>NW_021604566.1:12677624-12734903 GCF_004785775.1 Grammomys surdaster | reverse complement strand
CTATCTATCTATCTATCTATCTATCTATCTATCTATCTATCTATCTATTATCCGTCCCCACTTATTTTTGAGGTAGGAAATTCACTATACACCCCGGGCTGGCCTTGAAGTAGAAATCCTCTGCTTCATATTCCTGAGTACCACTGAGGTTATAGCTAGGACCTATTATTTGTGACTCTGGTACACTGGTTCCTGTGTGATGTTAATGCTTTCATGAGATTCTGATTAGCTCTGTGACTCAATCACAAGTACCATAGATTATGATGATAGAAATTAGTTTGCACACAGGATTCTTTTCTCTGTTTTGGAGTACACAGTTTATTCCAACAGGAATAATTTTTCTCATCTAAACAAATACTGCATATCTTTTTGGCTACCACTTTCATTGTAAGAAAGCTCAAGTTTCTGTTAGCAGCCTACTATAGGCCAACCAGCTTGGATATATTCTTCTTTATTCCTAACAAACATGATACATACATCGTCTTGATAACAAGGATAAGACCTCACTCAAGCCCAGATGCTGTTTTGCTTCCCTTTGTTGCCTCAGTATCTGGCACAGTCCCCAGTAAAAAGCATTTAATTTATGTCACGGCTTTTGTTACAGCTCTGTTGCTAGGCTTGAAAATGACTAATAGATTTAGTAGCTTCCCATCCGTCCCCTTCTTTGAAAAGATCTTGCAAAAAGTGCAGTATCTGAAGTGTGCTGTGGCAATGTAACAGTTGCATGGCTTATTATTATTATTTTTTATCTTATTAAAAAATAAAATAAAACAGGGTCTCTTTAGCTAAATGCCCTTTTTATTTTCTCCCCCAACAAAAGGTAGCAGGCATCTTACTGGATCAGGAGGGATGATGACGACTAGAATAGACCGGCTAAGGGTGATGAACTCTGGTGGTAGAACAGGGACCACTTGGACAAGTGGGGTGGAGGCAAACCAAGAGAGTTGTTTTATTATTTACTATTATTATATTATATATATTATATTATTACATTATATATCATTCCTGATTTGACCAAGTGAATGGTGTTTGTACTCAACCCTCTGGGAAAGAAGACACACTAAGAGGTAAGCTAATCTATTCACATACCAATGAAATGAAATTCTTTGTCTAAATTTTATTGACACAAGTTCACATTTTTTAGTTTTTGGTGGTGGCGCTATGGAAGACACTTATGGTTATTACTGATCACTTTAGGGACAGCACTTGGCATTGACTATGGTTCCAGGTTTACAGTGTTTTTGTGATCAACATCACCATTCATGCCCAGAACTTTTTACACTGTCCCTTACTGAAACTTGAATCTCTGTTCCTTTTCCTCCAAATCACGGCATTCACAATTCTTTTCATCTCTGAATTTCCCTACTGTAGGTGCTTCATGTGAGTGGAATCATGGTGATCTTTGGTGTCTTCTCTCATGTAGTATTATGTCTTTGGAATTCATGCACGATGCAACAATGTCTGGTGTCCCTGCTTTTAAGGTGTTTTTCTATCAGCACGGCAGGGTTTGGAATGATTCTCAGAAGTAGAATTGCTCGGTCCTACTCTGAGTCTGTTTTATTTTTCAGAGGCTGCCCTATCAACTGATTGTAAAGGCTCCAGTTTCTTTGTACTCTAGCAGCTGCCCTCTTCTTATTTTCAGAGAACAGCAGCTATCCAAATGGGCAGGGGGCTGGACCCTGTGGTCCTGATTTGTGTTTGGCTTCATATTGATTAAAGATGCTAAGCAGCTTTTCACTTAGGCATCTTTTTTGAGAAATGTTCACTGTCCATTTGTGAATTGATTGGGTCATTGGCTTTTCATTGTTGAGTTTATAGTTATTTTGTAGTATGGGACACTTCTGGGTAGATGATATGCTTCCAGGGAACAAGAAAAAAATGTGCTAAGCTTGCATAAAAATGCATTATAGAAAAGCCCACTCCAGCAGGGGTGTTGACTCATGAAAGCCATATTCCTGGAGCTCCCCTGGATCACTTGTAGGCAGCTCAAGAGGTGGGAAAGTCCCTTCTCTCCAGCAATCAATATTGCCGAGATAACCTTGGGGAGGGACCTGGCATTATTTAAGTTTCAGGAACTTTTTGAGACTTGTGAGTTATTTATTTCCTGAGCCCCGTAAGTTTCACTTACTCTCCTCCCTCCAGGACTGAATGTTTTGATTTGGAGGAAATTTACTATGCAATACCACTAATCTAACCATTATTTAAGAATGTTATTTATATACTTAAAACACTGATCTTGCCATCTTCTAATTAAAAGAAAACACTTTTTAGTATATAATTCATATATAAACTGATGACTATTTCTATACTAAAATCTAAAATTGCAAAGTATGTTGTTGTGGGCTAGAGAGATGGCTCAGCAGTTCAGAGGAATGGCTGTTTTTCTAGAGGACCAGGTTCGATTCCGTGCACACCCATGGTGACTAACACCTGTAACTCCAGTTCCAGGAGATACAGTGTGCCTCCTGGCTTCCATGCAAACTGCATGCATGTAGTGCGCAAATGCTCATGTAGTCAAATAGTCATACATATCAAATAAAAAAATTTAAGAATTACTTATTATTAATCACATATTTCAAGTTAGTACAGTTAATATTTTTTAATGATCAACTTATGAATCGTTTATAGGATACCATCATAGGAAAATAAACATGGCATAGAGCTGTAAGAATCAATACTTAAATGATATAATTGATAGAAAACGAGATAGATTTGGTATGTAAAAGATACAGACAAGGGTTGAAGAAAAGAAATGAGTATGCAGATATCTGTGCTGTGACTAACAAATGCTAACAAATAACTGTGGTGGTTTGAATAGGTGGCCTCCAGAGATTCATGTGTTTGAATGCTTGGCCCATAGGGAGTGGCACTATTAGGGGGTGTGGCCTTGTCAGATGAAGTGTATCGCTGTCGGGGTGGGCTCTGGAGGTCTCCTCCTATGCTCAGGCTCCACCAAGTGTGGGATAGCCTCCTCCTGGCTGCCTGCAGAATATAGTCTTTCTGGTTGCCTTTGGATCAAGATGTAGAACTCTCAGCTTGTTCTCCAGCACCATGTCTGCCTGCATGCTGCCATGCTTCCTGCCATGATGACAATGGACTAAATCTCTGAACTGTAAGCCAGCCCCAACAAAATCTTTTTCTTTCTAAGAGTTGCTTTGGTCATGGTCCTTTTACAGCAACAGAAACCCTAACTAAGACAATAACCAAACTCTAAAGTACTAACTGGTTTGAATTGTTCAAAATTTATTATTCTTAAGTAGCCACTTTACTTAATCCACAGGAAGTTGATGAAATGCTAGATTCTGAATTTCTGGCAAAACCTTCCAAGACCAAAGTTTTAGATCAGTAACCTGTCCTACAGATATAAAATGTAATTTACATATTTTACAAAGGTATCAACGGTTATTTCAAAGTTGCACATTTGATATTTTCTATAAATATATAATCTATAGCTAAAAGAAAATACCATCTTCTAAAAGCAAAACAAGACAGAACTTCATTGATCTGAAACTAAAGGACAGCTTTCCATTTCTTGTCAGGACTTGTGGTGTAAACTGTAGAAAAAAAAAAGAAAGTAAAAACAAGAGATAAGTATATAACTGGATTTCAATTTTTTTTATAATAAGAAAAAGTACACCTTCCTTAAAGGAATTTTGTTGATAAAGTGGGTTTCTTCTTGTAGGTAAACATATGGCTGAGGCTTCTACACAAAATTCAAGCTTTAACTCACTTCTTGATTTTAAGCACTAGACTTTTATAAAAATGTCTGATTTGACAAGTTCATCTGCCACTAGGAAATAGATAAGAACTGCTTCCCCATCTCTGACTTCACTGTTTCTACCAGCACTTAAAACCCAGGCTTGTTCTCAGTGTCTCATACTAGTGTCCTGGGCCTTGGCGCCTAGGGGAGAGGCTGTCCTCCCAGCACTGAGTGTCACTATGGTAGAGGACTTGGACCTTACTTCTCCACTGAATGTAATATTTAAGGAGACTTCAGATGAGCATTGTCCTAATTATAAAGAAACTCAAGCACCTGCAAAATTGTTTAAATGCTAGGAGAAAAGTGCATTAAAATTCAGAAGGACACATACATATCTTCCCATCTTTCTCTAGTTTTTTCAAATGAAGCAAGAGATTACGTTCTGCCATCTTATGTAAATTCTCTGGAACATTCTGAAAGAAAAACAGGATAAAAAGGAGTTTCATTTCTAAAGAATACTTAATTATTTGGAATCTTTAAAACAAGACACACACACAACAGAAAAGAAAGTTTAACCTGGGCACACTATAGTGCTAACTTAAGTTAGGGATGAGGCTCAGTTGACAGTTTTCCTACTATACACAACTTTCCTACCATCCAAGTCCCACCCCAGCACACATAAACTGGGTGAGCAGCACACAGGTAACCTCAGCACGAAGGCAGGATGCTCAGATGTTCAAGGTCATCCTTGGCCATCGTGAGTTTGAAACCAGCTTGTCATAATGAGAATCTGCCTCAAAAAGCAAAATCAAATAAAAAATATAATGCCAACTTAAACAATTTCTACCTTGCAAATGGTCTTGTTTTAGAATACTATTCTTTTATATTTCTATAGATAAAATAGTTAAATGCCACAAATTTTGTTCACTATGGAATTATTAGTATTTAGCATACTGACACACAGTAGAAATTCTTTAATATTTACAAACAAGGGAATGAGTATAAAGATTTCTTCTTAGTTTTGAATAATCTTAAATTGGCTTTATGCTCTTTTGGGTATTATGATAATATCTTTGTATCCTATGACTCACAGCTTCCCTTTACTCTTGCTAAAATAATGTAATATTGACATGTCATTTTTAATAAAGAGAAATTATATCTTATTATTTAAATAAGGATTATAATTCTGAAGTCAATTTTCTTGACTAAACTCTCTTTGTCTGTGTCTTAGTTAGCTTTAATTGTCATGGTGACACAGTCAACAGGCATGTGACAGGAGAGAGTCAGTTGAGGAACTGCCTAAATTAGACTGTCCCGTAGGTGTGTCTTTGGGGACTGTCTTGATTATTAATTGACCTAGAAGGGTCCAGCCAACTGTGAGAGGCACCATGCCTAGGCAACTGGGTTCTGGGTTATATAAAACAAGAGGGTTAGCCACAGCAGCTCCGCCATGGTTCCTACCTTGTGTTCTTACCCTGATTTGCCTCAGTGCTGGACTGTGACCTACAGCTATTCACCAGCTAAATCCTTCCCTGCACAAGTAGTCAGAGAGATTTACCACAGCAGGGGACTGTGACCAGAATACTCTGTTTCTCAGCTTCCTGAAAATATTTAGCCAGGATTGTCAAATTATATCAGTCAAAGGTCAATGACTTTGTTTATCTCATTGTACATGAAGTCAGCTGGTTTGTTCCTCTTTTTGAAGACAGATTTTTCTGTATTTACTCCACTTCATTAGCATTTACTGTCTTCTCGAATACTTCCCTTAGATTTATCTTAAAACATTGATATTTACAAAGAGACACTGATATTTACAAAGGGTCGTCTTATTGGCTCATTCTCTCTTTTGAGATAGTTCAATCCATCTATTCACTCTTGCAAGGCTGGCCTCAAACTCAGCCTCCTGAGTTCTATCACCTAAAGTGTCTCCCTTTTCATTTCTACTCAGCTAACACACACAGAAATAATGAGCAATGATGATTACCAAATTCTCCTTTAAGCAGTAGTACCATGTACTGACTCTCCACCAGTGTAACCTTTGAGATCTCATCATGCAAGTTACCCACTTACGATCTGTGAGTGATCATTCCCAGATCATTTGATCTGATCACATGTCCTCTTCCTACCTCACTTCCTGAGACTTTCTTCCTGTCTATCCTCACCTGTGACATACATGCCCCTGTTACATGTCTTCTCTGTGGATTTCCAGATGAACAGGGGTCTATGGTTACTCCTAGTGTCTGAATGCACCTTTCACTGTGTCTAGAATGACGACTAACTCATTCTAGGCTGCCTCATGCCAGTCCACATGCAGGAAGTGTTTTACACATGTGCACAGTGACTGCCTCTATGTATTTACAGAACATACTTCTGCTGGGTATACGCGGAACATACACCTGGATGAAGAAGCAGTGTCTGTGTAGTCATGAGCAATTACTTAAGGACTCATCTGTGACACGGTTTAGAGAGTTTTGCTGGCTGTTCTTAGGTTAGGGGAAGAAAACCCCTCAGTGTAGCAGTGTAAAGTTTAGAGTGGCTACACACTAGTACTAGAAAGGAAATGAGCTCTTACACACAATTTTAATGCTTTTTTTAAAGCGTGTTTGTGCGCACACGTGTGTGTACTGAAGCTACATGCTGACCTTGGCTATTTTCCTCCACTGCTTTCCACCTTATTTCTTGAAAAAGGGTTCTTCACTGAATCTAGACCTCATGGAGTCTGCGTCCCTAGCACGGGGATTACAGGCACATACTTTGGCTGTTGGGGACTGAATTCAGACCTCACATTTGCTTACGCTATAGGCTCTTTAGTGACTGACCTATCTCTCAGCCCTGCAAGAAAATACTTGTATTAATTTTTCCATAACTTTTTTTTTCCTGGTAGTGCCGGGGGATCCTAACCCAGGGCTTTGACTATGCAAGGCTGGCTAACACTCTACACCTGAGTCACATCCTGCTCAGAGGTGATTTTCATTTATCATTCTTGTCTGCTGAGATGAGACACAGTGAGTGTGATTTAGCAGTCTGAGGAAGTCTGTGGTGCTTTTAAGGTCCTTTACTTGTTGTTGTTCCAGTCTCCAGGTTACCCCAGGGTAGCCTGTAACTGGATGAGTGCTGAGACTGTGTGTGTACTACTGTGTCCGCCCTAGCAGGACTTTAATACTTAAGTAGCCTGCCAAATCCTACCTACCAAACTACTAAGCTACTGCACCTGCACGGCAGAAACTCACCTTGCTAAGACATGGAGCAACATTAATGAGCCACACAGGGCTGCAGGAATGTGCCCAGAGGCCACACACTGAGTCTGGAGTTCTTCCTGTAGACAGTATTTTCTTCATGTGTTTTGATGCACGTTTTCCCATTATTAGGCTACAATTTTCCACTGCTATTACCCTCAAGTGGTTTTTGTTTTATTTTGTTTTTGCTTAGAGGGTCACACTCTTTGTCATCAGGTAACCAAGATGGCTAGAATAGAATGTGTCATTACAAACTATGCAGAGCAGCGTCTCTGGCTGAGTCAAGTAAGGTTTACAATGGCTAAGGATGACTACGCTTGCTCTCAGTGGACACTTTTCTTTCTTAAACTGTTGGTCTCAGGTGTAGACAGCTGGTATTACTTAGAGAATCAAAGCCGGGTGGTGGTAGTGCATGCCTTTAATCCCAGCACTTGGGAGGCAGAGGCAGGCGGATTTCTGAGTTTGAGCCTGGTCTACAGAGTGAGTTCCAGGACACCCAGGGCTACACAGAGAAGGAAAGAGAGAAAGAGAGAAAGAGAGAGAGAGAGAGAGAGAGAGAGAGAGAGAGAGAGAGAGAGAGAAAGAAAGAAAGAGAGAGAGAGAATCAAAACACTTGTTTATACCTGGGATGCATTAAGTTTACCGTACAGCTTACTGAAAGATACTGTAGTAAAGAGTGGCCATGTACAGAGAAGATGAAAGCAAGTCACCTTGTAAATCATTTTCGTAAGTTCAGTCACTGTAAAGGATTTCTCAAAGTTATCACGAAATAATGTAATAATTTGTTCTTCTCGGTTGTTTCTGTGAGAAATATATTCCAGAATTTTAGCTTCAGCATTATGGATTACTGGGCCGTGTCCTGAATTAAAGGAGTAATATAAATTAGTGCAACCAAATAAGAAACACTAAGTACAAAGATGCTCTACTCTATTTAAACATAATCCCTATGCTGTACTGAAAAGCACTGTAGGAACACACATATTCATTGCTTGGAGAGCTCACAGGTCGAAGATGTCAAGACTGCACACGGGACCTTCAGAAGTGGCTGTGATAGGAGAAGGTCTCTCCAGAGTCTCGCCTCTCCCTGAGCATCTGCTGTGTTATCAGTTGCAGGAGAGGAGGAGGCAGTTTAGCTCAGTAGTGTAGCCACTGACAAATTGTCACTGCTCCTCCTGTGAACAACTGTCACCCATGCTCCTGTGAGCAACCCTAATAAACTCATTGGCTCACCGCAGAGACATTAAAGTAGAAAGGGGAGGGATATTTGGGAAGGAGAAGGGATCAGTGGGAATGGGAAGGGGAAATGTATTAGGTAAAAATCACCAAAATAGAATATAGTGTGCATGTGTCTGTGAGTGGGCGCGTGGATGCCTATGGCACCTGAGCACGTGTCTGTGAGTGCGCGCGCGGATGCCTATGGCGCCTGTGCACGTGTCTCCCATCATCTGAAAGAGCAGCACACACTCTTAACCCCTGAGCCCTCTCTCAAGCCACTCAAAATCCATTATACAAACCTATGAAAATGTCATAAGGAAACTGATGATTATATACAATTAATGTATGCTAATAAAAAGCACTACATTACAGATAGCCTGGGGATTTGATGGCAACAATAAAAAATTGTGTATAATGCCAAAAACCTTTAGCAAATTATATCAAATGGAAATATGTAATGCTATTATGTACCTTAAAATATAAGATTGATTTTAGCAATAACATATGCACTAAACACAGGAGCCACAATAACAGTGGGTACCATGGAAAGCGCTCTCTGGGTGCTCGGCATTATTTCGCATACTTCACGTACTCCGTGCTTACAAGGATGCCGTGAGGTAGATACTACTCCTATCCACAGGGAAGGAACATGACCTGCCTACAGCTAGTCAGCTAACAAGGGGCGGAGCTGAGATTCCCATTAGGCAGTTCTTAACCACGATGGGTTCCTCTTAACTGCTGTAGTGAGCTTACTAACAAAAGACTGAAAAAACATAAAAAAGCAGGCTAAGACCCACCGTAGATCTAAAATCTTATAGTCAATGTAGCAACTCAGACGCAGTTACCCTAAAATTGCCTGCTCTTTAAACAATGCAACATGGGACAGAAGTCTACAATAGGGATTTTTAAAATCTTTGAGAACAAAACATCCAGAAGCAGGCTAACATAGGATCACACAAAGGGCACTGGACTTTGCTTTGTGACAGGCTGTTCCTTCTTAGCCCTGTGAGAAAAAGTGAGTCTCTCTGAGCCTGTTTCTGAAGCTTTGTAGTGATATCATCTTCTACTTCACAGGACTTTGTTAAATGCAGACCTATAAACGCCCCTGGATGATACCTGCGGGGGATGCAGTCTTTACTCTATGGTAACTATGGTGACAGAGCATAATTTACATAAAGACAACTTCCTTGCTAAAAATACAAGAGGTTCACTGGATGCAAACATAGAGACCCTTCATAGGTAGGCTCTTGGTCTCTACCTCAGGAGTGCCTCAGCAGCTGCTCCTTGTATCACAGAAAGCCATCAGTGCCTCCCCCTCCCATGTCACGGCAACACATATGCCCAGCCATATGGTGCATTTACTATTTCCTGAGCATGGAGAACTCATGGGAGAATGTAGGTGAACTGACAGATCTTCTCATGGCTGTTTTGTTAGGAGTAAGTTAGAAATTTAAGTAATTCCCTTTCTCTTCTGGGACTCTTGCTGGATTCTTCCTTAGCTTCTGTGACAGAGAGAACATTCATATTGCAACCAGTGCAGTGACATCTGACATCTAACAGTTTATTCTTCTGGAGATCAGATATGTACCATTTTATAGTTGCTATGGAAACCTGACATACCAACATTGTGAGTTAAAAAACAGTTCAGAGGACAAGTGATACCCAAGGTTTGACAGCTAAAATGTAGTTTATTAGAGAAGTCAGAGTCAGTTAATAATAATAATTGTGATTGAGGCACTTTCCTGTCCCCATGTAAGCTTGTTTTGCTGCAACAGTTTTGTCAACAGCTGTGTGGATGTTGAAGGACACTCCTTACAGAAAATGCTATGGATGTGGCTCTCAGCCAGGAAAGAGCCAGAGGCAGAACTTAAAGTCGCCGTTAGGAGCTCCCTCTGTTTAGCTTCATGGGTCAAAAGAGTTAGGGTGACAAACCAAACTGCACTGAGGGAGAAGGAAGGGAGGAGCCTGAGAACCAAGAAAGAGGTAAGGGACTTCTAAGAAGCACGGACACAGACACACAAAGGTGATACAGAGGTGGTCTTGAAACAATCTCCAGTTGCACCCAGCTCCTGAGGAGAGAAGCTGATGCTGCAACCACAGGGAAGGGAGGCAGTGCTGATGTCAGCAGCCTGGCAGTCCCAGCTGTAGGAGAGGCCCACAATTTTGGAAGGCCTTAAATCTACTGTAGGGATCTGGTGTGACTGAGACTTCTATGTCACAGCTGATGGAGAAGCACCGACCTACTAGTCCATTCCCACATCTTGGAGTGCTACAGCCCAGGGCAATCTTGAGGGTCTTATTGCTTGAGACTGAGCTATTCTGGGGACATGAAATCAAGAAATAACCCCAAGTTAGCGAGCTGGGGGACAGGCTGCCATGTGGAAGAAGGCCGAGAGAAGCAACGATGAGAGGCAGGTGTAAACGTGGATTTGCCTGGAAGTTCAGAGAACAGGAAGAGAGTGGGCTGTGGGGTTGAGGTGGCTGGTAGCCCCGTTCTGTGGGGTGAGGAACTTACTTTATTGGTCATGGAAAGCTGTGGTGCCTTGGCCAATGACTGCTTGGCCTTAGGAGCTGCATTTGTGCATGTGTCCAGGCAGGACTGACAGCTCTAAGCCGGCGGGTATGGGGGACCAGTAGGTTCCCCTGACACTTCCTTCCTGCAAGGTGCTTCAGTACTTGCAGCATTGGGAGGCGCTGAGATGGCACTTAAGTTGCTGAGCTCCCTAAGTTTTTCATGTCTGCTGAGGAACTCTGTGGATGTCTTGGAAATTTGCCATTGTTGGGTATAAAAATTGGGGGACCTCTGAAAGAGGTGAGAACTTGCCTAGCTTCAAAGGCCTTAGAAAGGCTGGCAGTGGCTCCTGGACATAAGTAGGGAAGCCCCAATGGAAGAACCAATGCTAGCAGGAAAGAACATCAAGGACTGAAGATATTAAGAAATTATTACATTCAAATATCAATAAGACTGAAAACAAAATCCATGTCCACTACACCCAAGACTCTGGGCCAGATGAAGACAGCAAACCTATGCACCTGTAGTGTTGAAAAGAAACTAAGACACATAAAATGTGTTCAGTGATGTTACAGCGGAAGGATTCCCAAACGTAGGGAAAGAAATGGACAGTCAAGGACAGGAGGCATATAGACTCCCCCTCTGCCCCCTCCCAAACCATGAGCAGAAAACAGCCTTTCCATGTCATACTATATTAAAAATCCCCCCCCCAAAGAAAATCCCCAGAGTACAGAACAATTAACGGATACTGAAGCTGTGCAAGCCACATCAAATTACAAAGGAAATGTTAGAATAAGAGCAGGCTTGTCAGCAGGAACTCGAAGGCTGGGAACACAGACTTCAAGCCACAAGACTTAAGTAACTGTCAATCATCTGAGTTTATTATATACCCAGCGAAGTGATCCTTCAAGGAGTTCCCACTGCATTGCAAGCATGAACTAAAGTCATCTGCATCTCTTCAGGAGAAGTCACACAACAGCCATGAAAGTTCTATATTAAAAAATTCAGAGAGGAGCTGGTCAGACATAGCTGCACTTGCCATTAAGCCTGATAACCTGAGTTTGAGCCCCAGAACCCACATGGTGGAAGGAGAGAACCAACTCCTCAAAGTTATTCTCTGACCTCCACTTGTGTGACACACACACAAATGTAAATAAACATTAAAAATCCAGAGATTTAGATCAAATAAGCAAATTAAGTACTCCGACATCTTAAAATAATAACAAACCCAAGATAAATAAATAGAAATAATGATTCAGAGAATAAAGTAATGGTTAAGAAATAGAGACAAAGAATATAAAATATCAAACCAAAGAACTGCTTTAAAAAAAAAAGGATTCCCAAACTCTTAGCCAAATGAACCAAAAGGAGAAAAGAATTTAACAAAATTGAACATTAAAAAGAAAATATTGCAGGAGACTCGTGAACTTCAGATCACTGCACAGTATTCTGCAAATTCATTCTGTTAAATTGGAACATCAAAAAGAAGTGGATGAATTTTCTAGTATATGTGACATATCAAAATTGAAACAAGAAGACAGAAACAAGAAAGCATCTGTAGTGGGAAATAGGACTGAAGTACCACTGTGGGCCCTCAACAAAGAAAAGCCCAGGACAGAATTCATGACTGAGGAGCACCGGCCAGTTAAGGAAAATAAAGACCAATGATCCTCAAACTGTTCACAAGACAGAAAAGGAGCCAGCATACTAATCCAGTGTTATCTTGCTACTGGTGTTGTTGGAAAATGATCCAACAACAAAAGGCCCATATCCTTAATGAAGATCTCACCAGAAGAAAAAGAAAGTTGACAGATTCAGCACCCCTTCATGATAAAAGCCCTGCAGAATGCCAGCTAGGAACACTGGACTTGAGCATAATAAAGACAATGTATGACAAGTTTAGTGGCTAACACACAAACTGGGGGAAAACAAACATTTTCTCTAACCTTAAGAACAAGACAAGGATGTTCACTGTCTACTCTAATTCAATACAGTCTTTGAATTCTTTTGTTTGATTGCTTGTTTTTGAGAGAGACAAGGTATCTTTTTGGCTGTCCTGGACCAGGCTAGTCTTGAACTCAGAGATCCATCTGCCTGCCTCTGCCTCTCAAGTGCTAGGACTGAAGGCATACTCCAACAACACTTGGCTATAGTGTTTGAATTCTTACCTGGGTCAATAAGCAAATAGAAAGAGATGCAGGTGTGATCTGAATGTAAACATTCCCACAGGCTTGTCCTCTGAGTATCCGGTCTGCAGCTCGTGGTGCTTTCCTTGGGCACACGTAGCATCTTTCAGAGGTGGGCTATGTAGCAGAAGTCAGTCACTAGGAGTGGGCCTATCCAAGTCATTCACGGCTCCTGGTTCTTGTCACTTTTGCTTCCTAGGTGTGACTATTCTCTGCTATCCATTCTGCCATGGACTGAGTTGGCTCACTAGGTCTTCCCTGCCTTGACGGCCTAAAACCTTCTACAACTATGAGTCAAAATAAGTCTGTGTCTCTTGTTGTTTTTGTCAGGTACCATTGGTCCCAGTACAACAATTAAGTATATGAAGGAAGACACAGATTCAAAGAAGGATCCGGCTTATTCTTCCTTGAGGACAACATGATTGAATGCACTGAGACATAAAGGAGAAAGCCGGGTCAGATAAATAACCAGGAAAGTAATCTTACTCACAGTAACCTCTTCCCTGCTCTTGATCAACAACAACAATAACAGCAGCAGCAACAACAAAGCCAACAAAACCTCACCAATAAACCTACCAGAAGATATGAAAGGCCTCTATGATGAAAACTATAAAGCACCGTAGAAATAACTGGGAGAAGGCATAAATCTGTGTTCTTGGATTGGCAGAGCTAATATTGTGAAAACAGCTATATTACCCAAAATGGTAAACAGATTCAGTGCAAATCCCCGTCAAAATTCTGGTAGCATCCTTTATCCAAACAGAAAGAACAGTTAACAAGTTTATTAACAAAAGACCCCAAATACTTAAAGCAACCCTGAGCAGTGCTGGATGGTATCATAGTATCTGATTTCAAATTATGCTACAGAGCTACTGCAGTCAAAACAGTATGGTCTAGCACAAAACTTGATCCCAACCTGATGAAGAACCCCAAAGTAAACTCTGTAGCTACATTATGGAGCCAAACAAAATGTTGGGAAGACAGCTTCTCAGCAAGTAGTAAGGGAACCTGGATACACATATGCTGAAGAATGAAACACAATCCTTGCCTCTCATTTTGTACTAATAAAGACACAAAACAAAAAGGCAAAAATCCAAACCAAACCAAACCAAACCAAACCAAACCAAACCAAACCATAACATCCCAAATGGATCAAGGATCTTATTGTACAACATGGACCTTTGAAACCACTGGAACCAAACATGGGGCAAATACTTTAAAGGGAAAACATGGAGAGACTTCTAAAAAGGACTCTACAGCTCAAGGAAATGGGCAAGAACAGATGAAGAGGTGAGATTAAAACCCTCTGTGCCAGCTGGGCGGTGGTGGTTCACACCTTTAATCTCAGCACTTGGGAGGCAGAGGCAGACAGATTTCTGAGTTTGAGGCCAGCCTAGTTTACAGAGAGAATTCCAGGACATCCAGGGCTACAGAGAGAAACCCTGTCTCAAAAACAAACAAACAAACAAACAAACAAACAAACAAGCTCTGTGCCAAAAAGGAAACAATCAGTAGTGTGAAGAAAGCCTACAGACTGAGAGGAGCTCTGCCAGCCACTGACCTGCCATGGCACGGTTGGTCAATTTCTCAGTCTCTCTTTCTCATATGTATACACACGCACACATGCACAATAACAAAACACCGAAAGAACAAATAGTGCAATCAGTAAGTGGGAGAATGAATAGAGACAGGAACTCATCACAGTGTCCTGCCTGGCTTAGGATCTGTTGTGTTACTACAGCTAGCCTTGAATTTATAGTAATTTATCATGTAATCCTCCTTCCTTAAGTACTATGGTTGTTGCAGCATGCAGCATCATACCCAAAACTATCTCAAAGAAACAATTTTCAAAAGAAGTACAAATAGCTAATATATGAAAAGAATATTTAATACCATCAGCCACGAGAGAAATGCAAATCCAGACTACATTGAGCTTTGACTTCAGTCCAGCTAGAAGAGCTATCTTCAGTAAAGGAAAGCCAAGAAATGCTAGTTAGAATATAGGAAAAGAGAACTTTTAAACACTGCTGAGGAAACTGTAAATTGGCCTTTTTGCTGAGGCAGACTCCTAGCTGGTCTGTTCCTCTGAACACACCATATCTTAACCCATCCCAGAGGAACTACTGCACTCAGAGCAGCGGAGGAACCACTGTAATCACAGCAGCAGGATTTCAGGATCCCAGAGGCAGCGTGAGTCTCAGGAGCTCTTCCACCCAGGAGCTCAGGATCACAGGATCACAGAGGCAACTGGACTCTGAGGAGTTCTGACACAAGCAAGATAGCAGGAGAGACAGGTTCCAGTCAGAGACAGTGAGTGCAGGTAGCACTAGTGAGAACCAAATTGCAAAAGGCAGGCACAAGAACATAAGCAACAGAAACCAAGGTTACTTGGCATCATCAGAACCCAGTTCTCTCACCATAGCATGTCCTAGACACCCCATAACACCAGAAAAGCAGGATTCAGATTTAAAATCACTTCTCACAAAGGAAATAAATAACTCTCTTAAAGAAATACAGGAGAACACAGGTAAACAGGTAGAAGCCCTTAATAAAGAGGAAACACAAAAATCCCTTAAAGAATTTCAAGAAAACACAAGCAAAAAGGTGAAATAATTAAACAAAACCATCTAGGATCTAGAAATGGAAGTAGAAACAATAAAGAAATCACAAAGGGAGACTACCCTGGAGATAGAAAATCTAGGAAAGAGATTAGGAGTCATAGATGCAAGCATCACCAACAGAATAAAAGAGACAGAAGAGAGAATCTCATGTTTAGTAAGCATCACCAATTGAATACAAGAGATAGGAGAGAGAATACCATGTGCAGAAGACACCATGGAAAACATTGACACTATCAAAGAAAACACAAAATGCAAAAAGCTCCTAACCCAAAACATCCAGGAAATCCACGACACAACGAGAAGATCAAACCTAAGGATAATAGGTATAGATGAGAGTGAAGATTCCCAACTTAAAGGGCCAATAAATATCTTCAACAAAATGATAGAAGAAAACTCCCTAACCTAAAGAAAGAGATGTCCATGAACATACAAGAATCTTATAGAACTCCAAATAGACTAGAACAGAAAAGTTCTCCAGTCACATAATAATCAAAACATCAGATCCACAAAACAAAGAAAAAACACTAAAAGCAGTAAGGGAAAAAGATCAAGTAACATGTAAAGGCAGACTTATAAGAATTACACCAGACTTCTCAGAATCAGAGACTATAAAAGTCAGAAGATCCTGGACTGATATCATACAGACCCTAAGAGAACACAAATGTCAGCCCAGATTACTACACCCAGCAAAACTCTCAATCACTATAGATGGAGAAACCAAGATATTCCATGACAAAACCAAATTTACACAATATCTTCTCATAAATCCAGCATTACAAATAAATAATAAAGATAATAAAGGGAAATAAAGGGAAAACTCCAACACAAGGAGGGAAACTACAACCTAGAAAAAGCAAGGAAGTAATCTTCCAACAAACCCAAAAGACGATAGCTACACAAACATAACTCCACCTCTAATAACAAAAATAATAGGAAGCAACAATCACTTTTCCTTAGTATCTCTTAACATCAATGGACTCAATTCCCCAATAAAAGGATATAGAGTATCAGACTGGATATGTAAACAGGACCCAGAATTTTGCTGCATACAGGAAATGCACCTCAGTAAGAAAGACAGACACTAAATCAAAGTAAAAGGCTGGAAAACAATTTTCCAGGCAAATGGTCCCAAGAAACAAGCTGGAGTAGCCATTCTAATAGCCAATAAAATCAACTTTCAACCAAAAGTTATCAAAAAAGATAAGGAAGGACACTTCATACTTGTCAAAGGAAAAATCTACCAAGATGAACTCTCAATTCTGAACACTATGCTCCAAATGAAAAGGTACCCACATTCATAAAAGAAACTTTACTAAAGCTCAAAGCACACATTGCACCTCACACAATAATAGTGGGGGACTTCAATACCCCACTCTCATTAATGGACAGATCACAGGAACAGAAACTTAATGGAGACACAGTGAAACTAACATAACTTATGAACCAAATGGATTTAACAGGCATCTATAGAACATTTCATCCTAAAACAAAAAAATATACCTTTTTCTCAGCACCTCATGGTACCTTCTCCAAAACAGACCGTATAATTGGTCACAAAACAGGCCTCAACAGATATAAAAAGATTGATATAATCCCTTGCATCCTATCAGATCATCACAGACTAAGGATAGTCTTCAATAATAACAAAAACAATGGAAAACCCACATGCACATGGAAACTGAACAATGCTCTACTCAATAATGAATTGGTCAAGGAAGAAATAAAGAAAGAAATTAAAGACTTTTTAGAATTTAATGAAAATGAAGACTCGTCATACCAAAACTTGTGGGACACAATGAAAGCAGTGCTAAGAGGAAAACTCATACCTCTAAGCACCTACAAAAAGAAACTGGAGAGAGCATACACTAGCAACTTGACAGCACACCTGAAAGCTCTAGAACAAAAAAGAAGCAAATACACCCAAGAGGAGTAGATGGAGGGAAATAATCAAACTCAGGGCTGAAATCAACCAAGTAGAAACAAAAAGGACTATACAAAGAGTCAACAAAACCAGAAGCTGGTTCTTTGTGAAAATCAACAAGATAGATAAACTCTTAGCTAGACTAACCAGAGGGCACAGAGACAGTATCCAAATTAATAAAATCAGAAGTGAAAAGGGAGACATAACATCAGAAACTTTGCAAATTCAAACAATCATCAGATCCTACTACAAAAGCCTATGTTCAACAAAATGGGAAAATATGGATGAAATGGAAAATTTTCTAGATAGATACCAGACACCAAAGTTGTATCAGGAGCAGATAAACCACCTAAACAGTCCCATAACCCCTAAAGAAATAGCAGCAGTCATTAAAAGTCTTCCCATCAAAAAAAGCCTAGGATCAGATGGTTTTAGTGCAGAATTGTATCAGACTTTCAGGGAAGACCTAATATCAATACTCTTCAAACTATTCCACAAAAACGAAACAGAAGGAACACTACTCAATTTGTTCTATGAAGCCACAATTATGCTCATACCTAAACCACACAAAGACACAAGGAAAGAAAACTTCAGACTAATCTCCCTTATGAATAGTGATACAAAAATACTCAATAAAATTCTCACAAACCAAATCCAAGAACACATCAAAACAATCATGCTTCATGATCAAGTAGGCTTTATCCCAGGAATGCAGGGATGGTTCAATATATGGAAATCTATCAATGTAATCTACAATATAAACAAACTCAAAGGAAAAAACCACATGATCATCTCACTAGATGCTGAGAAAGAATTTGGCAAAATTCAACCCCCTTTCATTGTAAAAAGTCTTTGAAAGATCAGGAATCCAAGGCCCATACCTAAACATAGTAAAAGCAATATACAGCAAACCAGTAGCCAACATCAAACTAAATGGAGAGAAACTTGAAGCAATCCCACTAAGATCAGGGACCGGACAAGGTTGTCCACTCTCTCCCTACCTATTCAGTATAGTACTGGAAGTCCTAGCCAGAGCAATTAGGCAACAAAAAGAAGTCAAAGGGATACAAATTGGAAAGGAAGAAGTCAAAATATCACTCTTTGCAGATGATATGATAGTATACTTAAGTGACCCCAGAACTTCCACCAGAGAACTCATAAACCTGATAAACAACTTCAGCAAAGTGGCTGGATATAAAATCAACTCAAACAAATCAGTAGCCTTCATCTACTTAAAGGATAAACAGGCTGAGAAAGAAATTAGGGAAATGACATCCTTCACAATAGTCACAAATAATATAAAATACCTTGGTGTGAATCTAACCAAAGATTTATATGCCAAGAGCTTCAAGTTCCTGAAGAAAGAAATTGAAGCAGGTCTCAGAAGATGGAAAGATCTCCCATGCTCATGGATCGGCAGGATTAATATAGTAAAAATGCTGTCTTGCCGAAAGCAATCTACAGATTCAATGCAATCCCCATAAAAATTCCAACTCAATTCCTCATTGAGTTAGAAAGAGCAATTTGCAAATTCATTTGGAATATCAACCCAGGATATCGAAAACTATTCTCAACAATAAAAGAACTTCTGGGAGAATCTCCATCCCTGAATTCAAGCTGTACTACAGAGCAATAGTGATAAAAGCTGCATGGTATTGGTACAGAGACAGGCAGGATGATCAACGGAATAGAATTGAAGATCCAGAAATGAACCCACACACCTATAGTCACTTGGAGCTAAAACCACACAGTGGGAAAAAGACAGCATTTTGAACAAATGGTGCTGGTTCAACTAGAGGTCAGCATGTAGAAGAATCCATATTGATCCATACTTATCTCTTTGTACAAAGCTCAAGTCCAAGTGGATCAAGGACCTCCACATAAAACCAGATACACTGAATCTAATAGATGAGAAAATGAGGAAAAGCCTCGAATACATGGACACAGGGGAAAAGTTCCTGAACAGAACACCAATGGCTTATGCTCAAAGATCAAGAATTGACAAATGGGATCTCATGAAATTGCAAAGCTTCTGTAAGGTAAAGGACACTGTCAATAGGACAAAATGGCAACCAATAGATTGGGAAAAGATCTTTAGCAATCCTACATCTGATAGAGGGCTAATATCCAATGTATATAAAGAACTGAAGAAATTAGACTGTAGACAATCAAACAACATGATTAAAAAATGGGGTACAGAGCTAAACAAAGAATTCTCAACTGAGGAAACTCAAATGGCCGAGAAGCACCTAAAGAAGTGTTCAACATCCTTAGTCATCAGGGAAATACAAATCAAAACAACCCTGAGATTCCATCTCACAGGAGTCAGAATGGCTAAGATCAAAAAAGCAGGTGACAAAGATGCTGGCGAGGATGTGGAGAAATAGGAACACTCCTACATTATTGGTGGGATTGTAACCTGATACAACCACTATGGAAAGCAGTCTGGTGGTTCTTCAAAGAATTGAACATAGTATTTCCTGAGGACCCAGCTATACCACTCCCAGGCATATACCCAGAAGATGCTCTAACATATAACAAGGACATGTGCTCCCCTACGTTCATAGCAGCCTCATTTATAATAGCCAGAAGCTGGCAGGAACCCAGATGTCCTTCATCAGAAGAATGGATACAGAAAATGTTCTACATTTACACAATGGAGTATTGCTCAGCTATTAAAAACAATGAATTCATGAAATTCTTTGGCAAATGGATGGAACTAGAAAATATCATCCTGAGTGAGGTAACCCAATCACAAAAGAACACACATGATATGCACTCACGGATAAGTGGATATTAGCTCAAAAGATCAGAATACCCAAGATACAACTCACAGATCATGTGAAGCTCATGAAGAAGAAAGACCAAAGTGTGGGTGCTTCAGTCCTTCTTAGAAGGAGTAAGAAAATACTCATAGGAGCAAATATGGAGACAAAGTGTGGGACAGAAACTGAAGAAGGGGCCATCCGGAGACTGCTCCACCTGGATATCCATCCCATGTGCAGTCACCAAAAGTCAGACACTGATGTGCATGTCAGGAAGTGCATGCTGAAAGGAGCCTGATAACAGCTGTCTCCTTAGAGGTCTGCCAGAGCCTGACATATACAGAGGCAGATGTTCACAGCTAACCATAGAACTGATTATGGGATTCCCAATGGAGAAGTTAGAGAGAAGACTGAAGGAGCTGAAAGGGTTTGCAGCCCCATGGGGAGATCAACAATACCAACCAACCAGAGCTCCCAGGGTCTAAACCACCAGCCTGGGAGCACATAGGGAGGGACCCATGGCTCTGGCTGTACATGTAGGGGAGGATGGCCTTGTCAGGCATAGGTGGGAGAGGAAATCCTTGGTCCTGTGAAGGCTTGGCCCCACTGTGGGGG
Organism: Grammomys surdaster; assembly: GCF_004785775.1. Taxonomy (NCBI): domain Eukaryota; kingdom Metazoa; phylum Chordata; class Mammalia; order Rodentia; family Muridae; genus Grammomys; species Grammomys surdaster. The sequence goes on along the minus strand of NW_021604566.1, from coordinate 12,714,132 downwards.
AATTCCAGAGTGAGGAGGAGGGAGTCGGTGGGTGGGTTGAGGCACATCCTCATTGAAGCAGGAGGGAGGGAAGGGATAGGGTGTTTCTGGGTTGGGGGAAATTGGGAAAGGGGTGACATCTGAAATGTAAATAAAATATCCAATAAAAAAGAGAAAGAAACTGTAAATTGGTGTGGTTAATACAGAAAAAAGCAAGATGGTTCCCCATAAAATGAAAAATGGAACTGGGATATAGCTTGGAGGTAGTGTACTTGCTTATCATGTATAAGTCCCTGGGTTCCATCCTCAATACTGTAAAAACCAAAGCCAGTCAGCCAACTAACCAACCAAGCACACCAACCCAACTGAATCCAAACCAACCAACCAACCAACCAACCAACCAACCCAACCAACTAACCAACCAACCAACCAACCAACCAAATAAACAAAACCAACCAAGCAAGCAAACCAACCTAACTGAACCCAAACCAACCAACCAAATGAAACCAACCAACCAACTAACTTGCACATAGTACTATCACATGATCTAATTGTACCACTGTTGGGTATATACTCGAAGAAATCACCAGTTTCATGCCAAGAGATGTATCTAAATATTCATGTTATCTTGCCACTAATTACAATAGCAAGTTCTGGAATCAGCATGGGTACTTGTCAATGGACGAAAGAAAGTGAAATCAAGTATTTATATACAACAGAATATTATTATACTACAAAGAATGAAATCATATTATCTGTTGGAAAATGGATGGATCTTATGTCAACTTCAGAAAGTCACCTATCATGTTTCACTCATATGCAGAGTCTAGATTTAAAAAAAAAAGAGCACTGAGGGGCTGGAAGGATGGCTGACAGGTTAAGAACATGGACTACTGTTACAGAAGACTTGGGTTCCATTTGCATCCAAGTCAGGATGCTCACAACTGCTTGCATCTCCAGCTCCAGGGGACCTGACCCTCTTCCGGCTTCCATGGGCACTGCACTGGTAGGCACCCCCTAAAACATATATTATTAAAACATAAAACTTTAAAAAATTAAAGTTTCAGAGAGGAACAGCGACAGGGGTGTAGAACAGGGTAATGCAGGTAAGTCCGCTCAAGGTCTGCTATATAATATGTGCATGAAAATGCCGTCATCGAACCTAGTACTCAGACAATTAGTATATGCTAATACAAAAACCTCCATGTTGTCTCATGTTTCAACTCAGAGGTAAGCCAAATGGGCAGTTCTTATCATGGGAAGAGAGTGGCTTGCTAGACCAAACGATGGCCCTCACCTGGATATATGATGTCAGCTTTGACTTTCAGTAGAAGACATCACTCACCTGGATATATGATGTCAGCTTTGACTTTGAGTAAGTCTTTTAGGGAGTTCATATAATCATAGAGGTCTTCAAATACCGTTGTCCCTTCTCCTAGGATGCAATCCCCAGAAAAGATGGCATTTTCCTCTTCCAGGAGTAAAGCCATGTGATCGTCAGTGTGGCCAGGAGTATATAAAACTCTAGGCAAGAGCACAAGGTGTGAGCCGTAAACCAGGAAGTATGAGTTCTTACGCGTGGACAAAACGTTGAGAAGTCAATAACTCTGTCATATGCAGACAAGACATCAAAACACACTGCCAAGGAAGGGATTCCTTTTTTCTCTTCTTTTTTTTTTTTTAGGGATTGCTTGTGGAAAACTGACCCCAGTCAAATATCTCCTATTATTAGATCATGCTTCTTATCCATAAGTACACATTGAATAACATATTTTTCTGCTTGTTTCATAAATAAGATTACAACAAATTTGAAAAACATGATAATATAAAAATTAATGAAAATCAAGATTACTCAGAAACAGTACTTTACATTAACATAGCTTTTCAATTTTGTAAGCTAACAAAAAACAAAACTGTGAATTTTGACGTTTTTCATTTATTTTGTTGTATTTCTCTACATTATAAAATTTCTAAAGATAAATACCTAAGCTCTCTACATAATTTCATGTTCCAAAAACAAAATCTTACTCTAATAGTATTTATATAAAAGTTTTAGAGAAATGTTCTTAAATATATTTGTTTCCACATTTTTTTTTAAATGAGTGTGGAGGCTGGAGGGATGGCTTAGCAGTTAGGAGTGCCTGTTGCTCTTGGAGAGGACCCAGGTTTGGTTCCCAGCTCTCACTGTGGATTACACCCATCTGTAACTCTGATTCCAGAGAAGCCTACAGCCTCTTTTGGCCTCTGCAGGTGCCAGGCATGAATATAGTGCCCACACATACATGAAAGTAAAATACTCAAACAGATTTTAAAAAAATCAAATAAGGTGCCAATTGATGTCAAGAATATTTGTAAGCCATATAAATATTTAAAACAATGTGGTACAGAAACACAGATAAACAAGCCTTTAGAATCAAATAAAAACCTTAACCAAGTCTAATTATGGATATATAAAACTTGATCTATATGCATGCACGCACTCAGCTATGGGCGGCTGGGACAGAGAGAAAGAATGTGGAAGGAGGGGGGACAGCTGGCAGGAGGAAAGGACCAGCAGAGTGGGACGGGAAAAGAGAGAGAATAGAGGCTGGAAGAGGCTGAATACGAGATTGTAAAAGTGGGTGTAAAATGTCATGATGAAACCTAGGATGGCCTATAATTAATATTTGCTAACAAAAATCCCTTAAACTTAAAAACTGATTATGATACCTTTAAGTCATGAGAAAAATGTCTTTAAGAGCTTTTATTTATATTCACATCAAGTTTTATAGCCATACCAATAGTAAGTGAAGAACTAAGTCTAAATAACTTGTTCTGCCAAGCATCTCTTCATGTCAGCCACATGAAGGTTCAGCCCTCTGCGCTGGGGCACTCTCCCTGTTTTCCTGGTGCACTGTGATCACACTTGCTCTCTATGGGTCGCGCCCTGTTTTCCTGTTTACCACTGAGGCTCCTGATGGGCAGGACCGTTTTTCCACTGTCTGCTCGCAGTTCTCAGATCTTAGTGGCATCGGGTTTTACAACATAGCTTTCCACATCTCGACACCGACTCAGCCGCTGCAGGTAATGCACGTCTAACCCTGTCACGGCTCTGCTGCAGGTAATGCACGTCTGACCCTGTCACGGCTCTGCTGCAGGTAATGCACGTCTGACCCTGTCACGGCTCTGGGTGGTTCTAACCTTTCCATTCCACATGAGTGAGTCACAGAAGACAGAGTGAATGCTGATGAGTACTGCTCAAACTTAATTTTATTTAGCTGAAATTTACTTATAAGAGACTAACTCAATTACCTTTCTCTGATTTAGATAGATTGATTTGTATGTCCTTGAAATATTTTTAAATAAAACTCTCAAAAATGATCTATTTAGGGGAATAGGGCAAATATAACTGCATATTTATATTTAACACTTAGAGACTCAATGTGAACTTTTGGCTAAAGACAATAGAGTGTATATCTACATATATTGTCCTTCTAAAACCCTCTGAAAAGGTGTTTGTTTGTTTTTTGGTAAAGATATAATCCCAACAGGGATGAAATGAATGGGCAGGAAGACCAGAGCTAAATGAGAGTGGGTGACAAGGGAGTTAGCAGTCACGACAAAGCTGAGAACTAAGCGGCCAGAGAAAGCTGAGGACCACCTAGATTACCAGGAAGAAATCCCTGAAACTAAGGATTTGAGGTGTCAGGAATCTGGAAGACAAGAGGACATTAGGGAAAAGGTGGCTAGAAGATATTGGAAATATGTTTAACAAATATTCAGGCCATGGCTGTAGTTCAGGGGCAGGGCATGTGAGCATCTGAGGCCCTGGTTCCAGTCCTCCACACCAAACAAACAAAAAAACAACCTCCCCCAACCAGAATTGAAACCTGTCACATACACACGTTGTATTCTTTTTTGAGCTGTTTGACAAGTACCCTAAGCCTGTTGATAGAACAGCCTTGGGTGGAGCACACATAACACGCTGAGAAATGGAGATTCCTGAACGCAGGTCGACTCCATTTGGACACCAGTTTTCTTCATGTGTTGTCAATGAGGTCTTTACCTTTATCAAAACCTCAAAAAACGCCTTTCCTAAGTTATTTACTACCTCAGAAAAGTCTAAATTGTCAAAAATGGGTCCCCAACAAAGTTCACCTTGATTATGAAACCATGAGGCTCATGCCCACAACCCTCTGTCCTCCCAATTCTCAGGACTCAGAAATAGCTCTACAGTTTTTATCAGAAGAAAATCAAGAAACATGAGAGGGTAATTAAGATAATTAGAATAAAAGAAATACCTCTCACATTGCAGATGGTGGATAAGAAAAAGCAAGAAATCTAGAAGCAACAAACCATAAAGAAGAAACTTTTAAAAACAAACCCCAATGATCATAAAACTGTCAGCAAGAAAAAAAGAGAAATGTCAACCAAACCCCCAAACTAGGCTGGTGTAGGAGGAGCACTGGGAGAGAGTAAGCGAACTCAGAGAATCACACGGCCCAGGTGTAGTGGAGTACATAGGACGGAAACCAGGAGGTGGACCGTGAGCGATGAGCACAGGTGCTCTGACCAAACAACCAGACTGTTAGTAAATCAACCACGGAAACAGAGAAAGCAATCCTACTCAAGATCAAGACAATTTTCTAGAATTGAAAGCCCCATTTCCAGACTAAAATGTCCTATTTGGGGTTGACCAATATCCTGTGGTGAAAACTTTGATCAGGATCCCATGGATTCTATTTCTTTCAAAAATTGTACTAGTGCCTAGTGTCACAGCATTCAAAAGAAAAGTAGGATCCTCTAGAACTTGAGTTACGGGGGTGGAGCCATTATGTGGGTGCTGGGAACCTAACCAGGTCCACTGATGCTCTGGTCGCTGAGCCACCTCTCCAGCCTCCAGGTGTTCCTCCAATGACAGGGATTGGAGACATGGCACCTCCAGCATCCTGAGTGGGCAAAGCAGAGGGCATGAGGGAGAGCAGAAGAAGCAGGGAGCTTTCTCTGACCTCCCAATGCCTTCTCCCCTTAACTTGTTTTCAAACCTAGGAATTCTCTGCCTTTCCTGAGTGGTACCAGCTTCATACTCACGTAAAGATGGCCTCAGTTCTGACGAAAGTCTCAGCAGAGGCCGGGCAGAATTCCCTAGGCTGAGCCCTAGCTCATGTCTTTTGTGCAGTCACACTTCCCTTCACCAAGCAGCATGATACAGGTAGTTTCCCAGTAATCTGGGTCTTTAGTTCTGAAGACTCCACTGCCTCATAAAAACATGAAGCAATTTTTTTTCAATTCTGTCTTGGTTAATTCTATTTTCCAACCTAGCCAGGGACTCTAAGAAGATGGAGGAAGACACCTCTCTGTTACACTGACTTGGCCTGATCCTGAGTTTCCCTGTGTCCTGGTGGAAGCTAATGTGAGGAAGACAGGTCAGAAGAAATGGTCTGTTGTTGACAGCGGACCCCTCCATATCTCATCATGGGGCTTGCCGTTAGCAATAATCCTGTCAAGCTGGGGTAGCTGGAAATCTCCTTATGCCTGGTTTCTTCTTAGTTACTTCCCAGGTGCTGACCCGTAGCTCACGCCCCACTCGTCCTTACTAAGTGTGGTGGAACCCAATCCCTCTCTTCCACAGCGACATCTCCACAAGGACGGTCCCTGTTTCTATTTTCATGGCTCCCTTCAATTAGTGTTTGTCCGCATTAACAAAGGTCATGAGATGTTTTCTCTTTATCAGGACATAGAACTACAAACTCATTAAGCATATGACTGAAATTTCAGAAAAAAGGTAAGAAGGAACCATTCCCCCAATCCCCGACACCCAGCACAGAAAAGAACAGATAACAGGAAAGTTCAGGATTCAGAAGGTCCTGTATTTATCAAATATATGTATAATATTTAAGGTTAAACATCTAATCCCACAAACATGATCATTTATGGTAAAAGCATTTAAAATCCTTTAAAAGACACAGTACATTACTGCCTGTAGCTGCCTTGCTGGGCAACATAGCGAAGCTTCTTACTTCTACCCACACTGTGGGACTTACCCAGCACATATGTGGGACTCACCCAGCACATATATCTTAAACCAAGTCAGGTTTGAATTTCCCAAGTGGTGTGTGCCAGCCACATCACTGAGTGACATTCCAGCCTAGAGCTGCACTTTCAAAGTCACTCTTAGGTATGGAAGAGCTCAACAATTCACTCCATTTTTAGAAGTCACTGGACATGAGCTTTCCAAAGGAAAGGGGTGTAGTTAAGTCAGGGGTCCCAGAAAATTGGAGATCCAACATTGGGGAGTGTGAAGGGGGTCTGCAGTGACAGCACAGGAGGCCTGCAGGAATGCTGTCCAGACAACATGAAGCACACCAGGAGGCTCAGAGGGAAGGCTCATCTGGAAGCTGTAACTGAAGGAATTCCTGACACATTACACACCCTGGAAGACCTGAGTAACCAGAGTTGAATTAGTGGAAAGTACACAGAAAACTACCCACGTGGACCATGGTTAACTGTAGGAGAAGAAAAGAGCAAGTAAGCATAGTTGACTGGCTGGTTCAGTTATACACAGGGCCTATTCTTGTAATGAGGCAACCATTGAAGAAATATCTCCTTCTATCCCTCCCTACTCTGCTTCTGTTCCCCACCCAAAACTTTATTTTTTTCAATAGCCCTGGCTATTCTAGGACTTACTCTGTAGACCAGGCTAGCCTCAAACTCAGAGATCCAACTGTTACCCATCACCATCCGGTTCTGGGATTAACAGCAGGCCGTGCCCTGCCACAGCCTGACTCTTCTTTTCTTAAGGCATCAGGGATTCCCTCAGTTTTACTTTCCAGGAGGACCCTCTTCTGGTGTCCTACCTTCTAACAAGCTTCATCCTGTCTAGACTAGCTTTTCTCTAGTAACAATCAACCTTGCTTCTGTTACTCTCACATGGGGCTTCCCTCTCCACCGTTGACTTTTAAATAAATTTTATTCTAACAAATTTCTATTCTGTGTCTTTGGAGACTCTTGACGAGTATATTCCCCAACTCACCAGTACTATTACAAAGCAGTAACAGATAGATTAGCAAACAGAATAAGAAACACATTGAATCAATAAAATATAGAAGGGCTGGAGAGATGGCTCAGTGGTTAAGAGCACTGACTGTTCTTCCAGAGGCCCTAAGTTCAATTCCCAGCAACCACATGGTGGCTCACAACCATCTGTAATAGAATCTGATGCCCTCTTCTGATGTGTCTGAAGACAGCTACAGTGTACTCATAAATAAAATGAATAAATCTTTAAATTTATAGCTAATGCAACAGAAAGCTTGGCCCAACCTCCTATAGGAAACCTTCTCCTTGTTCTTTTCCTTGTGCTGTACTGAGCTCCGTGGGTGGACCTTGGAGGCCGAGTGCAGAGGAGTGTGGGATCACAGGATCAAAGCAACCCACATGCCCATCCTGCTGAGCACCTTGAGGCCACTCACAAATCAGGAAGATTTTTTTTCTTTTTTTGGACCCAATGTGGCGACTGGCATTAACTACTACTGTGACTTGTCAGAGCTGAGAAGTTACCTACTTACATACACAAAGTGCTTTAAGGAAGCAGCAAAAATTGTATGAGAGCTGGAGAAAGGAGGGATTCTGCTCAGAAAGGGCGTTCAATGTAACTGGTGAACTGGGGGAACAGTAGTTTTCCAGGGAGAAGAGTCTGGGGAAAGGAGCAAAGCCCAGGGAAAGGGAAGATAGAAACGAAGGCGGGTTCATCATGCCTGTGAGAGGGGTACATGGAGTTAACACCAGAAACATTGTTTTGGGCTAGACCAAGGAACTGTGAGGACAGTGAACGTCTTGTGGCTAGCAGGAATCATCACAGGTTCTAGTGACAAAGGTATGAGGAAGACTAGAAAGGGGAAAGGCTGGAGGCAGCCGGTTAGCGAGGATGTAACAGTTGGAGACAAGTGTTCATTTTAATCATTTTTAATTACATGTTTATTCATATGTGGGTGCTGGGGTGCACAGTGTCTGTGGAGGTAGGAGGACATCTTTTGGGAGTCCGTTCTCTCCTTCTATTATGTAGTCTGAGTGACTGAATGCAGACCAGCAAGCTTGGCAGCAAACGTTTTTACCCACTGAGCATCTTGCTGCCTTTGACAAATACTTTTGAGGCAAAATTTAACTGAGTTTGATGAGGGGTCATGGAAATGGAAATGGTGGAAAACAGTTAAAAGTTTAAAATTAATCCTGACTAATGTCCCAATGGGATTGAAGGCAAGATCAGACTAGGAGACAGAGGACTATCGTTAGTTCATTCTCAAACTATCAGAGCAAGAAAGACTTTATCTCTGAAACAGGTTGACCCCAAGAGTATTTACTTTTTTTTTTTGAAGGGAGAACATTGGAAAAGGACCACATTGAGGTTCAGGTAGATCCCTGATTCACCCAATGGGGAAATGTTAACTTTTAAAATAAATAAATTTGCTTTTTTGAAACAGGGTCTTCTGCTGTAACCAAGCCAACCTGGAGCTTATTATGTAGCACAGGCTGGTCTTGAACTCACGGCACACTCCTTTAGGCCTCCCATATCTATGAGCAATCATGTCTGTGCCTAGTCTTCTCAAGTTTGTATTTCTGAACAGTGGTATGAATTTAAACACCACCAAGAACAATTAAAGAGAGTAGACAGAATGAAGGGTCTTCATTTCCTGGTTTTGGGGAGCAAACCCCTTTTTTTCCTCTTTCCTAAATGTGTCAGATCTCATTTGTACTCATGATTCTTCACACATACATGCAAACATACAGAACCATCTCCATCCTCCTTCTGAACCTGTCTATGCAGGCTGTAGGTCTACGCAGGCTGTAGGTCAGGACTACCTACTCACCTGAGAGTGGCTCCCTCAGTCTTAATCACGTCTCCATTTTCTATATATACATATCGCTGTTCTCCATTTCCTATAATTTCTTCTCTCTGAGGACTCCGTTGAAGTTTTTTAATACAATAGGTGGCATCTAGTCATAAAACATGTAAATATATTAAGTCATACTCTGAATGGTTTGTCTTTTTAAGAGACCAGCCCTCACATAGATAACACCCGCCAATGGCTGTATAAAACCCTAGCATCTGGACGACAGGAGAAGAGAATCAAAGCCCCGTACCTCTGTGATGGAACTGGTTCACATATCCCCAGGGTGTTGTCTTCTCCATGCCCCTCAAGTCACATAAAAGCCACTGTGACTTTCTAATCATTTCTATATGTGTACTTATATAAAGTTGTCCTTCATAATCTCAGCTAGCTTTTGACCCCGGAGGTGATGGGGAGACAGTCTGATGGGGTGTGAGCACCTTTCTCCAGGTGCCTGCTTAAGAGTGAACGAGTCATGGCGGTATTTACCCTGCTACAACCACCTGCGTTGTTAGTCTCAAAGGGCTCCCAGAGACTCTAACCCTGAAAGTTAGCATACATGACTCCTCATTGACAGAAAGAAAACCAATGCTTTACCACTCAGCAGTGTCAGCCATTTAACCAGGACAGTAGCTACAGTGGAAAAAAGCAAAAGTCGGACATAGCTGGGGAAGGGAAACTGTCTAACAGAATAAAGACCTATAGTGGAGCTCTTCCTGGAGCTGAAGAGACAGCCCAGCTAGAAGAGAGGACTGGGAATGGGGCAGAAGCTGAGACATGACTCACAGGATAAGCCCGGAGGTGAAGGTATGGGTGAGAGCTGGCAGGGAGCAGAGCAGCATTAGGAGAGGTCTGGGAACGTGTGTACTGCAGCTGTGACAGCGCGCCATCTTGTCTAATGAAAGCGCTGTCTGGGAGGAGCAGACACTTGTGTAGGTAAGATGACAGGAGAGCGGGTGTGAAACTTGGCCACTGTGGCCACTAGATCCATGACAGTATTAACAGGACTGTCAATGTGGCAGCTATATGTGGTGGGAGTGGGGGTGGGGATGGGTGGAGATCAAACAGAATCTGGAAGGGATGACTGCCAACAGTCCACCCGGACGTTATAAAGGTTAAGGCAATGGTGCTGAGAACAGAGGGAGAAATAACATTTACAAGTTATACTGACTTCTCCCCTCCTCCGAGACAGAGTTTCTCTGTGTGGCCCTGGCTGTCCTGGAACTCCCTCTGTAGACCAGGCTGGCCTTGAACTCAGAGATCCATCTGCCTCTGCCTCCGAAGTGCTGTGATTAAAGGCGTGGTCCATACTGACTATTGAAATTCAAAGATTTTGTTTTTACTTTCTATGTGTCTGTGTGAATGTATGCCACTTTTGTGTCGTGTCCACAGGAGCCAGAAGACACCATCTGATCCTGGAGCCAGTGTTCCAGGCAGTTTTGAACTGCTGGACACAGGTGCTGGGAACCAAACTCATGCTGTCTGGAAGGGAAGGACACACTCTTAACCACTGAGTAAAATCTCCAGCCCTAAACTGGTTGGTTTTGAAAAGTCTGTCATCAATTGCTTCAAATTTACTCTGTATTGCCAAAGAAATTGTATAAATGGCATTTATATATTTTAGTATGGCCTATAAATACATGTAGCTTATAAAAAAATACAGGTAGCCAGCACTGAAAATGACTTGAGCCATACCTGCTCTAGCAGCAACTAAACAGTAAAACACTACAAAGCAGGACAGCTACAGTACAACTGAAAGGAGTAAGAGTGTAGCGTGGGGGAATGCAGGGAAGAAACCGTGCAGAAGCAGAGTGCCTCGGAGCTGTCTCAATGCCACACCAGGTCTGCACACAGCTCCTGTAGCTTCATTAAGGCCGAGGAGGGCAGACAGCAACATCTTTCTCAAGAAAGCACTAAAATGTTAGTAGCTATAAAGAGCGGTCAAGTTTTTCTTTTACTTTCTTTGTATCATCTGAATGGTAATTATACAAACATTTGTTCTTTTGTATTCTTTTGTATAGAACCTAGAATTTTTTTCTCTCGGAAAATCCCAAAGGTAATTTTATACAGTACTTTCAGGGTGTTTGTATTTTGACTGTCATCTGTCACGTGGGGTCCAGTATGGAACCTCCCAGTGGTGGCATCAGGCTGGTGCACTCTGGTTTAGGATGTTCATGAACAGAATCTCCTGGGAGCATGCTCTACTTTTGTTCATGACTGTTGTTTCTGAGCCACACCCAGTAGCTGACACTTAGCAGGTCCTGAATGACTGTTCAATGGCAGTCTCAATCTAGGACTGTGATGGCAGAATAAAGGCGTTAAGAGAATAGGAGAGATGTCAGTACTAAGTAGGTTTCAGGGAGAGAAAACTATGGATATACTGATATATTGCTTGGATTTCCATATGTCTTAGCAGCTGCCTTAAAGTTACCTTAAGGCCTCAGATAATCTCCTTGGGAATAGACACTAATAGCATCAACCTTACAGTACCCTTGGGAAGTGTTCAGCACAGTGCCTGACAAACAGGAAATGCTCAAAGCTGTTAAAGGCTGAAGCTGTGGTTGTCACCGAGCCTAAAGCTTAGCTTTATCACTGGCTGAAGGAAGAAAGCATTTGAAAGAAAAGTTTCTCATGTCACTTCTGGTAAAATTGACAGTATTCATGTATCAATTAAAAAATATATCAATATAGTTGAAAGCTTAAATTATGAATGATTTCTCAAGCATAGCTAAACATGGTTTTCTGCTTACCATTACTGATGTTTTTACAAATGTCTACTATGCCTCCAGAATGATCGGAATGCCAGTGAGTCACCAGGATTTCCTGGATTGCTGTGTCAAACTCCACCAAGGCTTGCTTTAAGCAGCTGATATATTCTGGAACTGATGGTTCTCCAGTGTCAATGAGGATTCTCCTACAAATTATAGGAAGACAATCACAGTTGGAACCCGGAGTTCATATTAGCATACCTTTACAAGGATAACTTGCATTAAATTAAAGAAAATGTAATCTCTTACTTTGAACATATTACTCCAGTTTAAAACAATATTTTACTGTAAGGAAGTTCTTGGAAAGAAATTATAGCTAAATGTCAATGTGAACTCTGGCTGTCGGGGGGATCTTGAGCACCCGAGTAGCAATGAAAGTAAACACAGCAGCATTTGAAACTATCTCTAAGGCAGGCCTTTTGTCCTTAGTTCAGAGGTTAAATACCTTGCCTTGGGTTACCCTGCAGTTAAAAACAAAAACAAACAAACAAACAAACAAACAAACAAAAAAACCAAATGGTAGGACCAGCATTCACTTTGATACACTGAGGCCAGAATGTGTGCTCGTATGAACTCTGCCTACCAGATGTGTTATAAATTCAAGGATTAGAATTTAACAGCACCCTTAAAGAAATGTGGTCTTATTTGTGGATGAAACAACATATGTTTATTATTGCTAGGATCATGCTGGTTTAGTAAATTACAGGTTGTAGATTCTCCTCCAGTAACCATAGCTTCACTTAGCTAGGTTTCCAGTTCCAGGCAGGGTACCCTCTGTTGAGCAGGTTTATACCCACAGACAAACATTCCCGTCAAGGAAACTTCTCTTTTCAACAGATGGAGACCACTACAAAAACGCACAACCAATCAAGATACAGAGCGGTAGAGCCTACCCCCACTGGACACACCTACCAGACATTCCCACATCCAAGGCTCAGGGACCACTGGGGAAGACAGAGCAGAAAGATCGTGAGAGCCAGAGGACCTGGGAGTTCCCTGTGAGAACTTTCTCCTAGTAACATCAGAAGCTACCCCCATAAAGTCTCACCCACATATCCACCCAAATATGGGCTGAACAAAGACGATACCAATAGCCATAGAAAACTGGATGAGAAAAGCCCACAAGGCTTTAACCCAGCATAACTATAGGCAAGTGAAGAAAGCTGGGGACAGAGAGGTGGTCTTCTCAAGGGGAGAAAACAGCAATTGGTTGTCAAGTGCCAAGCAGCCTGAAAACACACATTCAAGTACATAATACAAACTGAACAGATTATATTTAGGAACACATAGGTGTGTATATAGCATATATGCATGCTATAACAATTAGTGAAAAAAAGAGACCATGAATTTGAAGGACAGTGAGGATGGGTATGTGGGAAGGTTTAGGGAAGGAAGCAATGGAAGGAGGAAGAGGAGGAAGAGAAAGGAGCAGCAGCAGCAGCAGCGGCGGCGGCTACAGAACATGGTAAATGAGAGACAAATGGTGCTCTAATGTGTCCCCACAAATCTGAAAACAAACAAACAAACAAACAACCACCAAGCCATGACTGAAGAGCGAGATGTAAACTGTGGAAAGCCAAGACAGGGCCACAGTAAACAGTAAGAAAACAGAGAAGTCCAGAAATTAGTAAATGTTAGCTTTCTAGGTGAACTGATAGGCTCCGGTATAAGAATGAAGACCCTCCCCTTCACTGGCTCTAGGGCTACAAACAAAAGAGGAAGCTAGCCTGGAGAGCTGCGCCTGAGCAGCAGACCTTCTGACTGGAGATCTGCGAGTGCACAGCAGACATTCCAAGGGCTTTGCCGGCACTGTGCCTCCTTCCCTCCTGGGTTGAGATGAAGAAGGGCAGCAATGGATACATTTGCTAGCTGAATTCTTCCAAACTTTTCAAGTACAGTTAACATCAGCGCTTCTCAAACTGAGAGGGAACAACCAAACTCATTCCAGGGAACCACTAGAAACTTGGCAACAGCATCATACAGTAGACACGTTTTCTTATGTGGGAATCTAGATTTAAATACAAGAATAAATGAAGAAATACTTAATAGGACATGAAAATAGGTGGGAAACTATCTAGGGGTGAGGAGGAGGTTATAGAGGAAGAAGGGGTAAGCCAGATAGATTAATGGGGGACCGATACCCCCTGCACACACCGACACACCACACCTAGATGCACATATGTGGCTACAAAGTGGGAAGGAGCTACAGAGGAAGAGAAAGAGATCATCAAGAAGGCCAGAGGAGGGATGGATGCCAGCGGGGGAGAAATAACCCCAAGGTGTAGTAAGGACCAAGGCAATGCAGACACTGTGCAGTACTAGGCAGCTGACCTAACAGTAAACTACTACACTGTACCCTTCCATGGGAAAGGGCTGAAGGGGAGAATGTAGGAAACACATGAGCCAGTTTATTTCTGTAAGACATACTTATGCCTGCCAGTTTTAAATTTTGTATTGCTAGCCTGTGATTGTGTTCTTTTGTTACTTTTCTTCAGCAGTTGAAGGACTGGGTTTTCCCTGTTTCCTGAAATGAAAGAATTAGGATATCGTTTTCCTCAAGAGCCAGTTTACAAACTTATTTTTGTTGCTTTGTTTTGTTTGTTTTTTTTGGGACAGGGTTTCTCTGTATAGCCCATGGAGTCTGGGAACTCACTCTGTAGACCAGGCTGACCTTGAACTCAAGAGATCCACCTGCCTCTGCCTTCTGATTGCTGGGATTAAAGACCTGCACCACCAGTGCCCAACCATGAATTTCTTAACTCTTGGTATTTCATGGCAAGATTAGCCTTGGCAAACACGACTCATTCATTATTCATCTATAACTTTTTATAGATTACCTATTCTGTGTCATGCCTTTCATTCTTTTGGGAATATAAACAACTCTGCTTGCTATCCAATGATGGGTGGAAGGGGTAGCTGTGGAGGACCAAAAACAAAGGAAATAGCATTTAACAGAAAGCATTTTCTCAGGGCATCCAAATTGAGTACGTGGGGAGCCCTTGGAAAGTTCAGAGGGTAATACGCATGTTTTTCAAGCATGAGGACCTGAATCAGGATGCCCAGCACCCAAGACAAAGGCAGGCATACGGTGATTTGGCCTATAACTCCACTGCTAGAGAGAGGAAAGGGGTAAGCGAGGATGGCAGGGGGGTTGATAGAAGTGGATAGGGTCCATAGCAGTCAGACAGGATCCTAGGGCTCACTGGCCAGCTAGGACACAGATGGACGATCGCGCCTCCCTGGCTAGACAGTGGAGCCAAAAAGGTGGGTTCCAGGTTGTGAGAGACCATGTCTTAAAAAGTAAGGTAAAGAGCAATAGAGGATTATACCTGCCACATTTACATATATGCACGCACACTTGCATGTACATGTGCACACACCTACAGGAACATACACAACATACACCCTGAAGAATTGCACAATCACTGGATGGCTATATTACACTCGATAGGTTTGTTTCTGATATCTATAGGCAATACGAGCACACACCTTGCACTGGTACAGTTAGTTAGGGAGTTGTGAGCAAGAACTTCCATGTGCTCTTGTATAGCTGAGTGACTTTAGGAACAGCGAGATATGTATGTTAAAACCCAAAAGGATTTTGAACGTTTTTATTATAAAATTAAGTGTTTGAGGAGATAAATGTTTTAGTTTAACTTAAATATTATGCTATATATGTACATATGTATATGAGTGTATGTATGTATGTATCAAAACATGTGCTCCCAAATTTGTGTAAGCTTAATTTGTATAATTTTAAAATAAAGTTAAAAAAAAAATCTTGGGTGAGCAAAGTGTTTCAGCTGGTAAAAGCACTTGCAACTGAGCCCGAGAACCTCAGTTCAATCCTTGGACTCAGTGGTAGAAGGGAAACTGACTCCTTTACCTTGTCCTCTGA
Source organism: Grammomys surdaster (assembly GCF_004785775.1). Classification (NCBI taxonomy): domain Eukaryota; kingdom Metazoa; phylum Chordata; class Mammalia; order Rodentia; family Muridae; genus Grammomys; species Grammomys surdaster. The sequence continues at coordinate 12,698,623 of NW_021604566.1, read as the reverse complement.
CCCCTACATGCATGTGGTGGTATACGCTCACACCGTTACATACATGGATGGAATTTGCAATGAAATACATAGGGGAGGACAGTGACCTTATGGCGCATCTTTACTGAGGAGACAGCTGGATGGACTTCAGAAAACTACTGTAAACTCCTCTGCACATGGGCGTGCTGGCTCAGGGGGCATAAGGTCCCACCAGCTGAAAATGTAAGGCCTGCAATGGCTTGAAGGACATTTAGAAGGCATAAGTAGGACCTGCAGAAAAAGGACAAGGTCAATCATTCGGAGACTTCTAGGTGGTAGTAAAGACTGGAGACACGAAGGGGATGGCTCAGAGGTGACCTTGACTTGGGTGGCAGTGAATCTGATGGCATTCCTAGACACCCCCATTATCTACATAAGATACAGTGATACATTCATTTACTTTCACCACTTTACAAACGTGAGCCCCAGGAGGCTTGTTTGCTTATTTCTACATTTGGAATGGATTGTGCAATGCTTGGTGCTCTGTACATTTAGTCACACTGAAATAAAAACACACAAAACTATACCATGAAACACCCCTTAGCCAGCCTGGTCTTCAGAGTGAGTTCCAGGACAGCCAGAGCTACACAGAGAAACCCTGTCTCTAAAAAATAAAAACAAAACAAACAAAACAAAACAAAAACAAAAAAAACCAAAAACCCCAACCCCCAAAAAAACCCACTCCCTAGGCCATGATCCTAATTTTTTTGGCTGTCTTCTGTGGTGTGTGTGTGTGTGTGTGTGTGGGGTGTGTGTAAAAATGTTATTCCAAATTCTTACTGCTCTTTAACTAGCGTCACTTGGACTATTTTTGGTCTTTGAAGGCCTTAAGGTCTTTAAAAGGAATCTTTCCATGCCTTGCATCAAGAATGCTCTAAATTTTTAAATCACATGGGTTCCTTATCATCATAGTTAAATCACTGTGTTGGCCTCCTCCTAAGAAGCAGCTTTCAAATGCCTGACAATCTACCACTGAATTTAAAATGTTATAGTTCAGACTACATCATAGTCATCAAAAGTTAGAACAGAATTAACAGAGCTAATAAACGGGGTTATCACACTCTAGTAACACAGAACACACATCTTCTGGAATGCCCGTGTTGCCTCTTTGCTGATCAAAGTCTGAGTAAAAACAGCCTCTGGAGGTTGAGAAAGCGGCTCCCAGGCCTTTGCAGGTTTTTTGTTTGTTTTCAGTAGCCTAAAAGACCAGTTCTGGCATAACAGTATTGGGATTGGCAAAGGAAGTGTGCTTGGAGAGGGTCACAGGGCTTCTCCAAGGCCTGGCTCAAACACAGCCTGCCCATAATGGAGCCATGTATCCAGTATCCAGATCCAGGGGAGAAAAGAAAGAGGTTCAACAACTATTAAGGGGGAAAATATAATACAGATAGCATTTAGATAGAACTAAACTATCTGACATATTTATTACATTTTACTCTTCATTTCAACTCTAGGGAACTTATTATAATATTTTGTAGAGAAAGAAACTAGGATTGAGTGAAACTAGGCTAAGTGACTTATCCTAGGTTTCTCAGGCTCATACAAGGTCCAATGACGGCCAGTATCAGAGCTACTCACTGTGACTCTGGAGGACAGCACTTATTTAGCTAGCACTGAAATCATTCTTCATGGCATAAATAAAGCTTCAGTTCTAGATTAGAAAACGAGTTCTTGTCATGCAATGTGTAATGTCCAAGCATAGTGACTGTGGTGATCAGTCATCTCTGAGTGTATTGGTCACTCCATTGCCTACAGTCATAGACAATAGCCCTATCTCAGGAGGTCTCTTTGCAAATAAATACAAGTCGCATTCAAAAAGGGCTCAAGAGAACACTGTAGGTAGATCTGCAGAGGCCTAGGAGTGAACTCAGTGCCTGGAACATATCAGACACATAATCTGTTATATGAATAGAGAAAAACTTAACTGAGTTAGTAGAATCAATAGCTTTATAGATAATGGGCTTCATACATATACAGACCTTAAACTTAAAAAAACAAAAACAAAACAAAACAACAAAAAAATTACTGTTGAGATGAATACCACGAAACCTATGGTGCATTTACAGTTTAAGAAGTCAGGGCCAACTTTCACAAGGAACTGACATTTCAAGTGAGCTCTCAAAGGGCGAGAGAAGTGAAAAAAAGCAGAAGAGAACTTAAAGTCTGGAGGGAGAAATATACCTCCTCTGGGACACTAGGAAGGCTGACACTGGTGGGCCAGAGCCTCCGGGGGTGAACAAGATGGCTACCTTTGAGAGAACGGACTGAGGGGCAAGAGCAGAGGCAGGGTTAAGTCTGACAGGAAGCTAGTGCAGACATCTATGCAAGAATTGAACAGGTCAGTTGTAGTCAAAAACCACATTTCCAGGATGGCTTGAATGTGTGCTGGAGAAGAGATATGTTAAGGAGTGTGTAGGCGTTTTGTTTGCTCAAATACAGGGATGGTTTTGTTTACAAGACAGGGGCCACACCAATTCAGGAGGGCCTGCGCTTCACTTTAGAACAGGCAGGTTCAGTCTGAAGAACACAGGTAATGGAGGAGAGTTAAGAAAGCCACCAGCTCTGAGCCTGATTGAAGCTGAGCTTCTGATTAAACTTGAATGTTATTAATAAACAGATGACAGGTGACACGTATCAAGGAATCGGGGATGATCATCTGAACAACAGAGTGTGGAAATCGGGGCAGTGCAAGTGTTAACTTCATCATTGTGATACAATGCCCAGCAAAAGCAACCCAAGGAAGAGCCTGCCTTGGGTCAGTTTGAGGACACAGGCCACTATGAAAGGGAAGGTGAGACGGCACGGGCCACTCTAGCTATGGCAGCAGAAGTGGCCACTGGTCATACTTTGTGGACGGTCAGGAAGTGGAAAGGGTGAGGGGACAGATTCTTGGTGTTCCACTTGCCTTTTCTTTTCAAAAATTCAGTTTAGGACTTGAGTACATGATGTGTTCTTGCTGTTCAGGGAAGGGCTTCCTATCTTGGGGAAACATCTCTTGAAATTCCCTCTTGAAAGCCTATACTCTAGGTAAATTCAATGAAGTTGACAGTCATGATTACTTATCACAAGAATTCAGGATTAGGCAGGAGAGTGGGCTCAGCTTCCTGTCAAGTCAGACAACCAGAGTCTAATCCTCAGGATTATCAGGGTGAGAAGAATGTGTTGTGCTTGAACACACACACACACGCACATGCACACGCACATATACCCACACTCACACAGACACACACACACGCACACACACACACACCCACACTCACAGACACACACATGCACGATGTGCTTACAAACACACACTTGCACACAGACACACACACAAACACAAATACACACTCACACATAGACACACATTCGCACACGTGCGCACATACACATGCACACACTGGCGCTCAAGTGCACACACACACTCGCACACACACACACACACACACACACACACACACACACACGCACGCACGTGTAATTGAATAACATGAAGTTGGGATTGCATTTAGAGGAGTCCAAAGCTCTGATAAGGACGGAGAATGAGAGGAGAGCAGCTAGAGAGTGTACTGTGTTAGCAAGGAGGGGCTGGCCAGTGAGCCCCAAAGTTAGCAGAAACAGAAGTATAAAAGTGGTATTGAATTCAACGATACAGCACCACCTATAACCTTAGACTTTTTGTGAGGTGGAACAGTGGACACAAGTCTTGGAACATCTGATTTGGAGCCAGTTAATATTTGTTTCTAATCACCCTTTAGTTTGAGTAGCATCATCTGCACATTAATTATTTTACCATTACTTATTTAAATATCCCATAAAATATAAATAAAAAACAAAATTATCACTTAAGTAGGATATGTGATTCCATTGGACATTTGTGCTTAGTAACTTCATCTTAATAACTTCATCGAGATTTCACAGAAAGCAGCCATATATTTTAACCCTCGAAGAAAAGCAGGCTGTGTTGAATTTACTGGGACTATCCAGTAATCTCCAGCAGAGCATTCTCCAAGGTTATTCAGACTATCTGCAATTTAGGCGCTGACATCAGAATGAGTTTAAAATGACACAGTGACGAGATTGCTCTGGGCTGAGGGAGAGCAGCTCAGACTATACAAGAGGTTAGGCACTCTGTTGCTGACGTGTGCAGGAAGCCTAAAGGTCCTGTACTTCACCCTGGCCTTATTCACGCAGGGCTTAGCCTTTTATGTCTACTTGGAATACTTCCATTAGTCAAATGCTTGTAAATGTCCCTTACTCTAGGGTAAATGTAATAGGGACTTTAAATGCAAACAAGCTATGTTTGTCATACACGATTAGAAGAAAAAGCAAAAACGAGTTCGTTTCTCCTACCCACAGGCTGGGTTCCTCTTTTGATTTTAGACTCGGGTTGAACTGGAAGCAAATTCTGCCCTCTACTGTAAGAGACTGGATTCTGTATAGTCAATAGCTTTCACGACGGGAGGCTCTGGGCAAGACAAAATCAAAGAAGCAAATGCTGTAAACTTTCGGGGGTTCTGGAACTAAGGGCCTTGCTATATGACTCACCAAGCCTGAAATTGGTTATATAGACTAGGATAGCCTCGAACTTGGGGCGAATCCCTGCCTCTGCGTTCCTAACACTGGATTTCAGGTGTGCACCAACACACAGGCTCCCGTAAACTCACTGGGTCATCACCTGCGGGCAGCCAGACAGCGAGTAAACCGGGATTCAGACCTGGGAAGCCTGTGCTTTTCTTATGCTCCCTGTCCTCCGCGGAGCTCGGGGACGCGCTGGGGGGCTCGCCTGGCCTCTCGCTGCCTCCCTGACACGCGAGGGTGTGAGCTGCCGGGGTCGGAGGTGGCGTTTACCTGCTGCCGGTCCCCACCAGGTACGTGTTGGTGCCTTGTAGGGTCATGGGACCCGGGTTACAGCCCAACACGCGCACCACTCGACTGGACAGCTGCTCGATGCGCTGCAGAACGGCAGCCATCGCTACCTCGGTGACCGCAGGCGACTAAATTCTAAGTCACAAGGCGCGCAGCGGCCCCAGGCCCGGAGGGCAGGGCGGCGGTCACGTGACATTATGCCTGGCTCGGATCACGTGAGACGTCGCGCAGAGGCCGGGAGTGGATTGGCAGCCGCCATCGGGTGACCCACCCGCCTGCGCGGCAGCCAAGGGGGGCGGTGGGGGTGGGATTGTGTTCACTGTGACTGTGGCGTGAGGTGGCCTGACGTGGCCTGACCAGCCCGTACCAGACTAAGCCGGCTCTGTCGCAGAGTCTCGTGTGTCTGTGGACCTTGTTCGCCAGTAACGGAGCATATCCAATAAGGATGAGTGACATCACTTCCTGTAAAGTTAACCTTCAGGGATAGGGGAGGGAGGGTCATAAGCATAGCAGGTATGCGGGTAGTTACTGAGTCACCAACCTGGGAAGGAATGGCAGGCCAGTGATTTGAAGAACAGCTTACCTTTCAAAATAAAGGATGCAACCAGTGTTACTTGTACCTGCTTGCTTCTTGCCAAGGGCCACCTGCCAACATTCCTTTTTTAATCCTCAACAACAGGAAGAAAAAAAAAGGAAAGAAAAAAGAAAGAAAAAATGTGACTGCATACCTGAGGAGGGCAGAGGACAACCTGACAACTTCAAGTGTTACCTCAGGAAGTGCATATACCCTTTACCAGTGTGGACTCGCCACTCAGGCCAGACTGGCCAGCTGTTGACAGGCATTAGAAAAATGAGACACCATGCCCCACGTTTTTACACAGCTTCTGGGGGATCAAACTTAGGTGCCATGTTTATAAGGCAAGCGCTTTACTAACTGATCTATCTCCCCAACCCCCATCAATTGTCAACTCCTAAAATCCCATGGAGTCCTTAACAGGCACAATTTCCCCCATTTTATAAATGTAAAATGGAGTTTGGGAGAACAAAGCTCTCTTTGGCCTCTGTTTCTACTTGTTTTGCATGAACACATGAGCCTATCTGTGCAGACTGGAGGAGCTTGTTTATCTTCCTCTCTAGCCTACTCTTGCCAAGGGAAATAGGTTGGTTTAGTGTCCAAGATGAAAGTGATGTAATGCTCTGTCTTTTCCAATCAGCAAGTATTAACCATTGCTTTCCACTTTAAAACTTTGAGTTATAAATTACTTATAAGAAAATGCACAGATCCTATGATCGCCATCAAAATTATGATGAATATATACAACAAAAGTATATATATATATATACCTTAGCTTACTCCTTTTAGGAATAATTGAGCAATTGATACTTCTGATATTCTGGTCTGACTTTTTAGGAGAGTGCTTTTTAAAAAATTTTTTTATTGGATATTTTATTTACATTTCAGATGTAATCCGCTTTCCCCATTCCCCTCCCCCCCACCCAGGAACCCCCATCCCATCTCCCCTCTTCCTGCTTTTATGAGGATGTGCTCCCACCCACCCTCCCACTCCCACCTCCCCACTCACGATTTCCCCCACACTGGGGCGTCCAGCCTTCACTGGACCAAGGACTTCCCCACCCACCTATGCCTGATAAGGCCATCCTCCCTTATGTATACAGCTGGGGCCATGGGTCCCTCCCTATGTGTTCCCAGGCTGGTGGTTTAGACCCTGGGAGCTCTGGTTGGTTGGTATTGTTGCTCTAGGAGAGTCCTTTTAAATCACTTACTCTTTACAGAAGAAATGGCTTCACAAGTGAACAGTTCAACATTTCAGAGTAGTTGAAATAACATATTTGCTGCATGTGAGAAGTTTCTGCTTGTGTCACAGGAACTTCATTTGAAAAGTGCTATTGAAATTATCACATGTCATTTATTTTTGTGATGTACAATGAATGTATCCTTTAAAAAGTCCTTCGAGTATCCATGGACTCATTTATGTCACTTGTTTTCATCCCACCAATATTTATTCATAGCAAACATCCTCTCCGCATAGCTTGTCGGTAGCCTTAAAGTCCAAACATCTTTTTTTGAGATTGGCAGGTCAGAGTCATCCCCCTGTTGAGGTGGGCTTTCTGTCGGTGCAGTTACTTTGGAGTCATCCCTGCTTTGTATAAGTAACCTCTTACTGATGCCCAGTTAAAACAAATAAGAAACAACAACAACAACAACAACAAAACCTCATTGGTTCATCAAGTTGGACATTGATGTGATGTGGTTGTTACTCTGGACTATTGTGTTGTGACTCCCTAGGAAAAGTCTCTGACACAGCACTTTTCTCTGGACCAGTGACCTGACATAACCAAAGATGAGTTGAGGAGGCATAGCCTTGGCTATAGAGTAGCAGCATGTAAATGACGCTGAGCAGCTTGAGTGGAGAGCATCTACAGAGGAAGCTCCAATACAGCTGTCCTTTCTATATGGTGTGTCTTAATGTGCCTTTAGCTATGCTACCGAGAGACTAGGAGTAGGCCAGACTCCCTGGTAGGCAGACACAAAGGGAGAGGAGCCATGGCTAGGGAAAAGAGGTGGTGAATTTCCAAGATGGCTGGCTTCTACCTCACCTTTCTGACTTGAGACAAAAGCCTGGCAACTGAAAACAATGCTTTGTAGGAATTTGTCTCCCACCAGCAGATCCCAGCTGATGGACTGGCTCAACAAGTTTAAGGCTGTATCAGGACATGTCACACAACAGTTCTGGACCAATCAACTATCATATCTGTTTTCAGACTGACCACTCCTGGATTAGGGGAGGAAAGCTCTTGAGAGGCTTTAAAGGCCGTGCCCTCAAGAGAGATGGGACGTTTCGGCCTTCTGAGTCTCCCCTCTGCTCTGTGGGTCTACTGCATGTGTGTTTTCTCACACTCCAACAAACCTTTCTCTAGCTGCTGATTCTGTTTGTGGTGTCTGAGGTCTGTCTCTTGCCACCTGTAGCACTTCAGATTTTCTTGCCTTTTAATTTGATAACTTCTGGAGAAAACAAACTGAATCAATACCCCTGGACTATATCACCCATGGTCACATGGTTTTGCTACAGGCAATGAGATATGCAGCTAAGGCTGAGAGATCAGGGCCTGGAGTGCCCACAGGAAGACTCTCAAAATGGTGGCCTTTTCACACACTGTATGGAATAGTGTGTCCTATTGCTGTGTCAATGGTTATATGACTCCTCCAGCAAATGCTGAAGCACACAACCAAGACTGAATTCACTATGCAGAAGAAAAATCTGGGTGGACAGTCTGGGAGAAACCCAGTGAGGCTGTCTTTCTCTGTGAAGTATGGGCTGGCATGGCTACTTGAATGGAGCCTATGGATATATGTCGGTCTGTGTCTGCTATGCATGGCCTCTTGGGGAGTTTGACTGTGCTTACAGCTGCTGGGGGTGGGTGCCAGGCTGCAGGGAAGCACTGAGACACTGTTCCAGGTGTGGGAAACCACAGTCTGAGATGTGGAAAACCTGGAACTGCTTCAGGGGTTTCTGAGCCTATCATGAGGCAGGGGCTGTGGGGTTGTCAGGCTCTTGGACATCCAGACACTACTGGGAGTCACGGAAGGGGCAAAAATGGAGTTGGGAGCCCACAGGGTTGGGGAAAGTGTGTAACCCAGGGCGGGAGTGGGAAGAAGGGAGGGGGAATCCAGCTTGTCCCATGGGTGATTGTCCTTAGCTTGGCAGAGGCAGGCTTCATGACAGTTGTGGCTGGAAGCACAGAGAGGCCTTCTGCAGGAATATTAAGTTGTGGCTATGTAGGTGAATGCTTTCTTCATGGCTTACCATGGCAGATCTTGATGAAAGAGACAGTCCATGGTTCTAAACAGTTTATTGTCATCGCGGAAAATGAATGCATAAAACCATATCCCATTACTCAGGGTGGGATTGAGATTAAATGCTTTTGGAGGGAGGAACGTCTGGGAAGGGAAGCTTATTGGATAAGCCCTCTGGGTCTCCAGGTACCTCATTAGCATGGAGAACTCTGTTTTGGGCTTACATGAACATAGGACACATTTCTTTTATGTGAGAAGCATGGCATGTGTGTTCCAGGCCAGGAGTCTGGCAGGGACCCGGGAGTCACTTAAGCCTCAGGTGTGTGCCCACTGAGTCTCTGGGTCTCGACCTGCTCTTCCTGCCATGGTTTTCTGTCCCAGAGATATAGAAGTCCTAAAATGTTGAAAGCTTTAGAACAAATGTTGAGGTCTCTAAGGGTAACATGTAAAGAATAAGCATGTCAGCATGCTGCCATACTTGTATAATCACTGCTTTGTACAGGAGAAACTGTTTCCGGCCACTTGGTGGAACTATTGGTGAAGGACTAGGAGGTGTGGCCTTGCTGGAGGAGGCATGTTGTTGGGCTTGAGCTTTGAGGTTTCAGAAGATTTGTGTTGCTTTGAGTTAGTTTTTTTCTGCCTCTTGCTTGTGTGCTGAGTTTTAAGCTCGCAGCTGCCACCCTAGCCGCTTGTCACCATGCTTTTGGTTCACCATCATGGACTCTGTCTGGAAATGTAACTCAAATAAACATTTTATAAGTTGCTTTGGTCATGGTTCTGCATCATAGCAATAGAAATGCAGCTTATAATACTGAAGTAAGCTACTGCTGTGCTGTTTTTTAGAAGACTGTTGTTTTGTGTGACGCTCTGGGACGTTGGGGTAGAAATCTGGTTGAATACCACAAGCAGAGCTTAATGGGCAATTTGGTAGGCGTTTAGAAGACAGTGATGTGGGTTACACATGGAGCTCCAGCTCAAAACGGAAGGGAACAGTATTAGAATCTGGGCTATCAACTCTTGTGATTTTGGCAAAGAATGTGTCTGATTTCTGCCCTCTTCCTAAAAATAAAGCTAAATTGAAAACTAGTGGACAACATTTAATTGGGGCTGGCTTAAAGGTTCAGAGGTTCAGTCCAGTGTCATCAAGGTGGGAGCATGGCAGCATCCAGGCAGGCATGGTTCAGGAGCTGAGAATTCTACATCTTCATCTGAAGGCTGCTAGTAGAACACTGGCTTCCAGGCATCTAGGATGAGGAACTTAAAGACCACACCCACAGTGACACACTTCCTCCAACAGGGCCACACCTTCTAATAGTGCCACTCCGTGGGCCGAGCATATGCAAATCATCACAGTAAGTCTACAATGAAAAAAGAAAGTGAGGCGAAAACGACACACAAAATAGACAGTTTGAAGAGAAAAAGAGCACCAGGAAATTTCCTATTAGAGGAAAGGGAGGGTGCCCTCAGGGCAAGAAGCCCTGGCTAAGCCTCATTTGTAAAAGGAAAAGGCCGAAGGAGTTTTCTGCTCCTAAAAAGCAACAGCTGATCAAAGCTGCTGCAAACATGATTCGAGGGAATCATGGGTTCTCCCCAGTTTGGCAGCCAACCTTGGCAGTGTCAGCCAAGGTTGCCGTTTGAGTCTTCCTCCATGTTTTCAGAGAGATGCTGAGGCCAAGTCAGCGGCATAGGAGTCCCTGCATGAAGGTTCTGAAAGGCAATTGAGATCCTTGGAGATCCTCAAGATGTTGAAGACATCTGTCAAAGCAGCTGTAGCCAGGTAGTGGAACCAGCCCAAGAGAGAAAAGTACATTGCTAGTAACAAAACTGGAGAGACAGTGTTCTAAGCCCCTTGACACCTGGCATACAGGACTTGGAGTGTTCCCTGCTAGGATTTGGTCTTCCTTTGACCCAGTACCTCTGGGTCACTTACTGTGCACCAGCCCCTCCCTTGTTGTATATAATTTTGTATATAATGTTGTATATAGTGTGTATCCTGTATTGTAATCTGTATGTAATTTTCTTTTGCCTTTTGACCTTACAGAGTCTCAGAAGAGATGTTGAACTTTGGATTTTGACTTTTAAACAGTATCTGAGACTATGAAAGACTATGGCAATTCTTCAAGTTGGCCTAGATACATTTGCATTAAGATATGGTGGGAGCCCATGAGGCCCTGGAAGTACCATGTGGTGATTTGAATGAGCACTGCCTTCACAGGCTTACATGTGTGAATACCTGGCCCCAGGTTGGTGGAATTGTTTGGGAAGGATTAGAAGACATAGCCTTGTTGTTGTAGGTGTGTCACTGGGGTTGGACTTGGAAGGTTCAAAAGACTCATGTCATTATCAGTTTCTCTGCCTCCTGCTTGTGGACTGAGATGTGAACTCTTAGCTTGCTGCCCCTGCCACCTGCAGCTACTCCCTTCCTCTGACATCATAGACTTTAACCTTCTGAAACTGTAAGTCCAATTAAGTACCTTCTTTTATAACTTGCCTTGGTCATGATGTCTAACTGCAGCAATATAAAAGTAACTAATAAAAACATGCAAATATGCCCGTGATGTGTGGACTTAGGAGGCGGGAGAGGGAAGAGACGGGAACCAGCTGCAGCAGTCAGAAGGCCAAAAGTACAAAAGAGGGCAAGTAACCAAAGTGTCTGGAGTGTGTGAGTGTGTGTGTGTGTGTGTGTGTGTGAAAGCGCCTCTGGGGGAAGGGTACCTCTGGGCTGGAGCGTTCAGGGTAGAGGGTGGAGTATGCTAGCCGTATCTTGTAATAGATTGGTACTTAACCATTTATCTTTGAGTTCCAGAGTTGAAGACTTAATAGTTTCACGAGTCTACTTGTGGAAATCCAGTTTTCTCAGCACCAATATTCCCCCCAAGACAGAGTTTCTCTGTGTAGTTTTGACTGTCCTGAAACTCACTCTGTGGACCAGGCTGGCCTCGAATTCAGAAATCTGCCTGCTTCAGCCTCCTGAGTGCTGGGATTAAAGGTGTTGCTCCACCACTGCCGGCTCAGCGCCATTGTTAAAGAGACTGACTGTCTTCTCTCCAAGTTATACTGTAACTGTGGGTTTATTTTGAGGTTACTCTATCATTGGTCTGCATGCTTGTTTTTGTGCTCACACTGCACTGTGTGTGTTACTATTATGACTCTGATATAATTTGATATTGTGATAACTGTAGCATCATTCCTTTTGTTTTAACTGTATGTCCCCCCCCCTTGCTTCTATGTGAATTTTAGGACTTTTACCTAATTCTGTGGAGAGGCCATTGGGCCTTGGATTGGAGTACATTGACTTTGTAGATCATTTTTGGTTACTATAGCCATTTCCACAATTAGATCTGCCTATCAATGAGAATGAACACTTTGCCCATCCTCTGTGTCTTAGTGTCTTTATTGTAGAGTTCATTCAGTTTTAGTTCCTTGGTCAGGCTTGCTTCCAGGTATTTTATTATTTTATTTTGAAGCTGCTGTGAACAGGACACAATCTCTCAATTATATTTTCTTAACTATTAAATAGTAAATATATTAAAGGTTGGTGTTTAACCATAGAGAAGGAAGCATGCTTTGTCTCAGCGATGGTTGTAAAAGGTACACTACCACTATCATTGAGTTGTAGAGACTCCTATCAACAGATAGAGAGGACATGTGACTAACAGGTGACTTCAGTTTCATTTTAGTATTTGATCCTAAAGAGTTGACGGTGAAGAAATAAAATTCATAAGCTGAAGATTTCCAAGAAGAGACATTGAGTTAAAGAAGGCTTTTATATTTGTCACAAGTAAGTCTAGTTTTTCATGAATTGTTTGGCTGATTAAATAATACTTTCACAGTTTTATTTTCTTTAAAATATCTGTTTTATTGCAGAACGATCATGTACCAGGGCAAAGATTATATATTTTGGCTGGCAGCCAGCTAGCCATATAGCTGGGCTGCTCTCTCAATGGAATGCATTGAACTGTCTTACTAAGTCCGTGAGTAGAAGCCACATTTTGTAAATGGTGTTATTTTAACTTGGGTGGTATTGGAACAGTGATCAACTGTAGAGGTAAAGATGAACTATCTGTAATACAAGTTATAAAATGGTACTTATTCGGAGAGTTGTGTGGTATCTGTATGATAGCTATATTGCTTACTGTGTGGACTTACTTCCTGTTGGAATTCTGTTCTGTCCGACCAAATCAAGAATGCTGACATTGTAATGTTAACAAATCTATTAAGTCAAATGTTCTGGTAATAATACAATTTCTGTTTCTTAGGAAAGACTCTACCTTGTGAAATGTTAGTCAAAACCTGCTGGGGTTTTACTTAATCATGCCAGGCAAAGGAAGTTCTTTTTATGGATGAATTGATAAATATATACACAGACTCCTTGGGTATAATAGCCTATAACTTTGAGTAAATTACTTACATTAGAAGTTCTAAGTGAAATTTCAGTTCAACTATTGTATTTTGGTTTGAATATTCTGAAATTAGCTGATTATAGTTCTACTGGAAGAGTCTGGAAAATGAATTAAAGAATTTTACTCATGTCTCATAGGTAGAGTAAAATATCATACCATCTAGGATTATTCTGTAGACTCTTTTTTTTGTTTGTTTTTTTTCGAGACAGGGTTTCTCTGTGTAGCCCAGGCTGTCCTGGAACTCACTCTGTAGACCAGGCTGGCCTCGAACTCAGAAATCCACCTGTCTCTGCCTCCCAAGTGCTGGGATTAAAGGCGTGCGCCACCACCGCCTGGCTATTCTGTAGACTCTTAAGCAAAATATTTATAAATTGAAAAAGGACATAGAGCAGTAGGCAGCAGTTTGCATGTGTGGGTTTTTGTAATCCTTCCCTACCCGGCTTTGAGAGACTGAGTGTTCTTTATAGAGAACAGCATGCCAGCTCCTGTGGTCCACAGGTAGAAACACCACAGACTCATCAGATTTCAGTTCTTTTTATCACAGTTTTAGAGACCAGAGTCCAGGGTCAAGGTGCTGGCGTGGGTGCTTTCTGGAGATGCTCTCTCTCTTTAATTACAGATGGTGGTTTCTTTGCTGTATCCCTATCCTAACATCTCAAATGAAGTTCTTCTTTAAGACTGCATCATCTGACTATAAATAAGTCACAGTTATTGAACCAAGGCTCTCATTTAGGTGGCTTTCCAGTTTTATTGTTATACAAGAGCACGTATCACTCTGCCTATTTATAAACATAACCCTAGGTTGGAATCCTGTGTGGAACTTCTAGGTAAATGGATATTAAAAATCTATATAGCTATGATGCTGTTGTTAAATGTATTTTGGTACCTTTTAATAGTCTTTATTATATTATATTTATTAAAGTATATTATATATCACATATTATAAATTTATTATATTTATTATAAAGAAATGATACCTTAGAGAGGATTATTTTTAACAATAGGAAGAATGAAAATATCTGATACTCTGTCTTCCAGTCTACTTATTTCAGATAAGCGCATGTGGGCATAAAAATGACCTAATGCAATTAGAAATCAATAGTTGTCTCTCATTTACAGAAATTACATTAGTGCTGTTCTTATGCATGCGTATCATATATGTGGATCTAACTCACTCCCATAAATACTTCCTTTTTCTGCCTCACCTCTTCTACTGTCCTTTCTCTCTCTCAATAGAGCATTTGCTTTCGAGCATTGTTTTAATGTCTGGATTCTGCACGTGAGAGAAAGCATGCAATATTTGTTTTCTTAGGCTGCTTTAATTTAACATGATAATCTGCAACATCACTAATTTTCTTGCAAATGGCAACTTTTGAATAGCTAATTCCACATCTTCTTTATCAATTTGATGATTGGTAGACGTCTATGCTGATACTTAAATGAGGTATCAGCATACTTCCATACTGATTTCTGTGGTGACTTCAGAAGTTTATATCCATACTCACAGTATATAAAGCATTCTTTCATGCCACATCCTCACCAGTATTATCTATTGCTTGAATACCTGATGATTTAATGCTCTGATTGAGTGAGGTGGACTCACAATGTAGATCTATTCTTTACTTTTATTATATGTATGCGTGTGTGTGTGTGTGTGTGTGTGTGTGTGTGTGTGTAGATATGTTTACACAAATCTGAAATGTGTTCCATGAAGTAAGAGTATTAAATCTCCTGGAACTGCAGTTGTCAAGTAGTTGCCAGTTGCCTGATATGAGTGTTGGGAATCAAACTCAGGTCCTCTGCTGGAGCACCATACATGCTCTTATTGGCTGAGTTCTCTCTCTAACCTGTCAATGTAGTTTTGATGAATGTTTCCTTAACTAAACATATTTAAAATGTTTATTGACTAGTTTTATTTGATATTTTGAGAGATATCTGTTCAAATCATTTGTTCATTGGTTAGATAATTTGTTTTTTCAGTGTTTAGAAATATACATCTATCTATCTATCTATCTGTCTATCTTTCTTTCTATCTTTCTATCTTTCTATCTTTCTATCTGTCTGTCTATATTTCTTTTCTAGGTGACAATCTGAATGGCTATTTGTCAATTCTTGCTATTATTTCTGGAGTTTTTGGAATCCTTTATACAGAGTCCTTGTCTGTGACAGTATTTTCAGTTTTTCCTCCTAAGCTCTATTTGTTTTAAAGTTTCAAGCCTTCCATTAAGGCCTTTGATTAATTTCTAACTGATATTTGTAGGTGAGAGATAGGAATCTAATTTTATTCTTCTATATGTGGATATCCAGACCCCCGGCACCATGACTTGAATAGGCTGTCTTTTCCCTCATGCATGCTTTTGGCACTTGTGAAGGATCCAACTGCTGTGGCTGTATGGGCTTATTTCTTGTCCTCTAATCTGACCCATTGGTATATACATATGTTTATGTGTCAGGGATGTGTGCCTTTGCTACTATGGCTCTGTGGTGTGATTTGGAATCAGGTAACATTTAAGTTGTTTGCATGTCTGTTTTTGGCCCATAGAAATGGTCCTGTAATAAATATCCCATGAGAAGACATAGCTTTAAATGATAAGTACTTGAGTTTGGGATGACATTATCAACAATGATTATATTTTTGAGACTCAACTTTTCCAAATGTAAGAAGTATATTTAGACTTGGGAGGCTGAGGCAGGCGGATTTCTGAGTTTGAGGCCAGCCTGGTCTACAGAGTGAGTTCCAGGACAACCAGGGCTATACAAAGAAACCCTGTCTCAAGAAACCAAAAAAAAAAAAGGTATATTTAGTGCAGATATTATATTTAGAAACACAGGATCTTGGTAACACCATGGGCCAGGCTTTTTCATATTTAAGAGTTAACAACATGGTTTTGTTCTGTTTTAGACATCATTGCCTGTAATGAAGATCACGGCAGAGGAGAAGATACAGCAAGGCCCTCTTGTACCACTGGATCTGGAGTAGAGTTTTTTTTTTTTTAAAGGAAGTTAAAGTTATTTACTTTTGTTTCAGTGTTTCAACTTCATACTATTTATTTATTTATTTTTGGTTCTAGGGACTGAATACAGGAATTTGTGAATGTTAGCGAAACACTGTCACTGAACTGTATCATCATATTCCTTTTACTAAGTAGACTCAGAGTAGAAACTACAATCCGATGGTAACCCAAAGGATACACTAGTATCCACTGTGGCATTTTCCCCCCTATTTTTGAATCTGAAAAAGAGGCAAGAGCCACAGTCCTTCATAATGAACTATACCAAATGCAATTTTATGATGTCAGTTTTGGGCATTATAACCTATGTAACTGATCTAGTTGCGGACATTGTCCTATCTGTTAGGTACTTCCACAATGGACAATATGGTTTTGGTGTTTTAACCTTGGGCTTTGTGCTTTTTGGAACACTCATAGTCCATTGTTTTAGCTACTCATGGTTGAAGGCTGACTTAGAGAAAGCAGGACAAGAAAATGAACATTCTTTTCTTCTACTTCATTGCTTGCAAGGAGGAGTTTTCACAAGGTGAGTGCATATGTCAAATCGCCAGCACTGCTATTTTACCCAAGCAGAAGGTCTGGTTTTAAATTTAAATAGTCAGAGGTTCCTTATTTCCAAGAAGGGCACATATTTTTTTTTTTTTTTTTTTTTTTTTTGCTTCTGAAGCATTAGCTTTACTGTAAATCAATGCTGAACTCAGAGACTTTCTAGATCCATTAACAGACATTCTCATTCCATCCCCACACCCTACCGTTCCGCTATGCACTGGTTTGAATGATGGGGTTAAATATCTCTGATGTGGGATGAAGCCTCCTTTGGATATATGCCCAAGAGTAGCATAGCAGATCTTTAGGTAGATTTATGCCCAGCTTCCTGAGAAACTGCCACACCACTGATTTCCATAGTGGCAAACAAGTTTGCACTTCTGCCGGCAATGGAGGAGGGGTTCTCTTCTCCCACATCCTTGCCAACATGTGTGGTCATTTGTTTTGCCAATATTGACCATTCTGGCTAGTGAAAAGGGAAATCTCAAAGTACTGTTAATTTACATTTCTCTGATGACTAAGAATGTTCAAAATGTGTTTCTCAGCCATTTGCATTTCATCTTTGCGAACTCTTTGGTTAGTTCTCTACCTTATTTTAAAATTTGGTTATTTTTTTCCTCCGTGATCAGTTTTTTAGTTCTTTATACAATTAAGATACTAACTCTGTCAGGTGTGCATAATTTGTAAAGACCTTTTCCCTTTCTGTAGGCTGCTACTTTACCTGAAAGATGGTGTCTACTATTTGCCATACAGAGTCTTAGCTTCATGAAGTTGCATTTATTAGTTGTTGGTCTTAGTGTTTGTGCTATCTGTGCCCTGCTCAGAAAGACCTTCCCTGTGCAAATGAGTTCAAGACTACGTCCCACTTTCTTTTCTATCAGATTCAGTTTATCTGGTCTTATGTTTGGGTTCTTGGTCCATTTGGAGTTGAGTTTCGTACAGGATGACAAACATTGATCTTTTTGCATTTTTCCACATGCAGCCATCTGACCAGCACCATTTGCTTAAGATGCTGCTTTTCCTTCAGCGTGCCTTTTTGACTTTTTTTTTTGTCAAAAATAAGGTGTTCATAGGTCTGTGGATTTGTATTTGCATTTCAATTTGATACTGTTAATCAACATGTCTGTTTTTATCCCAATACAATATTGTTTTTATTACTTATAGCTTTGTACTACAACGTGAAATCTTGGAGAGTGATACCTGCAGACATTATTTTATTATTCAGGATTGTCTTAGCTATGCATATGTGTTTCCA
This sequence comes from Grammomys surdaster, assembly GCF_004785775.1. Taxonomy (NCBI): domain Eukaryota; kingdom Metazoa; phylum Chordata; class Mammalia; order Rodentia; family Muridae; genus Grammomys; species Grammomys surdaster. The sequence continues at coordinate 12,680,722 of NW_021604566.1, read as the reverse complement.
TATAAAGCTAAAAGTGGTTTAATTTCTGTGAAGAGTTGGACTGTAATTTTGATGGGGATTGTGTTAAATCTGTAAAAATGCATTTGGTAGAATAGTCATTTTCACAATATTAATCTTATCAACCCATGAACATGGGAGATCTTTTTATATTATGATATCTTCTTCAATTTCTTTCTTCAATGTCCTAAAGTTTTTATTATGCAAGTCCTTGCTTGTTTTTTTTTTAATGTTATTCCAAGGTATACATATATTTGAGGCTACTGTGAAATTTACTGCTCCTCAGATTTCTTTCTCTGTTTTTTTCTTTTTTTGTCATTTGTATATTGTAAGGCTTCTGAGTTTTGTGTAGTAACTCTATATCCAGCTACTTTGCTAAAAGTGTTTATCAGCCGTAAAAATTTCCTGATGGAGTTTTTAGATTTTTTTTTATCATAAGGGCTGTTGGTTTTTGTCAAAGGCCCTTTCTGCATCTAGTGAAATAATCATATTATCATTCCCTTTCAATCTGTTCCTGTAGTGGATTATGTTTATTGATTAAGGTATGCTGACTATCCCTGTGTCTCTTGGATGAATCTCAGGGTGGATAATCTTTTTGATGTTTTCAATTTGAAGAAAGTTACATGAGCTGCAGAAAAGAAATCATGTTCTTTTGTTTCTGGGTGAAATGTTCTGTAATATCTGTTATACTTGATGTATGATGTTAGTTATCTCTAGCATGTTTCTGTTTAGTGATGCCTTGATGACCTTGCTGTTGGCAAGAATGGAGTACTGCTATTTCCCACTATCAGCACATGAGGGTCCATATGTGATTAAAGCTGTAGTAGTTTCTTTTATGAACTTGGGTACCCCATGTTTGGTGCATGCAAGTTTATCATCCTTTAGGGGACTTTTTCTGTTAATAAGTATGTAGTGTCCTTCCCTATCTCTTGTGATTAGTTTTTATTTGAAGTCTGTTTTGTGTATTAAAATGGCTATGCCTGCCCTGAGGTGATGTCTATCCTTGATATTAAGGTGTATTTCTTGTCTGTGGCAGAGGGATAAATCCCATTTTCTAATCCAATCCATTTATCTGTGTTTTTTTTTTTTTTGAGGAACTGAGTCTATTAATATTGGGCATTATCAATGACTAGTGTTTATTGATTCCTGCTATTTTGTTGTCATTGCATGTGCTTCTTTCTCCCTGCTTTTATTTTTGTCCTGGCATTTGCCAATTCTGTTGTTATCCTCAGACTAAAGCTTTCCTTTTAGTGCCTTCTATAGAACTGGATTGGTAGAGAGATATTGCTTAAATATGGTTTTATTGTGGAATGTTTTTCTTTCTCTGTCAATTGTGATTGTTAGCTTTGGTGGGTATAATAATCTCGACTGGCATCTGAGGTCTCTCAGAATTTGTAGAACATCTTTGCAGGTCCTTCCACCTCTGCCACCAGGTGCTTGGATTTAGAGAAGTACCAATACACTGCTCAGGGAGTGGGAAAACACAGCCCAGGATATGGGAGGTTGAAGCTGGAGTTCCCAAGCTCCTAGGTGACAAGTTGCCACTGGAAACTGCATGGATTAGCCCAGGGCCAGGGGCTCCCAAACTCATGGACATCTAGATGCTAGGGAGTTAGGAATAGAGTGGGCCAGTGGGCTAAGGATGAGCCCCAGGCCAAGGGGAGGGGAACTGCAGTTTAGTTCATTGATGAAATTTCTTAGCTTAGCAGTGGTTGTCTGGGAGTGCAAAAGGGCCTTCTCCATCTTCCCCATGGTGGTTCTTGATGAAAGAGACAGTCCATGTTTATCCATACCATTTATTAACTATTCATTGTGGAAAATGGGTGCATACCACCTTCTCAGGGTGGATTTTTATAGGAAGGAATGTCAGGGAAGGGAAGCTTATTGGCTAAACACTCAGAGCCACTAGATATCTCATTAACATGGAGAACTCTGTTCTGGGCTAAGTAACTGATGTAGGTGGGGGGGGGTCACATGTTCTGGGCCAGGAATCTGTTAGGGAGCAGAGAGACACCTGTCTCAGGTGGGTGCCTGGGTGTCATGGTCTCTGAACCCGCTCAACCTTACCAAGTTTCCTGGCACTGTCCACTGTCCCACAGCCCTTCTGGCTTTTAGAGTTTCTACTGAGAAGTCAGGTGTTATTCTAGTTGTTCTGCATTTATATGTTACTTATTATTTTTCCCTTAGAGATTTTAATCTCCTTTTTTTGTTGTTGTTCTGTACATTTAGTGTTTTGATTATTATGTGACATGGGAAATTTCTTTTCTGGTCTTGTCTATTTGGTGCTCTGTGTACATCTTGTACCTTAATAGGCATTTTCTTGTTTAGTTTGGGGAAAGTTTCTTCTATGATTTTGTTAAATTTTTTTCCTTTGATGGTATTCTTCTTACTTTGTCCCCTTTCCTCCATATATTTGGTCTTTTCATAGTGTCCCAGATTTCCTGGATGTTTTGAGCCTGCATTTATTTATTTATTTTTTAGATTACCATTTTCTTTGATTGAGCTCTCAGTATTCTTTAACTTGGCTTCAACACTCAAGAATCTCTTTTCTATGTCTTGTACTTTGTTGGTGTCTTATCCGGTGTTCCATTGCTATGAAGAGACACAACGATCATGACAACTCTTATAAACAAAAGCATTTAATTGGGGTTTGCGGGGTTTGCTTACAGTTTCAGAGGTCTGTTATCTTCATAGTGAGGAACATGGCAGCACACAGACAGACCTGGTAGCGGAGAGATCTACATGGAGATTCCAAAAGCACCAGGAAGAGAGAGAGAGAGAGAGAGAGAGAGAGAGAGAGAGAGAGAGAGAGAGAGGGAGGGAGGGAGGGAGGGAGGGAGGGAGGGAGAGAGAGAGAGAGAGAGAGAGAGAGAGAGAGAGAGAGAGAGAGAGAACTGGGACTGGCTTGGGTTTTTGATAGCACAAAGCCCACCCCAAGTGACACATTTCCTCCAACAAGGCCACACCTCTGAATCCCTCTCAAGTAGCACCACTCCCTAATGACCAAGCATTCACACCACTCCCTAATGTCCAAGCATTCACACCACTCCCTAGTGACCAAGCATTCACACCACTCCCTAATGACCAAGCATTCACACCAC
>NW_021604566.1:12669572-12677614 GCF_004785775.1 Grammomys surdaster | reverse complement strand
AGCATTCACACCACTCCCTAATGACCAAGCATTCACACCACTCCCTAGTGACCAAGCATTCAAATGAGCCTATGTTGGTCATTCTTACTCAAACTAACACAGTTGGTCAGATTTCTTTTGTGGATTTTGTTTACAATCCTAACATTTTGATTTCTGGTTTTATTTCAGTTTGGTTTCTTTAGGGATTTTATTTCTTTGTTAAATTCTACTCTCAGGTCTTGAAATGATTTTATTCTTTTATTCAGCTGTCTATGTTTTCACAGACATCATTAAGGAATTTAGTAATATCCTTGCTAGGCTCCTTGAGCATATTCATCATTGCTATTTTGAAATCTTTGTCTTGTACTTCAGCTATATTGCATTTCTCAGGGCCTGCAGTAATAATGTTACTGTCTTCTCGTGGAGGCATCTTGTCATGGCTGTTCATGCTGTGTTTTGCATTCAGGTCTAGGCATGTTGAGTTATAATGTTTGAGTTTTTTTTGATGTTACTCTCTGGTCTTGTTGTTGTTGGGTGTATTTTTCAGCTGCTGTTGCTGTCTTTGGATCCTAGGAAGATGTTGTAGCTGTCTGGTCCCTGGTAGATAGTGCTTTGGCAAGTTAGTAGGTGACTGAAAGGAGCTGAGATGGGAGGGTCTATAGAAAAGTGTGTGTGTGTGTGTGTGTGTGTGTGTGTGTGTGTGTAGATTGAGTCAGCACCAAGAGAGATTCTCAGGTAATGGAGGTGTGAGAGGAGAGGCTCGTGCAGGCAGACTGGAGAGACAGGGCTGAGAGGTGCAGGGTCAGTCTGAGTCAGCACCAAGAGGTGAAGTTTTCAGTGAATAGAGTCAGGGTAGGAGGAGGGACTCCTCCAAGCTGGCTGCTTCGGGACTGAATGTGAGACTGGAGAGATTTCAACCAACATTGTTAATCTTTAATCTAAGCAGACATGGCCATTCTTTGGAGCTGAGTAGTCGGATGAGCAAAGGTACAAAGGTTCTTACTGAAGACAGCACGAAGCTCATTGCTATTGCTGTTTCTGTGAGTCATTACCGTATTGCCAGACTTTTCCAGATTCACAAATACAGTATTTCAGTTTAATAGAGCAATTTACTTTCTTTAAGAAAGACAAGATGTGCAACGAGAAAGAAGTCTTCTGGCTTTAGGGGATCTGGAAAAACAGTACTTCAGTCAGTTCTGGAAGTTCACCTTCTCAGCTAGGTGAAGAGAAATGGAGTAGAGGTTGGTGCTGATGTGCAAATAGATGTTCAGCCAATAAGCTGGGATGTGAAGCAAGAGGGCCAATGAGTCATGTAGTCATACGAGGCCAAAAGACACCAGTGTTGGGCTTTGAGATGCTTCTTTTTATGTTGTTCTTTTTTTATCAGCTTGCAATCTAGTGCATTCTATTAGAGGTTCTCATTCATGTATAGTTGTCCTTCAGTCACATGCATCCACCCTTCTGCCACCCTCTCCCATTCTTCTTCCTCATCTCCTTCTTCTAGTGAAGTTGTCTTATTTCTGTCTTTATGACTTTCAGATGCTTTGACTTTTCACACATAGAAGACCATGTGTGATGTTTGCCTTTCCTCACCTTTTACATCTTTTTTCTTTCCATTCTTTTCACCTTTGACCGTTTTGAAGAGTACCCCTTCTACCTTTATGTCATATATATCTAGGATTCAGTATACTAGACAAAATATGATATTTTTCTTTCTTGAATTTGGTTTCTTTTGCTTACTTTATGGTTTCAAATACCATCTATTTTCATGTAAACGAACTGTACAATTTCATTCTTTATGACTGAGTATAACACCACTGCTAATATATACCACATTTTCTTTTGTGTGTTTATGTAATTGTGTGTTTCTGTGTGTGTGTTTGTGGTGTTTGTATGTGTATGTGTGCTGTATGTGCACTAGCACATGTGAGCAGCTGCATACACATAAGTACATGCATGTAAAGGCCAAAGGAAGATGTTGGGTGTCCTTCTTTCATCACCTTCTATCTTATTCTTTTGAGACAGGATTTCTCCCTGCAAGGGAGTCCAGGTTGGGAGCCAGGAAGCGACAGTAATTCTGCTGTCTCCATCCCCGAGGTGGGCTAAAGGCAACCACTTGGCCATGCTTGGCTTTTTGTATGGGTGCCAGAATCCATACAGCAAAGTAATCTTACCCACTGAGCCATCTCTCCTGCTCTCTGCATTTTCCTTACTCATTTCTTTGTTAACAGACCTCTGAACTGATGTGGTAGTTCAATCATTAGTGGTTTGAGAGCTCTCCATGATGGTTTACTTAGTTACTACAGTGATTCATTTTTTTCCAGTTCTCTGTAAGTATTCATTTACTGAGAGCTCTCCATGATGGTTTACTTAGTTACTACAGTGATTTTTTATTTCCAGTTCTCTGTAAGTATTCATTTACTCTTGTATCTTCACCAGCATGTTTAGTTTTTTAAAAAAAATCTCCTGGCTATAGCCATTCTGACTGGTTTGAGAGGGAATATCCATGAGTTTTTAGTTACATATACTTAATTAGCCCTTTGTACTTCATTTGAGAACTGTCCAATTAATGCCTTTACTGGTTAGATAAGCAATTGTTTTGGTATTCAGTTCTTTGAGGTTTTTGTATGTTCCAGATATTACTCTCCTGTCAGACCAGTATTTGGCAAAGATCTTCATTCTATACACTGACTTTCCACTCTAGTGATTGTCTTCTTTGTATTATGGAAAAGCTACATCCTATGCAATCCTGTTTCCCAGGCCTTGTTCGTATTTCATGGGCTGCACCCCAAAACTGTAAGACAAAATAAACTCTTCCTTTATTAAGTTGTATTAAAGTGCTCAGTCACAGCAATGAGAAAAACAACTAATATGGAAAAGTTGTCCCTGGAAACGTGGTTGTTGCTCTGATAAATCTGCCCACGTGGCTCATAGCATGTTGGCACTGGTTTGTAGGGGGTATGCGGAAGAGTTTGGAATGTTGGACTAGAACAACATTATGATGCTGCAGGCCGAGCTTAGTGGAATTTCATGATGGGAATTTAAGAGAAAGAATGCAGAGAGAGGTGTGGACAGAGGTGACTTGGTTCCTGGCGTTGTAGGGGGAATAGTTCCAGAGGAAACTATGTGTAGAATGAGACCAGTAAAAGTTTTGAGTAGAGTTTACAAAAGCATGTTAGGAGCTGTATTTCTAGGAAGGACACTAGACAACAGGATACACTTTATTGAAACAAACATTTAATATGTATAAAGCATTAAAAAATCTAAGAAAATGAGAGAATTCCTTTATAATGTTAGAGTGAGAAAGCCTATGGTTCAAAATCTTGGTGCTCTCAGGATGCACATTGAGTAATAGGATGGGTAGTGCAGATTCAGCCATAAACAAAGCACAGTGCAGTAGAGAGAGACAGCACCTCCAAAGTCATGCCCTGCTCTCTCTCTCTCTCTTTTTTTTTCCATTAAATTTTTAAAAACAAAATCTGACAGTTTCTTTTAGGTGGGATGTTTAATATATTTAGTGTAATTACTGATATGGTGTTCCCCTGACTTACCTTAGAAAGCAGCTAACATTGTAATTGTTTGCCTGTATAGAAGATGTATTTTCTCTATGTACTGTACTCTGAGCAATTAACTATGATGTGACCCTGCGTGACTTTGTTTATATTATTTCAATCTTGACTCATGAAACTCCTTGGATCTGTAAATTGCTGTTTTTGATCACATGGAAAGTGTATTTTCACTAACGTTTTGTTAAATTGACTTTGCTCCTACAGTGTTTTGAAGCTACCTCATAGGTCTCCACCCTGATTTTCTGTGTGCTTTAGTTTGCTTTCTGTTGAGCTATTATTGCCTTAGTCTGGTGAGGCTCCTAAAACATTTAAAACATACCACAGACTGGGTTGCCTTTAAGCAAAAGTAACTTTCATCTCACAGTTCTGGAGCTTGTTAAGGTCCTGGCAGGCTAAGGCCTAGTGTAGTTGCCTTAGTCAATGTTCCTTTGCTGTGAAGAGACACCATGACCACAGAAACTCTTTAAAGGAAATCATTGAACTGGGACTGGCTTATAGTTTCAGAGGTTCAGTGCATTATCATCATAGCACACACAGTGGCTTACGGGCAGACATGGCGCTGGAGAAGTGGCTGGGAGTTCTAGATCCAGGTCAGGCGGCGGCAGGAAGAGAGGGCACTTGGCTTGTGTTTGGAACCTCAGAGCTCATCCTCCAGTGACACACTTCCTTCAGCAAGGCCACACCTAATACTTTCAAGCAGTGCCATGTCCTGCGTGTTGAAATATTTGAACCTATTGGGGCCATTTTTATTCTGACCACCACAGAAGTCCTGCTTTCTCATTATTAGGAGTTTCCTAGTTGCCATCCAGCTGGTGAGAGGGTACTCTTGGGGTCTTATTTATAGGACACTAATGCCATTATTCATCTCTGAAACCCCTTGCCAATATCACAATGGAAATTAGTTTACAATATATGAATTTGGGTAAACACAAATATTTAATTTATAGTTTTCATCTTTAGTTCAATAACCTGTTTGACTTTGGTGAAATTTGTGTTAATTCTGTCAAGTGAATTTTGATTTTGTATGTTTTACTTGTATAAGAATTCAATGCTTTATTCTAGTTTACATGCCTTTTCTGCAATTTCCTACTTTCACCCATTATATCATATCTTTCATAGACTCCTTAGCATAGTTTCATGCTTACTTTAGACTTGAAGACCATAAACTGAGGTTGAGAGATTGATCACTCAGCAGAATTTCCTCCTTTTCTCTAAGAGAACAAAACTTGATTCACTGGGGCTGGCAAGAAACTTTTAAAGCCTGGTTAAAGATTCCTTGGGGAATGATGAAACAAGGGAAAAATCACACACACACACATTCACACACAGGATGGATAAGGCAAGCTTCAAGAAGTTCTAACAACTTTACATATACTCATCCATCTATACATACATGCATACATACATACATACATACATACACATTCACACATTGTTGGTGTATATTTTTCTCAACCTATGTTAATAAAAGTTCAACCTCCCCTCTAGCCCACCACCCACCAGAGGTAGTAAGTAGAAGAGAAAGGTTATTAGAATACAGGGAAGTGGACCTGTCTAGAAATAGATCTTTGGGGTGATACCAGTCCACTAGCAAACATCACACACGAGTCGGCAGCCACAGACCAGTCCCCCTTGCAGGCACCACACACAAATCAGTAACTCCAGAAGAAACTGAAAGACGCGCCAACTGGCCCAGGTCCTCAGAAGTGACAAGAAGCTGCTGCAGGAACCTTACAAAGAAGTTCTTTGGCAAGTTTCTATCAAGTCACTACCAGTGAAGCTCAGCAAAGCAATAGAAAGCAAACTAGTCATGTGTGTCGTTGCAGGCGGAGCAATGTGAACCAATGGTCACGCTTCCACTGTCTGCGAGGTCATGTCTATATTCCTTCTAAGTATCACGTGTCCTTTCACGTGTCTGCTATAGCAAAACATCCTTTCACCTGTGTCTGCTTCAGCAAAACATTATTTGACATAACTGACTTTCCAAAGAAGCCAGAAGTTTCCATTACACTGATGGATGGAGCAAAGGTCCAAATCCTTTACATACACACACACACACACACACACACACACGCACTTTACACACATACACACACATACACTTGGTGGATGGAGCAGGCTCCACTAAGCATGCTCCAACAACTTTATTTTTTTTCTCCCACAGCTTATATATCCCACCAAAATCTTTCAAGCAGTATAGAAATTATATTGTGATTACATTCTATTTTTCTCTTACTGAATGATTATAAAAAGCAGTATATTTCCCCAATACCTTTACATGAGGAACATTTTATATATTACAGATGAAGAAAGAACAAATCATTCCCAAGAACCCACAAACATTTGTAGCTAAGCAACTTGTTATAGATTAACAAAGTGTAAGCAAGCAAGTTTTCTCAGCCAGTTTTTCTTTACTGACAGGCTGCATTTGTGGTTACTGAAAGGATCAATTATTTTACTATTTATCTTAAAAAGTAATCTTATAAAATTCTTAAAAGAATTATAAATCTAATCTAAATTGTTACATAAAAAACAACCAGGCATTTTTACTTTAAACCCTCAGAATGCACATCTATTCAGCATCAGATTTTCACTAATGCATGTCAGGAAGTTGATGGTGAAAATAGGTACAAAAAATTAATCACACCTTTATCCCCAGTCTGGCTTCAGCAGAGTCGTGTGCTGTTTGGGCTGCCTCTCTGTTCTTGCTCCCTGACTGCAAAAAATCCCTAGTTTAAGAGTGTGCCTTTCTGAGCTTTAAATTGTTCTCTAAGATTTTCTACACCAGAACTACTGCCAAAAACGACTTAACCTAACTACTATCAATCTACTTCTCCAAATGCTTTCTAAGTGTGGGAGTCATTGCTTACAATCTACAGCTTTAAGTTCTTCCCAAGGGTAATGATTGAGTCTTTAACCTGCTTCTACAGAGATGCTTGAAAAAGATCAAACACTAGTATTGTAAGTGCCAATGGTACTGCCCAGGGAGGGGAGTAAGCCCCTCAGAGTTTCCATACAACTCATAGATTATGAGCGAGGTGGTTCAAGGGCAGCAAGCAGAGCAGAACTGTACAACAGCATAGAGTCCTCAGGACCCATAGTCCTTCAGGCTCTGCCTCCTCAAAGCGTGACCATAGCAACCATGCTAACTGGTAGGCCACCATGAGCTCTAAAGCTGTTTTGCTGTTCCTCTTGAGTGGTTCCTGATAGTTTTAGCCTTTGCCAATCTCAGAATCCGTGCTATGTGTTGTTGTGTTTCCTTCAGCTGATATATTTCTTTTACCTGCTTTTCTTCTTTGTCTTGAGTCACATTTCCTTGTTGGGTGTACGTCAAGTAATTTTTTTCCCATTGTGCTGTTGAATAAAAAGTGACTGATACCCTGTTAAGACATTGGTTTCTTTCAAAGCAACAGCCAAATTACAGGAAAATTCCCTTGATACTTTACAGAAGGTTGGTTGAAGATTACATAGAGGAAAGTCTTTTTTGCTCTCCCCATGGCAAAATCTTTTAGTTCTGAGATATACTTTATATTTCCACATTGTGACATTTTATGCAACTTGGGAGGATTTCTCGGATATTTGCCTAGCACTCTTAATGCGGTGAGAGTTGAAGTCTGAGCTCTTCTCTGATGTAGGCAGCTTGAGAGATCTCTGGGATCTTCTTCACACGAGTTTTCCTATTTCTTGAAGTCTTATCCCATGCGAAAAGGCAGAGGAGCAGGCAAGGTCTTGAGAAAAGATGCTTCTCTTTTCTGAAATTCCTGGAATTTCTAACTACTCTGGTTGGCTCTTGCTTTGTCTTGTCATCAGGAGCTGCATTGTGTCCTTTGGATTGCGGGTGCCTTCAGAGGAGAGATGAGTAAACGTGCTGTTCAGGCCACACAGCATCCATCAGTTTCTCCCTGACTCTGGTTGCTCCCCACCCCCTCTCTCTGTATGTTTCCCAGAATGTATCATTGTGGCCACTATGAAGGCTTGTCTAATAACAACAATTCATTACTGGAAAAAATGGCCTGATACTTATTTTTTTTCCTCAAATGAAAGAATATATGGAGATAAATTATGCTAAGAAGGCACAATTTTTATTGGGCTTACTGCTATTGGACCATTTGCTCTAAAAGCTAAAACAATGATCAACCAATTAGGAAATTATACTCAAATCTTCTTTTCTATGAAACTAACCTCAAATAAACAAAACTTTGTATAAAATTTCCATGAATCATTACACTATTGAACAGAACTCCTCCTTTATTTCCCTGGAAGTGATTGTACACTTTATGAACAGCATATTTACTGTTTCCCAGGGGCTTACATAGCATTGACATGGTCTAGTCATGTCAACTTTCATAAGATAGCTCATGTGGAGCCCACTTAGCAGAAAGGTGATGAAGTTCTGGAAACTGAGCAAAGAGAGAAGTTAGGAACTGGCAGAATCTGGATTTGAATCAAGACATTTTGGCGTTGTTAGAGTTTTTGCTTGTCACAGTTTTCTTC
>NW_021604566.1:12667128-12669172 GCF_004785775.1 Grammomys surdaster | reverse complement strand
CCCCCTTCTCCTCCTCCTCCTTCTTCTTCTGTTGCTGGAATTGAAAACATTTCAACAAAATCAATTGAAGGGAAAATGGGTTTATTTTGCCTCACAGTATAAGATACAATCCATCATTGTGTGGAAATAAAAGAAGGAATTTGAAATAGCTGGTCACATTGCATCCACAATGAGGAACAGGTAGTGATGAGTCCGCATTGTGCTAATTTATAGAGTCTGGCAGCCCCTGCCCAGGGAATAGTCCTGTCCATAGGTAAGATGGATCTCTCTACACTAACGATCCAAATCAAGTTAATCCATGAAAAGCATGTCATGATGCTCCTCTCTCAGGTGAATCTGTATTTTCTCAAAGAGATGTTAGACAACAGATGTCTATTATTTACCCTTTACTTACTATCTATCTATCTATCTATCTATCTATCTATCTATCTATCTTCCTACCTACTTATCTATCTATTGATACAGAAATGGTCTCAGAGTCACTCAGTCTAGGCTCAAGGATCCTCCTATTTATATGTATATGTATGCATGGGATGCTTGTGTGTGCATACTACGACATCTGGCTGAATTTCTACTCTCAACACTGGGATCTGCTTCCTTTCCCAGTCTTTGCTGCCTGTGCTAAATAGGCTCTTTATGTGCAGTTGATAATATTTATGCAGTTTTCATGTTTTAAAATAGTATTTAACCTACTGGTTTATAAACCACTTCAGGAATAACAACCAGAGTTTCCTGTTGTGCTGAATATTCAGAACAGACTCAAGTAAAGCTTTCTATTATAAATTAGCCCCAGCCAGAGTTAATTTTTATTCTTTGCTATACTTTAACAGTATGGTATTTATATTTCTAATAATTGCTTATCTCTTCTGCCTTATTTTCCAGCTAGTAGTATAATGACTTGGCATATCTGTTGAGTTTTAAGGTCATTGAGGATAGAGACCGTAAGTTGTCTGTGTGGTTGATGTTTTCTCTACCTTGGCCTCTAGCCCAAACTGAACCAAATTTATAGACATGATAGTCAAGTAGAAAATTAAGTAAATTTAAAAAGCCAACTATTAAAATATTGAGTTTAGAAAAGTAGACTTAGTAGTGAAGACTGAGTTCTTTACGCTGTGAAGAGGAGCAAAGAGGCACTCCAGAACTGTGGGAGAAGATGAAAAGGCAGTGGTAGTAGTTTGTGTGGAGACAGGACATGGGGAACCTTAGAAGATATGGTAAGAATTTGGGATTTTAAATATGATAGAAACCATTGGGACATGTTGGCTAGAGCAATGACATATGAATTATATTTAAGGAGTTCAGTCTGAATTATGAAGGGAATAGGTTATGTGAGGAACATGAGTAGAATCAGGGGTGGAGAAGATGGCTTGGAAGCTGTCTTAGTTAGGGTTTCCATTGCTATGATGAGACACCATGAGCAAGGCAACTCTTATAAAGACAAACATTGAGTTGAGGCTGACTTACAGTTTCAGAGGTTCGGTCCAATTCATCATAGAAAGAAGCATGGCAGCAGATAGGGTGCTGGAGGAGAAACTGAGAGCTCTACATCTTGATCTGAAGGCAGCTAGAAGAAACTAACTTCCAGGAAGCTAGGAGGAGCGTCTCCAAGCCCACCCGCTGTGACACACTTTCTCCAACAAGGCCAAACCTCTTAATAGTGTCATTTCCCATGGGCCAAGCATATTCAAACCACCACAGAAGGTAAAGGTGCAAGCTTAGACAACAACTTGAGTTTGGTCCTTAGAACACATATGGTGGAAAAAGAGAACCCACTCCTCAAAGCTGTTGTCTGAACTCTACTTACATGTTATGGTACACCCTGCCCAAAAGAATAGAATCAGGAAGAACAATTAGGAGCTAAGTGAGATAATGTGAATCAGAGGTCACCTGATTAACTTGGGGATGGAGTGGTATGAAGTGTTTAGAGTCTGGATATATTTGATGTTAGATTCCAGGAAATTTGGAAAGTACTTTGACAGGGTCTGCAAATACCTATCATCTATCTATCTATCTATCTATCTATCTATCTATCTATCTATCTATC
>NW_021604566.1:12666059-12667118 GCF_004785775.1 Grammomys surdaster | reverse complement strand
ATCTATCTATCTATCTATCTATCTATCTATCTATCTATCTATCTATCTATCTCTATCATCTATTGACTGATCTATCAGTTAGTCAACCATCTACCATCTGTCTAGATTATATGTGTGAAAAACTGAGAGTAGCTAAGGAGTTCTGGTAAGTTTTGAAGTAGTGTCTTGGTTGTCTTTCTTCTAGCCTCAAATTGCTTCTAAATGAGTGTTAACTTTTTTTTTTAATTATGAATTTTATTTGTAGGCTGTAGCTAGTATTTAGTTAAAGGTTCTTTCAGAAGAAGAGTCTGGGCAGGGTTCTTTAAGAGTCTTTGAGTGGTTTTTGTTTTATTTTCCTTTTATACTTCTGCTATGAAAAATTCTTAGAGAAACTTTGTTGATATTAGAGATTTACTAAATTAGATGGGAAAGATTCCATTTCTTTTTGAGCCTTCACATTCTGCAAGGAGATGTTCTGTGTTGTAGTTAAGAGAAGCTGATGAACATTAAATTGGAGTAATGTACAGTAGTTAGGGATCAGAATCTGGTGTGGAGCAGTGGACCATGAGGGGAAGCCTGGGAAGGTGGAACTGGGCTTGAAGCACCAGAGACCCAGGAGGGACAATAGGAACTTTGCATGCTCCCAACTCCAGGCACCTGTCAAGTAGCCACAGCCATCCATAGAGAGAATTGTGGCCATCAGTAACATAGGATCAATGCTCGTAAGTCCCTCCTCATGTAGACTTTTGAGCTCTGTTCCTAATAGGAAGCACCTGTTGTCAGACCCAACCCACCCTAAAATTGTATATAAGAAGGAATAAAAGTGTGTGAAAATTACTCCTTTGACTGAGAGCATCTGTCACAGGAGAGGTAACACTGCCTGGGAAGATACTGCTCTTGCAAAGCTTTCACCACCAGAAGCTTCCCTGCACTCTGCTTGCCCACTAGCCAGCCCTCCACCAGGGCTCAACTCCCTTGGCTCAGCTCAGCACAGGCAGTGCAGTGTCTTGCAGCAATAGTAGCTGCCCAGGAAGCAGCAGCAGCAGCCGCAGCAGCAGCAGCCGCAGCAGCAGCAGCCGC
>NW_021604566.1:12649800-12666049 GCF_004785775.1 Grammomys surdaster | reverse complement strand
GCCGCAGCAGCAGCAGCCGCAGCAGCAGCAGCCGCAGCAGCAGCAGCATGGAGGCGGCAGAGGCACTTCCTCTCCCTGCTTGTGCCCTTTCCCCTTCACTGGAACCCTCCCGCCAGGCCAGGCCAGAAGTCTCCAGATAGCCTCCAGTACAGAGATCCACAGTCTAGGTATGGGCTGTAGGCCAGCCCACTACTCTCTGTATAAGAGTTATTTCAGTCATGTCAGTGAATCATTTTACCCTTTGCAGCCTTAGCCTTTCCCACTGTGAAATGAAACCAGCTCCTATCTCATGATTATTGTAAAAATGAGGTATTATATTTGGTTAGTAAACATATCACACAGACATTAAAATTTTGTAAGGTCCAAATCTTAGTGAAGTCTCTGAGGTGATTATAAAGCAATGTACTGGAAAATATGTGTGCAAAAAATTCTGTATATTACTTCAATATATACACGAATAAACACCATAAACTGTCTAGTGCAGAGAGTTTATCTATAGATGCTAAATAATAGTAAGAGAAATAAAGTAATAAGGTCTGTGGCATGCTAGGATGCCTATAGTTAACAATATTGTTATCTATTGTATATTTCAAAAATCTAGAAGGATTTTTGCATATTTTCACTATAAAAAACTAATAAATATTTCAGGTGATAGACATGTTTAACCTGATTTAAACATTGAACATATACATGTTTCAAAACATCCATGTGTCATAAATATGCATTTTATCTTTTATAACTTATTTAAAATGAACTTAATGTCTAAAAGGATACTACTGAAGAGAAATATGTTGACTTTACAGGTATTGGTTTGTCTTGAGAACGGGTTATCATGTGGTTTTCAGACACAGCAACAGGACAAGGAATTTCATGGAGGAACAAACAGATCCTCACAAAGAAGCAATTGATATGGCCACCGACTTGAGCATGCTCAGACTGTTTGAGACCTACCTGGAAGGCTGCCCGCAACTCACCCTTCAGCTCTATGCCTTTCTGGAGCGTGGCCAGGCAAATTTAAGTCAATGTAAGTGTTTCTTAATACCCCAGGCTAGATGGATGCCACAGAGATCTTATGACAACTGTATAAATCCCAAGGCTGCT
The DNA here is from genome assembly GCF_004785775.1 of Grammomys surdaster. Lineage (NCBI taxonomy): Eukaryota > Metazoa > Chordata > Mammalia > Rodentia > Muridae > Grammomys > Grammomys surdaster. The sequence goes on along the minus strand of NW_021604566.1, from coordinate 12,664,948 downwards.
TTCGAATTTCTTAATTCCTAAGACTTTTTGAAATGAAATTCAGCAACATATTTCAAATATTAAGATGTGTGTTAAGATATAGTCTCTCTATCTCTCTCTGATATTCATGTTCCTTCCCTTCTCTGCCCTGAAGGGGAATGGCTGCTGTCAGTTACTAAACAGTCCTGCAGAGAACTTGGAAAACGCATATGCTATGTTTTCTCTATTTCTTTCCTTAAGACCAAGAGGGTAGCAATTGGCTTGTTTTATGTTCTGCTGTATGTCCAGCAGAATTGTCCAAATAGGTACAGGAAACTTTCCCCATTTTTCTTCTCACACACACCATGCTACAAATGAGAAATAAACCACAATCTATCAGCTTGTCTGTTATTTATGCTAATTAAGGTAGTTTAAACTTTTGAATCTTTGTGTTATGATTCTTCCCTTATCATTATTGTTTTTACTTTTTTATTGATCTTTTTAAAAATTAGAATATATTTTTTCATACAATATATCCTCAACAGTTTCCTCTTCTTCTACTCCTCCCAGTACTCCCCCACTCTCCACCCCTCTGGATACATTTCCTTGGTTTCTCCTTAGAAAATGAACAGGCATCTAAGGGAATATAAAATATAATATGATATGATATGATATGATATGATATGATATGATATGATAAAAACCCAAGCAAATCAGAATAGGACAAAATAAACAAAGAGAAGAAAAAGAGCCCAAGATCGGGCACAAGAATCAAATATAAACACAGAGATCCATTAGTTTGAATACTCAGTGACATCAAATCACAAAAGCAGAAGCCGTGATATATGTGCAAAGGACCCTGTCCAGTTGTCTGTCGAGGAGGGAGGATCAAGAGATTACTCAAAAAATATAGGCTACTGCTGTTGTCCTTGGCAATCTCCCTGAGGTAAAAGTTAATGCTCTATTGCAGAAGACATTAGACAAAAGACCAGGAGAACCTAGGCTGGATCTGACTTGAAAGCCCTGCAGCCCCACAAAAAAATAGCTTTCATAGTACTGGAACTTGTTACGCAAGCTTCCAAGGGAAAAAAGCTATTGATGATTCTACCCAGCTGTAACACCTATGAACCACAACAGCTAGGATGGCAAGCAAGACCCTAAGGGTGCAGTTGTAATATCTTGGTGGTAACCAACAGCTCTTTAGTTGATTGGACTTAAGGCTAGCTTATCAGGAGGAAAATCATGTGTTTCTAGCTCATTAACTATGTAGGATCAGAGAGGCAGGGACCTTTGATGAGGACTTACCACTGCCACATTACTAAGACATTGTAACTCCTAACAGTATTTTAATATTTATCTGGTGGTGGCCAAGCCTCTTCTGGGAAAGGCACATGAGTGTACTGCAGGTGGTTATCCTTATGGCAAGGCCTGAGGAGTTGGGTCCCACATGGCAAGGAACTAAGGAGATATTCATGAAGAATCTCCTGGCCTTTCTTGAGGGAATGCTTTTGCCTTGCATTTGCATTTTTGGTTTTGCTTTGGCAGAACCATACATTCTTTTTTTACTTTCACTTTGTCTGTGATAGACATTTCCCCAGAGTCAGAAAAAGAAAGCTTGGGTCAGAATTTACTCTTGTTTGTCTCTGAGGATTGTGGGAATGGAACAGATTAGTACTCCTCTGTCTGTTAATAATGATAATTCATGGAGTCAACATGAGGGCCTGGCCTGGGCACATCTGCTGATGTCCAGATGTTCTCTCCAGATGGGGACTTGGTTCTGACAATGGTCTGCCCACCGACCTGTTCTGAACATCAGCTAAGATGATTATCAAAAGGATAGGAACGTCTCGAGTGGTCTTCGGTTCCAAGACCTGATAGGAACATTCAGAAGTGAGCTAAGCAAGGCTGAGGAACTAGCTCAGGTGACTAATTTGTTGAGAGTCCTGGGCATTAGAGGAATTAGATCTCCTGATCAGGATGGTGGAAGATGCTAGGTGCCAGTAATTAAATCAGAATTTCCTGGGTACGTAGTCTGTCACCTCTCTATAATGTAAACGTAATTGCTACCAACCACGGTCACTTGGTTATGTGCTAATGTGCTGGGTTACAGATAACTGCTTGCTGAGGTGGTTTCCTCTTACTTGACACAGTTCACGTGTTAGCAGGAAACTGTGGGGATTGGGGAGGAGGAAGGGAAAAAGTAAAACATGCTGTTAAGTTAGGAAGTTCTTCAAAGATATTATACATGACAAAATGAATGTAAAACCTTTTCAGCTGTGAAAAAATAGGTGTATAAATGAAGGTGCCCTGCGCTGTCTCAGAGCCAGAGTGAGCGAACTGCCCTTCTTAGTCTAAGTCTTCTTTCAGGGACTCCACTCAGCTGGACTCCAGCATTTATCCTTATCCTCACAGACAAGTGTAGCTCTCACTCCTCATCAAAGACACTTCTCTTTGCAATAGATAGATTGTTATCAAAAAGCACAACCTTGTTATAGAAGAAGTGATGGTGAGATACCCAGCCTTAGTTGATACTTCTACAATGTAACTCCCACACCTAAGGCTCTGGGAGCACTGCAGAAGATTGTAAGAACCAGAGGCCTAGGAAATCTGCTGTGAGATGTGTTTCTCATCAAGGACAGGAAAGTTTTACCCGCACCTCACCCACATGACTGCCTAAACAAAACCTGTAGAAGTATAGCATCAGCAGACATGCTAACATGGAAGGAAGAAATCTCAAAGAACTACAGGCAACTAAGGAATTCTGAGACAGGGAGAAATAGTCTTTCCTAGGGATGAGCCCCCTACTTGGTATCGATTTTGTATACATATAAGCAACACTAAAAGGACAGGCTGTATTTATATATTTAGGTGTGTGTGCAACAGTAATGGTTAAAGAAAAAAGCCATGATTTTATAAGAGAACAAGGCACAGGGTACATGGGGTTATTGAAGAGAGGAAAGGAAATCAGAAAATGATGTATTTTTTTATTAAAAAGCAAAAATATATAAAAATTTTAATATTAAGAAATGGTATGACAAAATTGCATATTCACCTGTAGAAGAATGAAATTAAATCCATATCTTTTACCTTGTACATAAAAATCAATTCAATGTGGAGCAAACTCTGTAATTTAAAACCTGAAATGTTGAAACTGCTAGAGGGAAATGGAATGGTACAGGCAAGAACTTTCTGAACAGAATGTGGGTGGCACAGGAACTGGCCTCCAGAACCAACACAGAGACTTACACAGAAAAAGAAACTGTCTTCAGAGTGAATAGCCCACAGATTGGGAGAAAAATCTTTAACTGGTGTTCTTCAGACCAAGGGCTAATATACAGAATTTACAAAGAGCTGCAAAAGTTATTCACCAAATTTTCATAGTTTCCGTTAGCATTTGGGCTAATGCAATTGATAAACAGCTATCAGCAAAGCAAGCACAGAGTTGCATTATGTATCTTTTTGTTATTGTTGTTTGGTTGGTTTGGGGCAGGGTTTTTCTGTGTAGCCCTGGCTGTCGTGGAACTTGCTCTGTATGTCCTATTGCTGAAGACACAATATACTTCAGACAAAAGACCAGGAGGACCTAGGCTGGATCTGTTTGCCTCTGCCTCCTAAGAGCTGCATTTAAAGGCATGTGTTATCATATTTGGCTTCCAGTAAATATCTTAGAAAGTATTCAAGTATTTAACATTCTTAGCCATCAGGGATATTTAAGTTAAAATGACTTTGAGATTTCATCTCACACAAGTCAAATGAATATCACAGATGCTGATGAGAAGATGGTACACTCTAGGAGGAATCAATATAGAGCTATCTAAGAAAATTAAAAATAGATACACCATATGACTCAGTTATACCATATCCAACCATATACCCAAAGAACTCCGTATTCTAACAGGGAGATACTGACACTGGCATGTTTATTATTGCTCTACTATGAAGTAAATAGACTCAAACCAGGTGTTCATCCACAGATGATTAGCTAATGAAAGTGTGGTATGTATATACTAGAGAATTTTACTTATTTATACATAAAATATAATTATGAAATTTGCAGGAAAGTGGATGAATCTGGGAAGCATGTTATCAAGCATGACCCAAACTCAGTTAGACAAAACCCCATGTTCCCCCTGCCTCCACAGGCTCTTCCTTGTAAGATATGCAACTATGCATATAGATGGACGTAAATATGACCAAAGCATAGAAATCAGGAAAAGAGACCAACAGAGAGTTATTAAAAAGCAGCTGAGGTGCTGTGTCAGGAAGTGTTTGTGAACCCCGGAAGACCACCCAGGAGCCATTTCCAATGTAAAAGTGTTAGGGTCTCTTTATTACAAGCTTGGGCTCCGGCTCTCCTCAACCCAACCCTGACACAGCAGGACAGGGAGGGAAGGCAGAGCAGCCACAACCCTCAGCAGGCAAGTTTTTATAGGAAATGGATGTAAGTGTGTGTGTGAGTGTGTGTGTGTGTGTGTGTGATCTATCTTGGCAAACATCTTACTGAATGCCTATTGTAAGCCAACAGGTGGGTGTTCTGAAGCAAGACCCTATGCAATCACAAATGGTCTGAAAGTACATTTGAGATAATCAGAATAATCTTTAACTGACTGTTGCTAGGAAGTAGCTAGGGAGTAACTCAGGCCAAGAACAAGCCATGGGGTCCTTCTTGGTACTGGGTGCAGCTTGGGTTCTGCTGCAGGTCAAGTTAACAGATTGCTTTCCTTTTTTTTTCTTCTTTTCTTTAAGATGGAGGACTGTCTTAAGATAGTAGGTTTGGCCTCTCATTCCCCCTTTCTCTGGTAACTAGAAGGTCCAATCATGGGGCTTCCTGAAGTTTTTAGGCTTTGTTTTGAGGGACTGATAGTATGTTTAATCTCATGAAGACAGTAACAGGGCTATGTCTTTATGACTCATTTAACTCAGGCCTGGATGTATTGGTGACTGGAATGGACTGGACCATTATATTTTAGAGGGAATAGTGATTTTCATTGCCCAGTTCTTGTGGTGTCTCTGGGGCTTGGGTAGGGGCCCCATCAGTTGGAGACAGGGCTGAATCTTGAGGCTGAGTTTCCTCTCACTGGTCTGAGTGTTCTTAAACTGTAAATGGGTCTGTGATTTTATGTTGCAATCCCATCGACCTCCAGGCTGATGGGAGGGACCATTTTAACAAGGCTCTAATGACTTCTGGCTGGAGGGAGACCTGTTTAATAGAGAATATGAAGTTTAGGGAAAACATGTTTCTGAGCCCATTGAACACCTTTGAAATCATCTGGTAATTGGCAATCCTTGAACTCAGCAATGATCTTTGCTTGTATGTTAAAAACAATGGGGGGGGGGAGGTGTGGTATCCTCAACATGATTTTAAAAAGAGTGAGTTTCATCTGGTAAGGGGAGTTTCATACCCTATAGAGAGCGAAGGGAAGGAGAATTACTCAGTCATTGTCAGTCTCTTAGGTCAATTTAGTTAAGGTCTCTTTTAGAGTTTTGTTTATTTTCTCTACCTGTCCTGAACTCTGGGGTTTATATGTACAATAAAGTTTCTAATAAATCTGTAGAATATTTGGCTAGTCTCTGACTTATCTGGGATACAAAAGCTGGTTTATTGTATGATCCTATTATCTGAAAAACTCTACACTTTGGTAGTATGTGGTCTAAGAGCTTCTTTGTCACCATGAATGTAGTTTTACATTTAGTGGAGAAAGCCTCAGTCCAATCTAAAAAGATATCTGTAAACATCAGTAAATATTTATATCTAAATTTATCTGGTTTTACTTCTGTGAAGTTTGTCTCTCAGTTGACTCTGGGCTTTGTGCCTCTGAATCTATTACCGGGGTTCTTGTTAGTCACCGCATTAGTTAGCTGGCAAGCTTTATAGTTTTTGAAAATCTCAGTTATCTTTGAGTTGATGTCTTTAATCTTGATATCATTTTCTGTATTTTCCAGAAATACAGAACCTGTGTGGGAAGGAGTGGGGAGTCTTCTGAAGTCTGTGTAGTATCACTTCTTCTGACACAATGGGTTTGTGATCTGCTGTTTTCTACCACCTGCCATAATGTTGGGACATGAGCAAATTTCTAGCCCAGATCATGTCATCTTTTGAATATTTAGGGTGGTCATGGAGTATAGGATCTCCCAAATCCAGGGAAGTCAGGAGCAGGAGAGGTCTGATTTCTAGGGCAGTGTGACAGGCTGCTTGATCTGTCTTATTATGGCCCTTTGAAACTGGGTCTAACGCCTTGGTTAGAACTGTTAGGTCAGCTTTTTGGGCTGACATTCTTGTTGGGAGTGGCTCTGCCCATTTGGTGTTTGAGACCACCATTGTCGCAGCATACTTCTGTCCATCCTGAATGAGGCTGAAGAGCTGGTCTAGTCCCATGGATGTGGACCAAAATGCCCAAGCTGTCATGAAGTGGCCTGTCGATGTCTGGGTCAGGCAGCGGGGTAGCTGGGCTTAGGGCATCTGGAGCCTGAAAGGTTATCCTAGGGAATTTGAGAGGAGAGACTGGTAATGAGTCATTCTGGCATTGGTGATGGTAAGGCTTTGGCCAAGTGACAGTTTGTCAGCATTCTTAACCAGGAGGCCATCGCTGTGATGAGTGTAAACAGGGGGTCCAGCTTCTGGGAACTGGGTCTAATTTCTTTGACAAGTAGGCCATTGGCTGGTGCCAGGGCCCAGATCTTTCATCCATGAGGAGATGGAAGAACTTAAGTCACTTTTGGCGACTTCAAAGCTGGTGTAGAATTTTTTTTCTGGCCCCTGGATCTAGGGAGGTCACCTGTGGTTGGCATAGTAGGCCCTTTTTATCAGAGACTCAATAGTCTAAGTTTTCAGGGCCTCCAAGAAGTCCTGGGTCTTTTTTAGACATTTTTGTTTGGTTTCTGTTGTCACTAGGAGGTAATTTATAAACTGTAAATTTTGTTATCAAGGAAGCTGGTGGGTTTTCCCTCTATTTTTAGGGTTCTTCTGGGCATCTTCTAAGATTTGAAAAGGTTCCCTCCCACCCCAGGGCATCTTCTGGCCCAAGGGCCCCCCTTTTTTTTCCTTAGTGGGAGCATTTTTAGTCCTTAGGGCCCCTCTTATCTTTTTTGTAGAAGTCATTTGTTTTAGATGTGTCTTATTATACAAGTAGGTTGGGCATCAGGGTCTGAGTAAGTATATTGGTTTCTAGAAGCCACTTATTTTAGGCATCTCTTATAGTCTTCTGATTTGGTCATGGCTGCTAACGGGATCTTTGTCAGAATGTGAGTTTGTTTCTTTTCCTCTTCTACCTGTCTTTTTTTCTGTTTTTATTAAATACTTTTTTGTCATTATCTTTTAGATTCTTTTTTTTAGTCCTTGAACCCTTTGGAGTGTCCTGATATCTGGTGTTGTCTTGTTAATAAAGGCTAGAGATATTGTTGTTTTCCATTGTCTTTGGCCAAATTAGTGGCTGTATACAGCCGCTTTGAGATCTGTCAACAGAGCTGTGTTGAAGTCCCTATCTGGGTGGTTAAGAAAAGCCAGTATCAAAAGGTGCTTGCTGAGTTCCCCCGTGGGGCCACCAACTAGTTTCCTGGCCTCTGTCTGTGGTAAAGAGAATGTATGAGAGCTCTTTAACGTCATCTCAAGTGGGCTGGTGGGTGAAGAGATGAAATCTCTCTCTAAGAGATGAAATCTCCAGGGCTGTCTGAAAAAGGGGAGTTCTGAGTTCTCTAGTTAAAAAGGTCACTAATGGCAACAGGCCAAAAGTGATGAGGTTGGTTTTCTTGATCTCCAGTTGGCTCAGTTTCCAGTAAGGGCAGGTTGACGGACTCAGGCTCAGAGGGCCAATCTTATCTATCTTTTAATCTTTGGGCACAGGGTGTGGAGGATGGGCAGAGCCTGGAAGAATTTAGTCTGAAGCCTTCCTGGGTTGTCTGTCATCCTAGCACAGTATATTGTCATGCTTATTGTCACTCTGGGTAGGTGACTGCACTGAGTGCCCTAAGGCACATGGAAGGGAGTGGTTGTTGCTGCTCAGCACGCTGAGCAGTGGCAGGATGGTGTCAACGGAGACCTCCTCCCAACGCAGAGACTACAGGAAGGGTAGCCATTCACTGAGCAAAATGAGCCACTAGGAGTCTGTTCTAAGCTCTGGTGAGGGAGAGATCTGCCCACTGGGGCCTCTCCTGCCTAGTCTGTCTGTGCTTGGAGCCCTGCTGTCTGGGGACTCATCTCCCTCCTCAGGATGGGAAGTAGCTGGGAAGTAGGCTATGAGAATCAGCCGTTTCATTAAGGACTAAGTGGTCTTAGGCAACCCTTCCATGGCATTATATAAGATACTTAAAAAACTTTCTAGATGCAAAATATCTGATGTAACATACAGAATAGTTCTGGAAGTAGGAATGCCCTCGAACTGAGTAGGATTCATAAGGCGTTTGTACCCTGAGGGCTTTTCTGAGTCTCACGAATAGGAGATTCAGTTTTGCTGACTTCCCAGAGTGTGGAAGACAGAAATCAAGTGTGAAGGAAGGCAAATGTTAATTATAGGAAGTACAAAATGCTCTAAAAGAAGAAGATAGTTACCTAGAGGTTAAAAAAAAAAGCCTCAAACCAACACAACTCATACTGACGCAGCTGTAATAACACTGAGGATTTTTACCAAACATTACTTTGTTTCTCTTGGGCAGTGGGAGGGAGAAGGACTGGAGGAAGGCAGTGCCAAGATTTCCTTTTTCTGAATGGAGAGCGAGTGAGCAGTGTCCACTGCAGATAAACTCAGACTGTGTTTTGTGTAGAACAGTGCATGTCAGAGGGACAACTAGGGGAGCTGAGAGGGACATCTTCTGGGGATTATAGCTCAGTGTCAAGGGAGCTAGAGCGAGTGACTGCTGAGATCTTTAAGGTTTGTAGAACTTTTAAAACTATGTGTATGTGTTAATTTGGTGGAGATTAATGCCAGGCACAGTAATGCACACTTGTAATCCCAGCACTCAGGAGCTGGAGGCACACAGCTTAATGTGAATTCAAAACTACTCTGGACTACTTAGTGAGATTCTGTTTCACAAAATAAAACAAAACACAGCAAAAACAAAACAAAGCAAAGCAAAACAAAGTCGAGCAACCGAATCCCCCAATATAAAAACAGATCACATGGGCAGGAAAGATGGGTTAGCAGTTAAGAGCACTTACTGAGCCAGGTTCAGGTCCCAGAAGCCATGTGATGACTCACGGTTATCCCTAACTCTAGTTCCAGGAGATCCAATGCCCTCTTCTGGTCTCCACAGGCACCAGGCACATGTAGGCAAAATAGCCATAGATATAAGATCGAAAACATTAAAAAAATACCCAAAACAAAAACGATTTAGGAGAAAGCAGTATTTTAATTAACAAGGAGAAAAGTTAAGTCCAGAGCCTTAGTGTAAGGTGTTTGTAAGGAGATTCATCAAGAAACATCATTAGAAATCTGGCTGTGCACAGGTAGACCTCAGATGTTGCTTACTCAAAGGGACTCATATTCTGTATCTCTGTGACTATTTCTTTCTGGTTTTGTCTTATATTTTCTTCACTTTTTAAACCATCCTCTGCTTTAACAGCGAGGTAACAATGACTTGAATTTTCAGAACAGTAATGATCTTCTGCTCTGTGCTGGGACAGAATAGGTAAAGGGGCCAAACCTATAGAAGTTTGTGAATTTCAGAGTCTGTTTGTTCATGTGACTTAGGGTCTGTAGGTTCTGAAGCATTATCATGTTAATGATGTATACTTATGTTAAGTTTTCTTTTTAACTATTTCATAAACCATTAAGCTGTCTCTCAGTAAATTAGGTATGGGTGTAAAGTTAAAGCCAAATAGTGTAGAAAACCAAGACTTACAGTTGTACTGTTTTGTCAAAGTATTATTTACTGAATCTATTCAAGATAATCCTAAAGTAGTATAATACAGTTGATTAGCATACCAACAGATTTCAGTTCCATCACTTTCCAGCATGACAAGAGTCAAGTAATATATTTCTGCACACCTCAGCTCCACTAATGCATTGTGGGAATATTGAAGAGTTAGACACATAAGTTACCTGATGTGTTGTGTGTGTCTACACTGCTTGAGCATGCACAGCACATGCTAGTTTACTATTACTATAATTCAGTCACCACTCCTAAAACAGTGTGTTGTTTGTTTTTTTCTTTTGTAGACATGGTCATCATGGCTTCCTGCTGTGCTATTTCTTGGTCAACTGTCGACTATCAAATAGCTTTAAGAAAATCATTGCCCGATAAAAATCTCCTCAGAGGATTCTGGCCCAAACTCACGTATCTCTTTTACAAGTTGTTTACCTTGTTGTCCTGGATGCTGAGTGTGGTACTTCTGCTGTTTGTGGATGTGAGGGCTGCTTTGTTTCTGCTGCTATTTCTTTGGATCGTAGGCTTTGTATGGGCATTCATAAATCACACTCAGTTTTGCAATTCTGTAAGTATGGAGTTCTTATATAGGATTGTGGTTGGATTCATCCTTGTGTTCACCTTTTTTAACATAAAGGGGCAGAATACCAAGTGCCCAATGTCTTGTTATTATACTGTAAGGGTGCTAGGCACCCTGGGAATCTTGTCTGTGTTCTGGATTTACCCTCTCTCGATCTTTAACTCCGACTATTTTATCCCCATCAGCGCCACCATAGTTCTTGCGCTTCTCCTTGGGATTATTTTTCTTGGTGTTTATTATGGAACTTTTCACCCAAATAGAAATGTAAAAACACAACATGATGAAACTGATGGAGAAGTACCTCAGAGAGACTGTAGAATAAGATATTTTCTAATGGACTAAGTTGTGAATTCATGGGAAATGTTTTACTTTTTGTTTTGTCACCTAGTAAAGAAAATGTCTATCACATATATGTGGTGTTACTTTGTTTATCACCTCTGACTTGAAATGAGTTATAGCACATGGTAAATGAGAACATAATAATATTTTATGGTTTAAAATATTAAATTAAAATATTAAAATTTCTTGTTTGTGTTGCTGAGGATTGGGCCACCGAGTTACACCCCCAGCCATCTCGCTGGTTTCAAAAGTCTTGGATATTGAGAGAGTCTTGGATATTGCTTTCTGTCTGATAGAGCTGCCATGTCGTTCAAGAGGAATAAACCATGGTTCCCATGAGGCCCCTAGTGAGCTTCTCTGCAGCTTTGCCTTCATCGTTCCTAGGACCACTGTACCTACTGTGGACGTCTGCAGAGGAGGGAAAGGCTAGAACATCTTGTTCCCGCCTCTACTCTGTTCAGTCAATGCAGGGCTTCTGAGTTGGAACCAGGGTGATAAAGGGATGGAGGAATATGAAAGCAAATTCTTAGGATGGATCTACTGTGCTCTCTCCAACTGAGAAACACAAACCAGGAGCTGAGAAGACTGAAAGTTCATTGTTTACTGATTGTACAGTGCTACAAAGACATTTTAATGAGTATATAGTAATGATACATAACAATGGATGTCATTATGTCATGCATGATGTAACATACTTTAGATGTGTTCACCCTGCTTCCTTTCTTGCTCTGCTCCCAGTCCTGCTGATTTGCTATTTATGACTCAATGAGTTTCAGTGTGGTTGTTTTACGGGAGCATTGGCAATTTATGTCTCTCCCTTCTCATCAACCATTTACTGGCTGTAAATCCTTAGTGGGGCATGGGCCTCCTCACTCTCTCTCCTCCCTCCATGACAGTGCTGACCGGCTCAATTTCCAGTAGATAGCTGTGAGTTCAAGAATTCAACAGCCGCTGGGTGGTGGTGGTGCACGCCTTTAATCCCAGCACTTGGGAGGCAGAGACAGGCGGATTTCTAAGTTCGAGAGTTCGAGCCTAGCCTGGTCTACAGAGTGAGTTCCAGGACAGCCAGGGCTACACAGAGAAACCCTGTCTCGAAAACAAAACAAAACAAAACAAAACAAAAAAAAAAGAATTCAACAGCCATATAATTCCTGAAAGTCAAACATCACCCCACTACCCCACCCCCACCTGCAGCTCTTACATTCTTTCTGACCCTTCTTTCAGGCTGGTTCCTGAGCCTTGGAGGGTGACACCAATGTCCCTTTACAGCTAGGCACTCAACAGTCATTCATTCTCAGTACTTGACCAGTTATCTGTCTCAGCAGTCACCAGTGAGCACTGCACAAAGAAGCATCTCTGAGGAAAACTGATTGCAGAGCCAAATTATCAACATGAACTCTTAGAAGGCAATTGATGGGCACATCACATCCAATCAGCCAGATAGCAGTTGTAGCTTCCTCAGGGCCTATGATGTGCCCCAGCCACAGGCTTGTAATGGGCTTACAAAGCCAGCTGTGTAATCCCTCTCATGGAACAGGGATCAAATCTTCTTGATATAATTTGTCTTAATTATTGTCTCTGATAAGTAGCTTTAACTCAGATTTTTTTTTAAAGATTTATTTATTTATTTATTTTATTAGTACACTGTCACTGTCTTCGGACACACCAGAAGAGGGCATCCAATCTCATTACGGATGGTTGTGAGCCACCATGTGGTTGCTGGGATTTGAACTCAGGACCTCTGGAAGAGCAGTCAGTGCTCTTAACCGCTGAGCCATCTCTCCAGCCCACTCAGATTTTTTTTTACATCCCAATCCCAGTCCTCTTCTCCTCCCAGTTCCCCCTCACAAGTCCTTCCCCTTTCCCCTCTCTTCTCCTCTGAGAAGGGGGAGACCCCTGGGTACCAACCCACCCCAGCACATTAACTCCCTACAGGACTAGGCACATCTCTCCCACCAAGACCAGACAAGGAAGCCTAGTTAGGGGAACAGGATCCACAGGCAGGCAACAGTGTCGGGGGAGCCCCTGCTCCAGTTCTTGAGGGACCGGAATGAAGACTAAACTACACATCTGCTTACATGTGTAGGGGTCGGGGGTCAGGGCTAGGTCCAGCCCATCTGTGCTCTTTGGTTAGTGGTTCAATCTTTGAGAGTCCCATGGGTCAACTCTGTTGGTCTTCTTGTGGAGTCCCTGCTCCCTCCAGGTCCCTCAAATATTTCTCTACTCTTCCACAAGACTCCCCAGGCTCTGTCTAATGTTTGGCTGTGAGTCTCTGCATCTGTTTTAGTCAGCTGCTAGGCGGAGCTTCTCAGAGGACAGTCGTGCTAGGTTCCTATCTGCAAGCATAACAGGGTATCATTAATAGTGTCAGGGATAGGTTCTTGCCCATGAGATGGGTGTAAGGTTGGGCAGTCAGTAGTTGCCCATCCCCTCAGTCTCTGCTCCATCTTTGTCTCTGCGCTTCTTGTAGGCAGGACACATTTTGAGTTGAAGGTTTTGTGGGTGGGTTGCTGTCCTTATCCCTCTACTGGAAGTCCTGTCTGACAACAGGGAGTGGCCACTTCACGCTCCATAGTCCCCGCTGCTAGGAGTCTCAGCTAGAGTCACCCTCATAGACTCCTGGGAGCCTCCCCTGCCCAATGTTTCTAGAGATGTCTCTCAATCCCCATTTTCTGTTCAATTTCCAGGCCATCTATCCCCAGCTCTCCCTACACCTGATCACCCCCATTCCTCTCCCCATCCTCTCTCCCACTCAGTTCTCAGCCTCCATCCACCTCAGATTACTATTTTATTTTCCGTTCTGAGTGAGATTCAAGCATCCTCCCTAGGGCCCTCCTTGTTATTTAGCTTCTTTGTGTCTATGGACTGTAGCATGATTATCCTGTACTTTATGGCTAATATCCATTTACATGAATATATACATGCATGTCCTTTTGAGTCTGGGTTACCTCACTCAGGATGATATTTTTTAGTTTCATCCATTTGCCTGAAAATTTTATGATGTCCTTGTTTTTAACGGCTGAGTAGTTTTCCATTGTTTTAGTGAGACTCACATTTGGTTCTAAGAGTAATTAAGAGGATGGTTCATGAGGCTGAGTTCCCAAAAGTGTCAAAGTTTTCCCCACTAAGCTGCCTTAGACTCAGTTCTCTATTCTTCTTCTCCTTGAGGCTTTGTTGTCCTGCTAATTAAAGTCGAAGTCTACAATTGTCCAGATAGCCTTCTGGACTCGGCACCAAATGGAGGATTTCTCTCACTAGCATGGCTTCCCTTCTCTGACCTTAACCCTACATGCCTCCATCTGCAGAACGTCATGAAACCTTAGATTACAAATTCAGCTCAGCTAGCACCTGAGATTCCCAGAACGCCTTTCTATGCTAACAAGGCACCTTAAGCCTTCAGTCAATGACATATGCCCACAAGGATATTTCTATCTCCCCACACTGGTCCTGGTGTGTTGTCATTACTGTACATAATTAAAGGGCTTCTGAATCTCCACTCCATTTGCTCCTGGACCAATATCAGGTGATGGTGCTGGGGGCAAAGAGGGTCACAAGGCTTAATGAATGAATTCTTAAAAATGTGTTTTCTGTTACCAATGGAAAAACGTGACACATCATACCTATAATAATAAAGTATACATATAATAATAAAAAGAACCTGTTGAATAACTCTTGAGAAGAGCAAACCTAAAAGATAAAACAGATCACAAGAATCAAACTTTGACTAATTATCTCTGTACTGGGCATGTTGCTAGGCACTGTTGATCCAGAACAGATGTGAAGAGTCTGGTGTTTGCAAAGGATGAATGCTGAAGCATTGACAAAAGCCAACAGGCAGTCTTTTAGAATGCTTAAGGAAATATTGGCAATTTTCATTTCTTAGTAATTGAGATAAATAATAACAGAGGTGACTATATAATTACATAGATTTTGTAAAGTGTAGTAAAATACTCCCTATGCTTTTAAAAGTAAACAGCACTGGGTAAGAACTATCTACTCTTTAAATTCCCCATCCCTCTGTGTGTGTGTGTGTGTGTGTGTGTGTGTGTGTGTGTGTGAGTACAGATGTGCTTGAGCCACAGTACAACTTGGAGTGCTGGATCTTCCCTTTCACCTTGTTCATTGCTCTGTGTCCCAAGGTGGCTGGCCTGAGAGCTCCTAGAGATTCCTCTGTCGCCTCTGCTTCCCATCTCATAGATGTCTTGAGCATCCCACCATTAACAGATGCATTCTGAACATTGATTCTAGGACTCTGAATTCAGGCCTTCCTGCTCATCTGACAAGGGTGCTACTCAGTGAGCAATTGCCCCTCTCAGAGAAGCTGAGGACTCTGTAGTTTACCTTCGGCACACGATTCTAACATCTTTGCCATTAGACCTGAATCTTGTATGACCCTCCCTCCCTCCCTCCTTC
>NW_021604566.1:12634960-12649700 GCF_004785775.1 Grammomys surdaster | reverse complement strand
CTCTCTC
This sequence comes from Grammomys surdaster, assembly GCF_004785775.1. Classification (NCBI taxonomy): domain Eukaryota; kingdom Metazoa; phylum Chordata; class Mammalia; order Rodentia; family Muridae; genus Grammomys; species Grammomys surdaster. The sequence continues at coordinate 12,649,693 of NW_021604566.1, read as the reverse complement.
CCAGATATAGAACTTTGGATTAGTAGGTTACCTTTTCTCTTTAAGTATTGACTTCATTATTAGGTAGTAACTCCATTCATTGGTGATCATTCAAGTCATTGTTTCCCTCTGTGTAATGTGTTGTTATTTTCTGGTAGTTTTTTTTTTTTTTTTGAGATTTTTACAATTAGTTTTGTTCTGTACTAGTCTGACCACTGTGTTAATGAGTGTGGTTTCTTCCTTATATTGATCTCAGCTTGTGTTTCTTCAAGTCTCTAGAAAATGTACATTTTTAGTTTTCGCCAAGTTAGGAAGTATCTGGCTGTTGTTCACATCAGTTCTCTGCTCCTGAACTAACACTGTTCACAGCTACACTAGCCTTATTAGTAATGTCCTACACACCTGTCTCTCTATAGCTGGTCCCAGTGTATCATTCTTAATGTGCACACTTACATGGCTTCCGAGTCTGTTCTACTTGCCCTCGTGGACCAACAACTGAAGCTTATTTTTCCTTTATTTATTTATTTATTTATTTATTTATTTATTTATTTATTTATTTTCACAGTTTAGAATTGTCTACAATTTATAAATTTATTTTTTCTTCCTTAAATTTTCTGTTGTTAGTTCCATTAATCAAAAAATTTATATATTACCTTGTTATGTTCTAGAATTTTGATGGTTTATGGACACTAAGGTTTCTTATGTTTATTCACCATAAGCTTAGTTTTTCTTTATATCCATGATTGTGATTATAATAGCTCCTTTAAAATTTTTTATTTTGATATTCAGGTCATTCTGGGAATGGTCTTTACTTGTTGCATTTTTTCTTTTTTCATTGGATATTTTATTTATGTTTCAGATGTGATCCCCTTTCCTGATTTCCCTCCCAACCAGGAAACCCCTATTCTATCCCCCCTCTTTCTGCTTCTAGAGGATGTGCACCACACTCACCCACCCACTCCCAACTTCCCACTCACGAATTCCCCCCACACTGGGGCATCCAGTCTTCATTAGACCAAGGACTTCCTCTCCCATCTATGCTGGACAATGCCATCCTCCCCTACATATACAGCTGGAGCCTTGGGACCTCCCTATGTGCTCCCAGGATGGTGGTGTAGACACTGGGAGCTCTGGTTGGTTGGTATTGTTGCTCTCCCCATGGGGCCACAAACTCCTTCAGCTCCTTCAGTCTTCTTTCTCACTGCTCCATTGGGAACCCCATGATCAGTTCAATGATTAGCTGTGAACATCCACCTCTGTATATGTCAGGCTCAGGCAGACCTCTAAGGAGACAGCTATGTCAGGCTCCTGTCAGCATGCACTTCCTGGCATCCACATCAGTGTCTTCTTTTGGTGACTGCACATGGGATGGATACCCAGGTGGGTCAGTCTCCAGATGACCCCTCCTTCAGTTTCTGTCCCTCACTTTGTCTCCATATTTGCTCCCTTGAGTATTTTGTTACTCCTTCTAAGAAGGACCGAAGCACCCACACTTTGGTCTTCCTTCTTCATGAGATTCATGTGGTCTGTGAGTTGTATCTTGGGTATTGTGAGCTTTTGGGCTAATATCCACTTATCAGTGAATGCATACCATGTGTATTCTTTTGTGATTGGATTACCTCACTCAGGATGATATTTTCTAGTTCCATCCATTTGCCTAAGAATTTTATGAATTCATTGTTTTTAATAGCAGAGTAATACTCCATTGTGTAAATATACTTCATTTTCTGTATCCATTTTTCTGATGATGGACTTCTGGGTTCTTTCCAGCTTCTGGCTGTTATAAATAAGGCTGCTATGAACATAGTGGAGCATATGTCCTTGTTATATGTTGGAGTATCTTCTGGGTATATGCCCAAGAGTGGTGTAGCTGGGTCCTCAGGTAATGCTATGTCTAATATCCTGAGGAACCACCAGACTGATTTCCAGAGTGTTTGTACCAGCTTGCAATCCCACCAACAATGGAGGAGTGTTTCTCTTTCTCGACATCAATGCCAGCATCTACTATTACCTGAGTTTTTGATGTAAGCCATTCTGATTGGTGTGGTGGAATCTCAGGGTTGTTTTGATTTGCATTTCCCAGATGACTAAGGATGCTGAACATTTCTCTAGTTGCTTCTCAGCCATTTAAGACTCCTCAGTTGAGAATTCCTTGTTTAGTTCTGTACCCCACTTTTTAATAGTGTTGTTTGGTTGTCTGGAGTCTAATTTCTTGAGTTCTTTGTATATATTGGATATTAGCCCTCTATCAGATGTGAGATTGGTAAAGATCTTTTCCAAATTTGTTGGTTGCAGTTTTGTCCTATTGACAGTATCCTTTGCCTTACAGAAGCTTTGCAATTTTATGAGATCCCATTTGTCAATTCTTGATCTTAGAGCACAAGCCAGTGGTGTTCTGTTCAGGAACTTTCTCCCTGTGCCCAGGTATTCGAAGTTCTTCCCCACCTTTTCTTCTATTAGTTTCAGTGTATCTGGTGTTACGTGAAGGTTCTTTATCCACTTGGACTTGAGCTTTGTACAAGGAGATAAGTATGGATCGATTTGCATTCTTCTACATGTTGTCCTCCAGTTGAACCAGCCCCATGCTGCCCTTTTTCCACTGGACAGTTTTAGCTCCTTTGTCAAAGATCAAGTGACCATAGGTACATGGGTTAATATCTAGGTCTTCAATTCTTTTCCATTGATCTTCCTGCCTGTCTCTGTACCAATACCATGCAGTTTTTTTTTTTTTATCACTATTGGTCTGTAGTACAGCTTGAGATCCAGGATGGTGATTCCTCCAGAAGTTCTTTTATTGTTTATAGTTTTTGCTATCCTGGGTTTTTTGTTATTCCAAATGAATTTGAGAATTTCTCTTTCTAACTCTGTGAAGAATTGAGTTGGAACTTTAATGGGGATTGCACTGAATCTGTAGATTGTTTTTGGCAAGATGGCCATTTTTATTATATTAATCCTGCCAATCCATGAGCATGGGAGATCTTTCCATCTTCTGAGATCTTCTTGATTTCTTTCTTCAGAGACTTGAAGTTCTTGTCATACAGATTTTTCACTTGCTTGGTTAGATACAAAACAAGGAATTTATATTATTTGTAACTATTGTGAAGGGTGTGATTTCCCTAATATCTTGCTCAGGCTGTTTATCTTTCGACTAGAGGAAGGCTACTGATTTGTTTGAGTTGATTTTCTATCCAGCCACTTTGCTGAAGTTGTTTATCAGGTTTAGGAGTTCTCTAGTGGAAGTTCTGGGGTTACTTAAGTATACTATCGTATCATCTACAGATAGTGATATTTTGACTTCTTCATTTCCTATTTGTATCCATTTGACTTCTTTTTGTTGTCTAATTGCTCTGGCTAGGACTTCCAGTATTATATTGAATAGGTAAGGAGAGAGTGGGCAGCCATGTCTGGTCCCTGAGTTTAGTGGGATTGCTTCAAGTTTCTCTCCATTTAGTTTGATGTTGGCTACTGGTTTGCTGTGTATTGCTTTTTTACCATGTTTAGGTATGGGCCTTGAATTCCTGATCTTTCCAAAACTTTTACAATGAAGGGATGTTGAATTTTGTCAAGTGCTTTTTCAGCATCTAGTGAGATGATCACTTTTTTTTTTTCCTTTGAGTTTGTTTGTATAGTGGATTACATTGATGGATTTCCGAATATTGAACCATCCCTGCATTCCTGGAATAAAGCCTACTTGATCATGATGGATGACTGTTTTGATGAGTTCTTTGATTCGGTTTGCAAGAATCTTACTGAACATTTTTGCATCGATATTTTTACATCAAAGTTTCCTTTCTTTGTTGGGTCTTCATGTGACTTAAGTATGAGTGTAATTATGGCTTTATAGAACTAATTGGGTTGTGTTCCTTCTGTTTCTATTTTGTGGAACACTTTGAAGAGAATTGGTATTAGGTCTTCCATGAAGGTCTGATAAAATTCTGCACTAAAACCATCTGGTCCTGGGCTTTTTTGTTGGGGAGACTTTTAGTGACTGCTACTATTTCTTTAGGGGTTATAGGATTATTTAGATGGTTTATCTGCTCCTGATTTAACTTTGGTACCTGATATCTGTCTAGAAAATTGTCCATTTCATCCATATTTTCCCATTTTGTTGAGTATAGGCTGTTGTAGTAAGATCTGATGATTTTTTGAATTTCCTCAGTTTCTGTTGTTATGTCTCCCTTTTTAGTTCTGATTTTATTAATTTGGATACTGTCTCTGTGCCCTCTGCTTAGTAAGGCTAAGGTTTTATCTATCTTGTTGATTTTCTCAAAGAACCAGCTCCTGGTTTTGTTGATTCTTTGCATAGTTCTTTTTGTTTCTGCTTGGTTGATTTCAGCCCTGAGTTTGATTATTTCCTTCCATCTACTCCTCTTGGGTGTATTTGCTTCTTTTTTTTTCTGGAGCTTTCATGTGTGCTGTCAAGTTGCTAGTGTATGCTCTCTCCAGTTTCTTTTTTGTAGGCACTTAGAGCTATGAGTTTTTCCCTTAGCACTGCTTTCATGGTGTCCCATAAGTTTTGATATGCGGAGCCTTCATTTTCATTAAATTCTAAAAAGTCTTTAATTTCTTTCTTTATTTCTTCCTTGACCAAGTCATCATTGAGTAGAGCGTTGTTCAGTTTCCACCTGTATGTGGGTTTTCCATTGTCTTTGTTATTATTGAAGACCACCCTTAGTCTGTGGTGATCTGAGAGGATGTAAGGGATTATTTCAGTCTTTTTGTATCTGTTGAGGCCTGTTTTGTGACCAATTATATGGTCAGTTTTAGAGAAGGTACCATGAGGTGCTGAGAAAAGGGTATATTCTTTTGTTTTAGAGTAAAATATTCTATAGATATACGTTAAATCCATTTGGTTCATAACTTCTGTTAATTTCACTGTGTCTCTGTTTAGTTTCTGTTTCCATTTGTCCATTACTGAGAGTGGGGTGTTGAAATCTCCCACTATTTTTGCGTGAGGTGCAATGTGTGCTTTGAGCTTTGGTAAAGTTTCTTTTATGAATGTGGATGTCTTTGCATTTCTAGCATAGATGTTCAGAATTGAGAGGTCATCTGGTATATTTTTCCTTTGATGAGTATGAAGTGTTCTTCCTTATCTTTTTTGATAACTTTTGGTTGAAAGTCGATTTTATTGTATATTAGAATGTCTACTCCAACTTGTTTCTTGGAACCATTTGCTTGGAAAATTGTTTTCCAGCCTTTTACTCTTAGTTAGTGTCTGCCTTTTTTACCGAGGTGCGTTTCCTGTGTGCAGTAAAATGTTGAATCCTGTTTATGTATCCAGTGTGTTAGTCTACGTCTTTTTTGGGGTAACTGAGTCCATTGATGTTAAGAGATACTAAGGAAAAGTGATTGTTTCTTCCTGTTATTTTTGCTACTAGAGGTGGAATTATGTTTGTGTAGCTATCTTCTTTTGGGTTTGTTGGAAGGTTACTTTCTTGCTTTTTCTAGGTTGTAGTTTCCTTCCTTGTGTTTGAGTTTTCCATCTATTATCCTTTGTAGTGCTGGATTTGTGGGAAGATATTGTGTAAATTTGGTTTTGTCATGGAATATCTTGGTTTTTCCATCTATCGTGATTGAGAGTTATTCTTGTTATAGTAGTCTGGGCTGGCATTTGTGATCTCTTAGGGTCTCTATGATATCAGTCCAGGATCTTATGGCTTTGATAGTCTCTGGTGAGAAGTCTGGTGTAAGTCTGTCTTTATATGTTACTTGACCTTTTTCCCTTACTGCTTTTAGTATTTTTTCTTTGTTTTGTGCATTTGATGTTTTCATTATTATGTGACTGGAGAATTTCTTTTCTGGTCTAGTCTATTTGGAATTCTGTAGGCTTCTTTTATGTTCATGGACATCTCTTTCTTTAGGTTAGGGAAGTTTTTCTTGATAATTTTGTTGAAGATATTTACTGGCCCTGTAAGTTGGGAATCTTCACTCTCATCTATACCTATTATCTGTAGATTTAGTTTTCTCATTGTGTCCTGCATTTCTTGAATGTTTTCTGTTAGGAGCTTTTTGCATTTTACATTTTCTTTGACAGTTGTGTCAATGTTTTCCATGGTATCTCCTGCACATAAGATTCTCTCTTCTATCTCTTGTATTCTGTTGGTGATATTTGCGGCTATGACTCCTAATTTCTTTCATAAATTTTCTATTTCCAGGGTAGTCTCCCTTTGAGATTTCTTTATTGTTTCTACTTCCATTTTTAGATATTGGTTTGTTTTGTTTAATTCGTTCACCTGTATGGTTGTGTTTTCTTGCAATTCTTTAAGGGATTTTTTTGTTTCTTCTTTAAGTGCTTCTACCTGTTTACCAGTGTTCTCCTGTATTTCTTTAAGGAAGTTATTTATGTCCTACTAAAGTCCTCTATCATCATCAAGATAAGTGTTTTTAATTCTGAATCCTGTTTTTCTGGTGTGATGGGGTGTCCAGGACTTGCTACTGTTGGAGAACTTGGTTCTTTCTTTTTTTTTTTTTTTTTTTTTTTTTTTTAGGATCTTGCACAAAGCAAATGACAGTAGGTTTTATTAACATATCTTACAACGTCAATTATCCCTAGTTTTGTAATTTCTGCTTAATTATAAAGGTTGATTTTGCTTCTACAGTAATGTACTGTATTTAAATGATCACTCATACAAGATCAAACCAGTACATGTTTTGAATAATATACACACATCACTCTAACTTGGACCTGTTATTTTGAAAGTGGGTTTATAATTGGGACTTATAAAAGTTAGAGAAAATGGAGGTTCTAATTTAGCAGCATGCATGTATGTATTCAAGTACAATTTCAACCAAGTGCTTTTTAAAAAAAGTTTACTGGTGACTAATTCACCAATATCAAAATAAACACTATCAAATATCCAAATTTTAAAGTTAAGGCTAATATTTTCACTTCACATCCATATGTACAACCATAAACATTCCATTTAAATATGTAGTGATCAAAGTCTGAATACATTATACCATGTATATAAAGCATCAGAGTTCCAAACTGTAAAATTGCTCAAGTTCATGAATCCTGTAACAGTATTTACTAGAGATATAATTAGCATTTTGCTCTTCAACCACACTTACAAATGGTCTGCTATTTATAATGATCGAAGCAAAAAAGGTAGCAGGCTGAGCCTGTGGCACAGCAATTTAGAGAGCAGGTGTAGGAAGGGCAGGGGTTTACCTGGACAAGTCATTCTAGTCTTAACAAAGTTATCTCACTGTTTTGGAAATGTATATAAAAATAGCAAGCTATTCCCACATATTTTCTTAAAATGCTCCAGGCACTCTTCTGACATTCTGAACACATCTGTGTGTGTAGTACTGTTTCCCATATTTTAATGCAAAGCCACTATTTTATGTTAATTTCATATTCTGTAATGCTGTGTTAATTCAAAAAATTTTGGAACATGGGTCTGATGTTACTTTGATATTTTTTCATTCAGTGTTTCTTAGTTTATTTTTACAAGTAAAAAATGTAATTTTATATAACAAGCCATAGAAATCCAAAGTACCAGGAATTGCTTGATAGTACTATGTTTGAAAACAATCATCAAATTATTCAATCACCTGGGGAAAAAAAAGCTTGGTACCAGTAAAATATGTTTTTCTGTTATCTTCTTTCTCCCTTACTAAGTGGACTTTAGCTCACTCATTCCAATTCTTAATTAAAACCCCATACACATTAGCTGATCTTCACAGCCATATCTAAAAAGCAGAAGCATGGCCCGTTCACCAGGGTCAGTACCTCTGAGCCTTTTCTGCCATAGGAAACCACATAGAAACATCACTGACACTGCAGGAACCTAACACAGATGAGCCTCTTCAGTCAGTGAGGAGAGTTCCAGAACTTAAAGTTCATGTGTTGGGACAAATGAGCATTTTCAATCTGATCATATAAATAGAGGCTTCATTGGTAATAAAAAGTGGGCATGCACAGAATCAAAACTCTGCCATGTATATGTTCTTAACCCTTTTGATTTTATTGTAATATATTCTCATCACTAACAACTCTAATAATTCATTCAGTTGAAATGGCAAGTTGATTTTGTGTGTGTGTGGTGCTTAAGATGAAACTCAGGTTCTGTAAATGTTAGCTAAGTAAGCATTCTACCCCTGAGCTTCCCCCTCATCCCAGGACCGCCCCAAGCACACATCCGCTTTGTCCCTCCCCTGTGCACTGCACTACACTGCACTATATTTTACAGCTAGTTCAATTATGTACCCGGGGAAAGCAGTTATGAAATTCCTGAGAATGAATTAAGTTTTCAGCAAAGCCTTAAACTTTAACAGATTCCTCACAATAAGAAAAAAAATTAAAGTTCTACTATTAGACTAATTTTTACTATACAATATTTCACATAAATCATATTTTACATTTGTTTCTAATTACATACAGCAAAAATCTCAAGTCAACACAAGGATAACAAAGGAAAAGATGCATTATGTTTAGCAGATGCAAATTAAAACACAGAAAGAGCAGTAAAACTTCAACTAAATCACATCCTCTCTGTCAGGGGACAACCGATAGGGGCATTGTTAGGGTAAATCATTTCTCAATGATTTCTGTGGACAGTTGTGCTTTTTATTAATTGTGCACTTAAAAAATGACCACTAAAGAATGATTGAAATTATTTGTTGTCCAGATACTTGAGAAAAAATATTATACCATTAATGTGGTTACCAAGCACCTAATTTTGGGAAGGCTTCATAATGTATGTTTTCTTTTTATCCCTCAGCAAAGACATCAATCCCCCCAAATTAAATTAAAGCTTATTGTTGATGAAAATCAATCTCAGTGAAAATGATAATCTGTGTAATGCTGAGGTGTGTGTCACAGCCCATTATAATGTGGACCCCATCTTTTATTGATGTGGTCAAAAGTGTGGGAAACCCACTGCTGCTCGAGAACTCTGTACCGCTCCTCACAGATGTAGAGAGGCTTGCCTCGCCTGAGGTCCTCGTCGTCTTCTCCATGAGCATCCAAATAGACAGAACCCCAGAGCCACAAGCGGTGCCCTCGAATGGTGATAATCACTGATACATTGATTAAAAGGAAAATTCCTGTTCCAGCACCACAATTCTGAGACTGCAGCACACATTGACAGTAACTCTGCTGCTTGCAGCATAGGCCTTTCAGGCATACGAAAGTGCCACAGCTGGGTCTTTAGGAACCTTGGTGCAGACACTGCAGGTTTTTCTATGGTAGTACTGAAAAATAGTGTTGTAATTCTCAGACAACTGTAACAGGTGTGGTAACTTCCATCTTGACTCTTGGATAAGCAAGGCCTTTCCTTGTTCTGCGTGCCTCTCCATAAATGATCTCAAAACACCACTGAGTCATAATGTCAAACGCTGCCAGTCCAGACATGAGGCACTGATGAATGGGTGATCTGTTTGGTAAAAAGTTGGCAGAAGTCCCAGGCAGGAGAACTTGGTCCTGATGATGCCAGGTAACTTTGGTTTCTGGGGCTTATGTTTTTGGGCTTGCCTTTTGTCATCTGGTTAACTCTAGTGCTACCTGTACTCACTGTTTCTGACTGGAATCTGTCTTTCCAGTTATCTTGCTTGTGTCAGAACTCTTCAGAGTCCAGATGTCTCTGTGATCCTGTGATCCTGAGCTCCTGGGTGGAAGAACTCCTGTGACTCAGGCTTCCTCTGGGATCCTGAAATCCTGCTGGTCTGAGTGCAGTGGTTCCTCTAGGATGGCTCAGGATATGGTGTCCGCTGCTCTGAGTGCAGTGGTTTTCTAGGATGGCTCAGGTTTTTCTATGATGTCTTCACCAGAGCAGACCAGCTAGGTGTCTGCCTCAGCCAAAAGGACCAAGCGAGGGGTGGAAGGGAAGTGATATTCTGGAGGGGTGGTGTTTGGGTGGCTGGTGGGTCCTGAGTGCCCCAGGCTCCCAGTTGTGTCTCTGGGGTGTAGGTTTGTACAGGAGGGTTCTTACCTGCTGCTCTGATTGCAGTGGTTCCTCTAGAATGGCTCAGGATATGGTGTTTTCATGGGAACAGACCAGCTAGGTGTCTGCCCCAGCCTAGAAGGACCAAGCGAGGGCTGTTGCATCTTTTCTTGTGAATGGGATAACTTTTTTATGTTTCTTTGTATATACATATTAATTCTTAATTGTGTATTGGCTTTATGAATAATCTCTTTCAGAGCCTCTTTTTTATTTTTGAAGATCTTAATTATATTTATTTGTTTCATGTGTGCATGGAGGCAGGACATGTGTCTGGGGTCAGTGGATAACTTGTAGAGGTGGGTGCTCTCCTTCCATCAGGTGTGTCCTGGGGATTGAACTTAGGCAGTCAGGCTTGGTGGCAAGCATCTTTACCTGCTGAGCCATCTTGGCTGCCCCAAATACCATGCTCTCTTGATTTTGTGTGCTCCTCACAGAAGTTTATTTTCCTTTTGACAGGCATCTTATTTGAACTGTAAGTGTTGAACATGCAGTAATGTTTATCTTTAGGTGGGTTGCTTGGAGCATGTTCGTCACATATGTGATTCAGAAGCAGTCAAAGCACAGTCAGCTCAATGGAGTTCCTGTCTGTTGGTGCTCTCATTGCCAGGACACCCCCCTCCCTTTTGAAGCTCCAGACACAGTGCATTCTGTCACTTGGGTCTTAAAGCTACCAAGACTGTAGATTTTCTAGAAGTTTATCTGTTTATGATCCCTATTTGTGCTTTGAATTTTTATTTGTGTGTGTGGTATGTATTATGTGTGTAGTTGTCAGTGTATGTGTTTACATATTTTTGTAGAGGACAGAGGTTTCTTTTGGGCATCTTTCTTTGATCGAGTTCCAGGGTCTGTCATTGAACTGTTCACTGATTTCACCAGTCCAGGTGGCCAATGAGCATCATGGATCTGCCTGTCTCTGTACACCCCTGGCTTCATTTACAAGGGTCTGCCCTCATCCCCACATTTACATAGGCTCCAGGAGTCCACACTTAGCTCCTAGTGCTTCAGCAGCAGGCATATTTCCAGCTGAAGCATCACCCCAGCTCCATCTGGGGGTCTCTGTGCTGTTTCTTGTTTTGAAAGTCAACATCTCCTTGTTGCTGGTTTTGCTCTCATTCAAGCCCTTTGAGGTATTTCCTGAACAGTTCATAGTGGTTATTTGTGAGAATTGTACAGTAGCCATAATGGCATTTTTATTCATTTTAGCATTTTCTGTAATATTTGCTAATCTTATTACAATATTACCATAAACATTTCATTTAAACTGTTCTTGGTTAACCATTAATAACCCTCATATGGTGACAGAACACTGAAAAGCATGTTAGATTGCTGGCAGACACTGGCAGATGAAGGGCATTTAGGATGCAGTTCTCCTTCAGGTCTGCAATGTAGAAAACCAGGAACCAAGACTGCAGAACTCAGTCAAAAGGACGGGATCTGAGGTAGATCCCTGGACCTGGATGAAACTCAGCAAAAGATTATCAGAGTACCATCAATCTGGAGACTTTCAATAATGAGCAAAGACATACTACTGTCCTCTATCCCTTAATCAATCCAAAATGAGATTTCAAATCATCTGAACAGGAAAATCACATCCTGCAAGTTATTTGTTGTAGAAACAACAAGAAATAGTGTAGACTTACCTAAAAACATGGATTACCAAAATGCTGTCTCTGACTGTTGGCAATCTCACCCCTAGGAAGTGTTGCCCGTGCAGTGGCCCTGCTGCCCAGGCCAACTGTCATCCTGGAGGCTGCCTGGCTTTATTCTGTAGTAAATGCTTCCTGTCTTCTGTGGACTGTTCTGTGTGCTTTAAACTCTTTCCCTGGAGATCACAGAAGAGCTGAGGAGAAGGCTGGGGAAGGCCTCATAATACCAGTTTCCTAGAGTATAAGCAATCCTGTTGGGTATCTCAGTTTTTTTCACCTCAAGTGCTTACTTCCTATGGGGCCATGCAGTCTTTATCTGCTGAGTAGGTTAAGGTTACTGTGAGAAGCCTAGAGCCGATACTGTTATATGTGTTTTAAAATTATTAAATTCTTTATTTGACCGTAATATAATTTAACAATTTCTGTCCAAGTGATTTCAGCCTTGGCATAACCTGGAGCTAACAATACAGTGAGCCGTGTTCTTAAGTGGCTAGATCCTAGTTATATGCTTTGCCTAGTTTGCCCACTCTAAAGATGAAATTTTAATATCTAATAAATTGTTTTAATCTGTTTATCTCTTGTTTCCTGTGTTATTCACTTATGGCTTATAGAACTTTAAATTTATTTTTAAGATTTTAAAGTACTAGGTTTTAAGCCTTTTCTTGGTAACTCTGTATATATAAAAGGCCTTTTGAAGTTTAGGAAAGTAGAGGCTAAAGAGATGGCTCATCCACTTGGAAATGTTGCCACTAAACCTAATGTCCCAAGTTTCACCTCTGGGACCCATGTGTTGGAGAGAGAGACCCAAAGCCTGAAAGTCATTCTCATGCCTCACAACACACACACACACACACGCACACGCATACGCATACGCACACGCCTGCAATACAATTTTAAAAACAGAAAAAGAGAATAATGAACAATGGTCTTACTAAAGGATATCCACATACGCCTAAATCTTCACATTGACTGTAAACATGGATGTGCTCCTCTTAGAACGATGCCTGGCAAACGTTAGCTGGTATCAGAATTACCTGGACAGCCACTAAAATAGACTGTCATGGTCAGAGACCAGTGTGTGGTGTGAGCTTTGACGTCTGAAGTCCCCAGGTGCAGTGAATGCTAGAGAACCACCCCTCTAAGTTCTAAAGAACAGCTGTAAGCACTACCTTCAAAATAACCACTAGAGGGCAACAGAATCACAGAGAAATCGGATGCACTGCTTTTCTTTCAGTCTTTTCCCTCCTGCTAACTTGTTACTTCCACAAGCCACGAGGCTATTGAAACTACACACCGATGCCCTACATTACTGCTCACTCTCGAAGCAGTGTAGGAAGAGTTTGTGTTTGCAACTCTGGGAGTCAGTGGTAATAATGCGTCTCTCAGTCTGGTCAATGCCTAGCAAATGCCTACAATAAAGCCAAACATGGACTTTTCTGGACAACATTTGTACATCTATTTAGTAATCTTTAAGAGCTAACAGAAACTGTTTGCTATTTCTAAAAATACTCTATTCTGATATTAGATCTATTTTATTAAGAGGAAAATTACATACGTGTTGTGTGGTATGCATTGTTTTAAAATATGTACCTTTTATTCTGTGAAAATAAAGCTGAAACATGTTCTAAGATATTGACTTTTATGTATAAGGAACCCAAGTGTACAGAGGTTAAATATTGCAGAATATCGTGAGCTCACAATTCCTTTATAGCACTTGGGTAGCAGAAAGGATAAGAGACACTGAAAGATGTCTGCTAGAATGTTAAATGTTTATTTTGTCTGGTCTGGGGTAGAAACTCTAAGCTATCTTACTGATGCTGTTACTCTTTTAAAAATCTCTTTTGGTGGATAACGTTAAACACTTGTGCTGGGTTATATTGATGATCAACTTGACAGGATCTAGCGTTAGCTGGGAGATGAGTGTCTGGACATATATGCAGGAGATATTATTATCCAGGGATGAGTGTCTGGGCATATATACAGGGGTTCTTCTATATTAGACTGATTGGAGTGGGAAGACTCCTCTATTTGCAGGACAGAGTTAAAAGGATAAAACAAACCGACTCTCAGTACTCAGTGATCTCTGCTTCCTGACTGGGTGCAGGTGAGCACTGCCTCCTGTTCTGGTGCCCAGCCTTCCATGTCAGGATGGACTGTGCTCTTGGGAGTTGTAAGTCAAATAAACCCTTCCCTTTTGTCATGAGTTTTGTTGCAGCAATCAAACAAGTAACTAATATAACACCCTCTTAACTAGTGACTTGACCAGCAACTACTCTCAATTGTATTATAGAACTCAACATTTTAATTAGCATATATTGGTGGTTGTATCTAACAGTGAGTTTCATTGTGATAATTTACGCATGTAAATATTTCCCCCTTACCCTGATTGGCCCTCCTTCCATGCCTCTAAACCTTCCTCTTTCCACCTAGCCCCTCCTACGCTCATGTCTTCCTCCCCTTTTATATACACAATTACCTTTATTCCATAATGAGTAATATATTGAGAAAACAGAGTATGTGTGTGACAAATCTTGCAAATACCATGACAATAACTATTATATAATTGTTGTTAGCTGTGTTAATTGGGTGGGAATTTTGTCAGTGCTGTTCACAAGTATAACACAGTAACCCTTGAGATATGAAGGATTCAGAAGACAGCAGTAACATTTGGATTCTGTAAAAGATGGGAATCCTTCACTTAGAATGGCCTGTGAACTGACTGGTCTCACACCTCACATCATGACCAGTTTCAGGTTCCCCCTTGTTCTAGCTCTTACACACTAATTGTTCACATTAGCTCCCATCCCAAACTTTATCTGGGTTCTTCTGTATTACCACAGGCCCAGATTCAAGATTCATCCTCTCTCTCTCTCTCTCTCTCTCTCTCTCTCTCTCTCTCTCTCTCTCTGTTGGAGAGGGAAGCCCTCAGCTCTTTCTTTGCTGCTTGATGCATAACTTCCTAATTTGTACCTCTGCCATGATACTTGTCTCAGCCAGAGTCTCCTGTGGCCTGCATGCGGCTGGTACGCTGCTCATTGCTGCCTCGCTTGTGGGATGCTGCTCATTGCTGCCTCGCTTGTGGGATGCTGCTCATTGCTGCCCTGCTTGTGGGAAGTTGCTCATTGCTGCCTTGCTTGTGGGATGCTGCTCATTGCTGCCCT
>NW_021604566.1:12634796-12634950 GCF_004785775.1 Grammomys surdaster | reverse complement strand
TGCTGCTCATTGCTGCCCTGCTTGTGGGATGTTGCTCATTGCTGCCTCGCTTGTGGGATGCTGTTCATTGCTGCCCTGCTTGTGGGATGGTCGCTGCTCATTGCTGCCCTGCTTGTGGGATGCTGCTCATTGCTGCCCTGCTTGTGGGATGCTG
>NW_021604566.1:12633598-12634786 GCF_004785775.1 Grammomys surdaster | reverse complement strand
CCTGCTTGTGGGATGCTGCTCATTGCTGCCCTGCTTGTGGGATGCTGTTCATTGCTGCCCTGCTTGTGGGATGGTCGCTGCTCATTGCTGCCCTGCTTGGACACCATCCATTGGTGGTTCTCACACGGTGAGCTGCTGGGGCAAGTTTATAAACAAAGAGATAAAGACTGCTAATTGAAAGCTTCCTATGTTGTTGGTCAACCCAGCTTTTGAAGCAGCCAGCAGCAACTACAAAGCTACATGGCACAGGACCCAGAGCGGCCCTGGAATCAAGCCAATGAAAAGACTTCTTATAAGATCCAGGGGCAGAGCTGAGCAGCAGTGTGCGTGTGTGTTATGTCTTCCTGTAAAATTGCCCAGCCTAAGGCATTTTACTACAAGGTCTAATGGAGGCTGACTTTCCACCCTGTCCACTTCTGTCACGTGGCATAGGGAAACCAGGGCTTTTGAGGAACATTGTTTAAAGGAGGCTGCTGTAAGGATACACTTAGCTGGGGGCACACTGGAAAAACATTCGTATAATATTTAGACATATCTGTACGGTGTTAAGGCATGCTGTAGGACTTTTGTGTCTAAATGTAGGATTTTCGGGTCTTGGTTTGAATTTAAGATTAAAGGAATCCCACTGTGCCAGGACACATCCGGGGAGGGGCACACATTCCTTAGTCAGAGGACACTTGCTGGATTAACATTCAGAAGAAGAAGGGAGAGGCTGATTAACATTCCTCAGATTGGAGGGAGGGACCCACCTGCAGGTGAGGAAGGCTCAGAGAGGTAGACAGACAGGGAGGTCCTTGCCACCTCATTCCCCAAAGACCAATCAGTTTAAAAGTCACACTGTTCTGCCAATCATATTGTGTCTAGTCACTGTTTCTCTATTCTACCCCTTAAACTGTATAAAAACTACTCTTAGTTCCAACACGGGGTTCTCTTCTTGCTTCATGCGAGAGAACCCCAGTATACTGGAATCATTAAACCTCATGTTAATTGTAGCGAGTCCGTCTGTGAGTTTCTGTGAGAGCGCGTCTCCTAGTTTTGGATCTTAGAATCCAACAATGCAAGCCTTTCATTGAAGGACAAGCCACTGGGTGCTGTCCTACATCCATGGAGCCAGCAGACCTGACTGTCACAAAACAGCAGCAGAGGGAGGGCCATGGCAGGAAAATGTCCTCAGCCTCCAAACTACCT
>NW_021604566.1:12517930-12633198 GCF_004785775.1 Grammomys surdaster | reverse complement strand
CCCCCTTTCTTCCTCCTTCCCTTTTTCCATCCTTCCTGATCCAGTCCAGTTCTATTAGGACTGCTTATACACACATGGACGAGGATATAGGAGTATGATGTATGATATATAGGAATATGGTCATCTTAACTGCATATAAACCCTCAGGGAGGGGAAGGCCCCCTGAGGCCCTTCCCAGTATGATAGATGTTGGCAGGCTACTGTGAGCTGAAGAGTGCACCAGCTTTGTCATGCCTGGAAGTCAGCTTGAACACCAATCTCCATCTTTCCTCTGGCTCTTAGGGTTTTTTTGCTCCTTCTTTGGCCATGTTCCCTAGAGTCTGGAGAGGATGGTATAGATATCTCATGTATGGCTGAGCATCAATCGCCTTTATCACCACTGTGACCAGGTTAACCACTGGAAGAGAAGCTTCTCTGAGAAAAGCTCTATCAGTCTCTGATCTATTAATATTAACTGACATGGTCACCGAGCCTCCAGCTCAGTTCTAGTTTGACGTCTGTATGTCATGCAACCAGGGCCTATGGTGTCTCTAGCAACTAGTTATGGTGGAAATGTGAAAGAAGCTGCATTTGCTTGAGAGCCCTAGACCGTCCTCACCAAGGGCTTATAAGGAAGTAGCTCACCCATGGTACTGAGATTTTCATTTCATAGCCAAGGTTCTGGAAACACTTTACCTACCCATGGAGGGCACCCCCATTCCAACTTTTTTAGAAAAGTAATTTTTATTAGCTTACCTAAACCCAAGTTCAACTCTTGGAGTAGTAGCAGCAATAATAACGATAATAATCATCATTACTGCTGGGAAAAGCTTCTGAGACACTACATGCAGGGATCTTTTGAGAATCCTTAATGGTCCTCCAAATTTTCTACTTTTAAGATTTTTCCTTCAATATACAGTATTTTTGAGCTTGGTTTTGATGCTATGTTATATACTTATAAAACTTATGTGTGAAATAGTAATCATATGAAAATTGGAAATAAAATGACAAGTTTAATACTTTTACATAAACATATTAGTTTTCACTGGATTGCTGCGTGCTGCCTATTTTTCCTGATATGTGGAAAATGTAGTATACAGATACTTTTTTTTTTTTTTGAGAAACATTCTTTCTATGTAGACCAGGCTGACTCCAAATCAGAGACTAGCTTACTTTTGTCTTTCAAATGCTGAGATTAAAAACATGTGCCACCATGTCTAGCCTACAGGACTACTAATAAAGCAATTCACAATGAATGAACCAATGAACAAAGCTTAGATGCCAAGTCAGTTCCTGGCGTTTGAAGGAATCAAGAATATTTGTGGTGTATGTATTCTTGTGCAACAAAGATCATTTGCTCAGGGATAACACCACCCACAGTAGGTGGGGTTTTCCTATATCAATCAAGAGTCTTGAAAGTATCCCCACAGATGTTGCCACAGGCTAATCAGATGGAGGCAATTCTTTAGTTGAGATCCCCTCTTCTAAGTTTGTGTTGGGTAGACAGTACTTATGACAGGGTTGACAGTACTTATGACAGGGTTGACAGTACTTATGACAGTACTTATGACAGGATAGAATTAGTCTATCCGTGTTTTCCTAAGGACTGAGTATAGTATTCAAGATGGTGTTAGAATGTCTTAATAAATGCTGGTTGCTTAACTAATAGGCCACCACTCCAGAGAATGATTTGTTTTCTTGGTGGTTGGTAGATTTTAAAGAACTGTAGGTGCCATAACATTTTGGCATTCTTCAAGAATATGAAAATAGATTTTGCAGTCTGTTCTTTTCCTAAATTAGCTTTATCAGCATGTAAGTCATGCACCACACGGTTCATCTATTTAGAATCCTTTGCCTTGACCTTTTTCTGAACCTCAGCCATCTCTGCAGTCAATCTGCCACAATTTGCCACCTCAGAAAGAAACCCTAAACATTAACTATCATGTCTGAGATGGTTGATTTTACGTGCCAGCATAGCCTAAGACCATAAGGGACACGTGGCCAAACATTATTGTTTTTATGAATATTTTTGGATGACATTAACAACGAACTTAAAGCACACCATCTCCCTTCTCTTAATATGGCCAGGCTGCATCTAATTGACTTGGGGGTTTAGATGGATAGAATATCGATCTCTGTTAGACAAGAAAATACCCTTGCATCCTTGCTCCCCTCAGTGATGAACTGTGATTTCTATGTGTAAGTCAAAACAAACTGCTTCCTTCCCAACTTGCTTTTGGTCACAATATTTTTCACAGCAATGAAAAGTGAGCCAGGACAGCTGCCATCACACTATTCATAGATGTGCTGGACAACTGCCTATGGGCCTGGTACTATGAAGATTGCTATAACATATACCTTACATTCTCTTGTTTGTGGGAATTCAGGGCCATTCAGGCACCTGATTAATCAGATTTCTTTTTAAGCTTGAGTCTATCCAGATGATGTACAATCAAAGACGCCCTGGAAGACTCTGCTTGTTTGAATATGTTTGGTCCATGGGAAGTGGCACTATTAAGAAGCATGACTTTGTTGCAATAGGTGTGGCCTTGTGCCACTGTGAGGTTGGGCTTTTAGAGCCTCCTCTTGGCTGCCTGTGGAAGACAGAATCTTCTCCTGGCTGCCTTTGGATCACGATGTAGAACTCTCAGCTGCTCTAGCACCATGTCTGCTTGCACGCTGCCATGCTTCCTGCCATGGTGATAACGGACTAAACCTCTAAAACTGTAAGCCAGTTCTAAATAAATGCTGACTTTTATAAGAGTTGTCTTGGTTGTGGTGTCTCTTCACAGCAATGGAAACTCAAACTAAAACAGAGATCCAGATCACAGTTAAGATATTCTAAGTATTGTTCTAGAATGCAATTTCTGGCGATTTTTTCCCCTTTAACAATTAACAACTTTTAAAATTGGATATTTTATTTACATTTTAGATTGTTATCCCTTTTCCCCATTCCCCCCTTCCCCCAGGAACCCTCTATGCCATCCCTCCTCCTCCTGCTTCTATGAGGATGTGCCCCCACCCATCCACCCACTCCCATCTCTCCACCCTCGAATTCCCCCACACTGGGCTAGCCACTCTTCACAGGGCCAAGCACCTCCTCTCCCATCTATGCCTGACAAGGCCATCTTCCCCTACATATACAGCTGGAGCCATGGGTCCCTCCCTATGTGCTCCCAGGCTGGTGGTTTAGATTCTGGGAGCTCTGGTTGGTTGGTATTGTTGCTCTCCTCATGGGGCCACAAACTCCTTCAGCTCCTTCAGTCTTCTCTCTAACTCTTCCATTGGGAACCCCATGATCAGTTCAGTGATTAGCTGTGAACATCCACCTCTGTATATGTCAGGCTCTGGCAGACCTCTAAGGAGACAGCTATATCAGGCTCTTATCAGCATGCAACTTCCTGGCATCCACATTAGCATCTACCTTTGGTGACTGTACATGGGATGGATACCCAGGTGGGACAGTCTCCAGACGACCCCTCCTTCAGTTTCTGTCCCTCACTTTGTCTCCATATTTGCTCCCTTGAGTATTTTGTTACTCCTTCTAAGAAGGACCAAAGCACCCACACTTTGGTCTTCCTTCTTCATGAGAGTCATGTGGTCTGTGAGTTGTATCTTGGGTATTCTGACCTTTTGGGCTAACATCCACTTATCAGTGAGTGCATACCCGTGTGTGTTCTTTTGTGATTGGGTTACCTCATTCAGGATGATATTTTCTAGTTTTATCCATTTGCCAAGGAATTTCATGAAGACTGTATTTTATTTGTGCTGATTACTCAGTTGTGGTTGTTTTCCTTAAGATAAGATGATCAAATATCGAGAACCCCCTTACTTAGCTATAATATGCAAATGCATCTTGTCATTAAGTACCCTATCCTCTCCCTTTGTGCCACTGGCAGTACGAGGACTTCAGGAAACTTTCCAAAGCTTTTGTTTTGTTTTATTGATTGAATCTCATGTAGCCCAGGCTTGCTTTGAACTTGCTATGTTGTAGAGGGTAACTTTGAAGTCCAGATTCTCCTGTTTATGCGGACCAAATGCTGCCTTACTGCATGTGCCAAAAGTCTGTAGTGTAAGATATCCTTGTAGCTTTGTGTTGAAAATGTAACCTTCCTGCATTTGCTATTGAAGAATATATGCTTTTGTTAAAGAAATTTTCAAGTAGCTCAGGTTTATGCACTATCCAGCTTCATGTACCTTAAGCATTATTAAGAGTAACTTCTTCAGGAACTGGTAGAATTTTAAAAAGGAGAGGAAGGGGTGTGGGGTGACAGGAATTTAGAAGGAGAAAGATAGGAAAATGGAAGGAGAAGAGAGAACGAAAAGAAAAAGGAATAATTCTGGAAAACAGCTCTGTTGTGGGTATATGCTGACGAACCATTTCTCGCTGTGAGAAGAGTCTGACTGTTGTGTGCTGCATCTTGGCATATGAATCTAACAAAACAAGGAAGCAAGTGCTTTTCTTTCCCTTTGAAGTTGTGGCGATGATACCTTGCAGAAATAGTTCCAGTAAGTTAAATAAAAGCTACTAAGCCATTTCTTCCTGTTTTGACTACTGTCATTGTATAGGAAAGGGACAGCACTCTGTGGGCTTGTTTTAATTACCCTGTGGGTATACACCATAATATTGCATGGCATTGGTAAGCTCACCTGATGCACCACAAAGACCTCTGATTTATGAACCCATGATTGAGTTTCCAATAAACATTTGTCAAAGTAATGTATTAGTTTCAAACCAAAGCCTTCTTTATTTATTCATATAAAAGAGCACTTAACTTTCAACAAAGAATTGCCTATCTTCAAAAACACTCTATAAACGAGTCACATTTATGAAGCTGTGTTTCTAGCAGTGTGAGCAACCAAAGACTGCAGCCCATTTTAACCCTTTACAGGACTTAATGTTCTAATTGCTGTGTTTCACCATATCCTACTGTACTTTTATCTTGAAATAATATGTATTAAAATGATTATAAAGTTATTTGTGACTGGATGGATCCAATGGCCTTTAAAATACTTATCCAGCCATTGAATGCCGGCATCGGTCAGTAGCTTTTTCAAGTCTTTTAGGATAACAGATATTTGCCATTCTTCTGTTTACTTTTAAGAGAAACAGAACATAACTTGGCTTGTGACTACTTTGTAGGATGGTAAGGCCACTGATAAGGTAATTATTGATCTTTAAGTTAAATATTCAGCTGCTTTAAATGGTTGCTTAGTAGTTGGCTAATCTCCATTTCTCATGTAGCAAATGAGATACTCCATTTGTTCAGTTGTAAACTCTGGCATCTTAGCATCAGTCCAGTGCAGGGGCACAACGTACTTTCTGAGATATTATTTTAATGATCAGTAGTTACTAGCATTTTTTTGTTCTGGAAGTAATATATGATTTACCATTTTAACCATTTTTAAGTATAGAATTCAATAGTTTAATACTAAATATTACTCTACTATTGCCATTAATTTATTTCCTGGGTGTTTTTAACTGCTGTGAACAAAAGCTATGTCACCACTGAACAATAGCTTCTCATTCCCTCTCTAACAGACCCTGGCAACCTCTCCTTGACTTTTTGTCTTTTTCACTTAACTACTCTGGGTACCTTGTGTAAATGTAATAATAGAATTGTCTTTTTATTTCTGACACATTTTACTTACAGTGCTTTTAAGGCTCATTTACACTGTACCATATATCAGAGTTTTATTGCTTTTCATGGCCCACTTTCTATTGTATGATATGGCACGTTATTAAAGAAGATTACTAATTTGACACACCAATGCAACTGTATTGCTTCTGTCTGTGGAGAATGCTATAAATGTTGGTGTAGGGCCCCACTCTTAGATATTTTAGAGTTGAATTGTTGGATTGTATAGTAGTTTATGTCCAGCATTGTCCTCTGTGTTCACATTTTGGAATAATCTCATGAGCCTCATTTAAAGCTTTATTAAATCATTTTCTCTGTTTTGTATTTGAGCCTTCCAAAATCTCTCCCTCTCCATCCCTCTCCATCCCTCCCCACACCAGCCCACATTTGATTTTTTGTTTTGTTTTTGCTATCCTGGGTTTTTTGTTATTCCAAATGAAATTGGCAATTGACCTTTCTAACTCTGTGAAAAATTGAGTTGGGATTTTAATGGGGATTGCACTGAATCTGTAGATTGCTTTTGGCAAGATGACCATTTTTACTATATTAATCCCGCCAACCCATGAGCATGGGAAATCTTTCCATCTTCTGAGACCTGCTTCGATTTCTTTCTTCAGGGACTGGAAGTTCTTGTTGTACAGATCTGTCACATGCTTGGTTAGATTCACATCAAAGTATTTTATATTATTTGTGACTATTGTGAAAAGTGTCATTTTCCTAATTTTTTTCTCAGTCTGTTTATCTTTCATGTAGAGGAAGGCTACTGATTTGTTTGAGTTGATTTTATAACCAGACACTTTGCTGAAGTTGTTTATCAGGTTTAGGAGTTCTCTGGTGGAAGTTTTGAGGTCACTTAAGTATACTATCATATCATCTGCAAATAGTGATATTTTGACTTCTTCATTTCCTATCTGTATCCCTTTGACCTCCATTTGTTGTCTAATTGCTCTGGCAAGGACTTTGAGTACTATATCGAATAGGTAGGGAGAGAGTGGGCAGCCATGCCTGGTCCCTGATTTTAGTGGGATTGCTTCAAGTTTCTCTCCATTTAGTTTGATGTTGGCTACTGGTTTGCTGTAACTTGCTTTTACTATGTTTAAGAATGGGCCTTGAATTCCTGATCTTCCCAAAACTTTTACAATGAAGGGATGTTGAATTTTGTCAAATGCTTTTTCAGCATCTAGTGAGATGATTATGTGGTTTTATTTTCCTTTGAGTTTGTTTATATAGTGGATTACATTGATGAATTTCCATATATTGAACCACCCCTGCATTCCTGGGATAAAGCCTACTTGATCATGATGGATAATTGTTTTGATGTGTTCTTTGATTCGGTTTGCAAGAA
Source organism: Grammomys surdaster (assembly GCF_004785775.1). Lineage (NCBI taxonomy): Eukaryota > Metazoa > Chordata > Mammalia > Rodentia > Muridae > Grammomys > Grammomys surdaster. Next base: position 12,626,235 of record NW_021604566.1, on the reverse strand, counting down.
TCTCTCTGAATATTTTTGCATCGATATTTTTACATCAAAGTTTTCTTTCTTTGTTGGGTCTTCATGTGACTTAGGTATGAGTGTATTTATGGCTTTATAGAACTAATTGGGTTGTGTTCCTTCTGTTTCTATTTTGTGGAATACTTTGAAGAGAATTGGTATTAGGTCTTCCATGAAGGTCTGATAAAATTCTGCACTAAAACCATCTGGTTATTGTTGGGGAGACTTTTAGTGACTGCTGCTATTTTTAGGGGTTATAGGATTATTTAGATGGTTTATCTGCTCCTGATTTAACTTTGGTACCTGATATCTGTCTAGAAAATTGTCCATTTCATCCATATTTTCCCATTTTGTTGAGTATAGGCTGTTGTAGTAAGATCTGATGATTTTTTGAATTTCCTCAATTTCTGTTGTTATGTTTCCCTTTTCTGGTTTTATTAATTTGGATACTGTCTCTGTGCCCTCTGCTTAGTTTGGCTAAGGTTTTATCTATCTTGTTGATTTTCTCAAAGAACCAGCTCCTGGTTTTGTTGATACTTTGCATAGTTCTTTTTGTTTCTGCTTGGTTGATTTCAGCCCTGAATTTGATTATTTCCTGCCATCTACTCCTCTTGGGTGTATTTGCTTCTTTTTGTTCTGGAGCTTTCATGTGTGCTGTCAAACTGCTAGTGTATGCTCTCTCCATCTCTATTGAGATTATGCTAGCATGGGTGTTTTTGTAGGCACTTAGAGCTATGAGTTTTCCTCTTAGCACTGCTTTCATTGTATCCCACAAGTTTAGGTATGATGAGCCTTCATTTTCATTAAATTCTAAAAAGTGTTTAGTTTCTTTATTTTTTCCCTGACCAAATTATCATTGAGTATAACACTGTTCAGTTTCCACCTGTATGTGGGCTTTCCATTGATTTTTATCGTTATTGAAGACCAACCTTTGTTCATGGTGATATGATAGGATGCATGGGATTATTTCAGTCTTCTTGTATCCATTGAGGCCATTTTGTGACCAATTATAAGGTCGATTTTGGAGAAGGTACCATGAGGTACTGAGAAGAATGTGTATTCTTTTGTTTTAGGATGAAATGTTCTATAGATATCTGTTAAATCTATTTGATTCATAACTTCTCTTAGTTTCACTGTGTCTCTGTTTAGTTTCTGTTTCCATGATCTGTCAATTGCTGAGAGTAGGGTGTTGAAGTCTCCCACTATTATTGTGTGAGGTGCAATGTGTGCTTTGAGCTTTGAATTTTTATGAATGTGGGTGCCCTTGCATTCGAAGTATAAATGTTCAGAATTGAGATTTTTATCTTGGTTGATTTTTCCTTTGATGAGTATGAAGTGTTTTTCCTTATTTTTCTTGATAACTTTTGGTTGAAAGTTGATTTCATTGGATATTAGAATGGCTACTCCAGCTTGTTTCTTGGAGCCATTTGCTTGGAAAATTGTTTTCCATCCTTCTACTCTGAGGTAGTGTCTGTCTTTGTCACTGAGGTGTGTTTCCTGTATGCAGCAAAATGTTGGGTCCTGTTTATGTATCTAGTCTAACAGTCTATGTCTTTTTATTGGGGAATTGAGTCCATTGATGTTAAGAGATATTAAGGAAAAGTGACTGTTGCCTCCTGTTATTTTTTGTTATTAGAGGTGGAGTTATGTTTCTGTGGCTATCTTCTTTTGGGTTTGTTGGAAAATTACTATCTTGGTTTTTCTAGGGTATAATTTGTGTTGGAGTTTTCTCTCTATTATCCTTTGTAGGACTGGATTTCTGGAGAGATATTGTGTAAATCTGGTTTTGTCTGGGAACATCTTGGTTTGTCCATCAATGGTAATTGAGAGTTTTGCTGGGTATAGTAGCCTGGGCTGGCATTTGTGTTTTCTTAGGGTCTGTACAATATCAGTCCAGGATCTTATGGCTTTGATAGTCTCTGGTGAGAAGTCTAGTGTAATTCTGATAGGTCTGCCTTTATATGTTCCTTGACCTTTTTCCCTTATAGCTTTTAATATTCTTTCTTTGTTTTGTTCTATTGGTGTTTTGATTATTATGTGACAGGAAGAATTTATTTTCTGGTCTAGTCTATTTGGAGTTCTGTAGGCTTCTTGTACATTCATAGGCATCTCTTTCTTTAGGTTAGGAAAATTTTCTTCTATAATTTTGTTGAAGATATTTACTGGCCCTATAAGTTGGGAATCTTCGCTCTCTTTTATACCTATTATCCTTAGGTTTCGTCTTCTCATTGTGTCCTGGGTTTCCTGGATGTGTTGGGAGCTTTTTGCATTTTACATTTTCTTTGACAATTGTGTCAATGTTTTCTATGGTATCTTCTGCCCTGAGATTCTCTCTTCTATCTCTTGTATTCTGTTGGTGATGCTTGAATTCATGACTCTTGATCTCTTTCCTATCTCCAGGGTTGTCTCCCTTTGTGATTTCTTTATTGTTTCTACTTCCATTTTTAGATCTTGGATGGTTTTGTTCAATTCCTTCACCTGTTTGGTTGTGTTTTCTTGTAATTCTTTAAGGAATTTTTGTGTTTCCTCTTTAAGGGCTTCCACCTGTTTACGTGTATTCTCCTGTATTTCTTTGAGCGCTTTATTTATGTCCTTCTTAAATTCCTCCATCATCAACATAAGAAGTGATTTTGAATCCAACTCTTGCTTTACCATGTCCTGGGGTATTCAGGACTTGCTATGGTGAGAGAACTAGGTTCTGATGTTGTCAAGTAACCTTGGTTGCTTTTACTTATGTTCTTGGCTTGCCTTTTATTATCTGGTTATCTCTAGTGCTACCTTTACTCACTGTTTCTGACTAGAACCTGTCTGTCCTGTTATCTTGGTTGTGTCAGCACTCCTTAGAGTCTAGCTGTCTCTGTGATCTTGTGATCCTGAGAACCTGAGTGTAAAAGCTCCTGGGATTCAGGCTGCTTCTGAGATACTGAAATCCTGGTGTGACCAAGCTCCTAAGATCCTCTGACCCTATTATCCTGTGTACCTGGGTGTTTGGCTCCTGGGAGTCCAGCCTTTTCTGGGTGTTCTGGAATTGGGCTCTACAACGTTTAATGTAATAACAAGAAAATTTTGTTAAAAACAGACTTCTTGTTTCTAAAAAATCCAATCCAGTTTTTTAAGGAGTGTGAAATGCCTCTATTATTAAGGTCTTTGTTAGATAACAAGCCTGGGATTCTGTGACATGGGACACTGACAGGAGTTTAACAACATATGCTGTAAGGCTTTATTTTGATGTACAGCTAGAGTCTTGATTGTCATTCAATTGACTGTACCCACATATGCACAGGGTGCATACTCATAATGAAATACCATGACAACTGTTATTTCAGTCCTGATTCTACATTCAAATCTTTTAATAGATTAAAGAAGCATCTTGTGAGTAAATGAACACCAAAATCAGTCCTTTGGTTTTAAGTTCATGAGGTGGAAGTCTTTGGGCTTTGGACTTTAAAATTTTCAGTCTTTTCAAAGATTTTTAATTGCAAGGATAAAGGATTGTTAGTTTCAACTGGATAATTTTGAGAATTGTATTAAATGCTGTATTCATTAGCTTGGTGAGAAATTAATTGACACTGGAAATATTGAGTTAAAAGCTGTTTTGTGCATGCAATGGCAATGTATATTTATAATAAACCTACTGCATTGGTTGTAAATAAAACAAACTATGTTTCCTCTGCTCTCATAATAATCTCAACACAAAAAATTTTGTGATTTTTTTTGCAGAAATGAATTTTAATTTTTAATCCTTAGTGTAATTTAAACATTGCTTTTAATTTGATGATAACACTAGCTGTTTAAAAAGGACTCTGGGGATATGTTCATAGCAGCACACACTTGCTACTGTTCTTCGGTTCTGGAGGCTCCAGGGAAGCCAATAAAAGACTGCTTCATCAAACATTCTTTAGGCCTTTCTGTGTGAGGGTAGAGCTCTCCATATACCTGACAGCCTTCAGATCCTATGCCAGCTTTTCGGCAGTCTCTGGAGTAATAGGCTTCTGTTTGTTCTTGACAAGTTTCTCAATAGTAGTGGGCTCAACTCTGAGACCCATTTGGGTCCTAACAAGCACTAAAGTAGTTTTTGGACAGTGGTGAGTTATCTCAGGCACCCAATTTTCTTTCACATTTTCAAATGAGGATGGAGAGACCACTGAGAAACATACTAGGAAAAAACATCTGTGTGTGGATAAGTTAGCGATTTTAGTCTGTTATAAGCCTCTTGCCTTACAGTATCAAAAAGTCCAAGAGTACATGACTCCACCAATCATAACTGTGACTGCATAGTTGTCAAAAAACTGTTGGTACATATTCCCTTGGAAATTTGTTTCTTGTGTAGGATATCAGGAGACATGTTTTACCAACAGAACCATCCCACCACCAACACAATTGTCTGCATTGCAGAAATAGTTTTGTATCCACTTTTAATATTTCAAATTAAATGTTGACCTCAGCTTCTCTGCTTTTGTGATCTTAAAAGGTCTGCGGGATTGTTGGAAGATTACTTACTTGCTTTTTCTAGGTTGTAGTTTCCCTCCTTGTGTTGGCATTTTCCATCAATTATCCTTTGAAGTGCTGGGTTTGTGGGAAGATATTGTGCAAATTTGGTTTTGTCATGGAATATCTTGGTTTCACCATCTATAGTGATTGAGAGTTTTGCTGGGTATAGTAATCTGGGCTGGCAATTGTGTTCTCTTAGGGTCTGTATGATGTCAGTCCAGGCTCTTCTGGCTTTTATAGTCTCTGGTGAGAAGTCTGGTGTAATTCTTATAGGTCTGCCTTTATATGTTACTTGACCTTTTTCCCTTACTGCTTTTAGTATTTTTTCTTTGTTTTGTGCATCTGATGTTTTGATTATTATGTGACGGGAGGTATTTCTTTTCTGGTCTATTCTATTTGGTGTTCTGTAGGCTTCTTGTATGTTTATGGGCATCTTGTTCTTTAGGTTAGGGAAGTTTTCCTCAATAATTTTGTTGAAGATATTTACTGGCCCTTTAAGTTGAGAATCTTCCTTCTCATCTATACCTATTATCCTTAGGTTTGGTCTTCTCATTGTGTCCTGGATTTCCTGGATGTTTTGAGTTAGGAGTTTTTTGCATTTTGCATTTTCTTTGACAACTGTGTCAATATTTTCCACCGTATCTTCTGCATTTGAGATTCTCTCTTCTATCTCTTGTATTTGGTTGGTGATGCTTGCGTCTGTGACTCCTGATCTCTTTCTTAGGTTTTCTATCTCCATGGTTGTCTCCCTTTGAACTTTCTTTATTGTTTCTATTTCTAGTATCAGATCCTGAATGTTTTTGTTTAATTCCTTTTTTGTGTTTTCTTCCATTTCTTTAAGGGATTTCTGTGATTCCTCTTTAAGGGCTTCTATCTGTTTACTTGTACTCTCCTGTATTTCTTTAAGGGAGTTACTTAATTCCTTCTTATAATCCTCTATCATCATCATGAGAAGTGATTTTAATTCTGAATCCTGCTTTTCAGATGTGATGGGGTGTTCAGGGCTTGCTATATTGGGAGAACTGGGCATTGATGATGCCAAGAAACTTTGGTTTCCGTTGCTTATGTTCTTGCGCTTGCCTTTCGCCATCTGGTTAACTCTAGTGGTACCTGCCCTCACTGTGTAAAACTGGAGTCTGTATTTCCAGTTATCTTGCTTATTGCAGAGCTCCTCAGAGTCCAGAGGTCTCTGTGGTCTTATGCACCTAATCTCCTGGGTGGAAGAACTCCTGGGACTCAGGCCAACTCTTGGATCTGGAAATCCTTCTGCTCTGAGTGCAGTGGGTCCTCGATGACTCAGGATTCAGTTTCAGCTGCTCTGAGTGCAGTGGCTCCAGCTGCTCTGAGTGCAGTGGCTCCTGGATGACTCAGGATTCAGTTTCTCCACAGGACAGAAGCAGACCAACTCTGTGTCTCCTCCAGCCCAAAGGACCAGGCAAGGGCGGAAGGGAAGTGGAATTCCAGAGGGGCGGGGTTTGGGTAGCTGCTGTGCCCTGGATGTCCCTGGCTCCCCGATCTATCTCTGGGGTTTAGGGAGTGAGATGGAGTTCTTACCAGCTGCTCTGAGTGCAGTGGCTCCTGGATGACTCAGGATTCAGTTTCTCAACAGGACAGGAGCAGACCGACTCTGTGTCTGCTCCAGCCCAGAGGACCAGGCAGGGGCGGAAGGGAAGTGGAATTCCGGAGGGGCGGGGTTTGGGTAGCTGCTGTCTAATCACCATGTAATAACACTAGAAGAGAGGAGGGGCTGGAGAGATGGCTCAGTGGTTAAGAGCACTGACTGTTCTTCCAGAGGTCCTGAGTTCAATTCCCAGAAACCACATGGTGGCTCACAACCATCTGTAATGGGTTCTGATGTCCTCTTCTGGTGTGTGTCTGAAGACAGCTACAGTGTACTCATATAAATAAAAAAAAGAGAGGAAAATATTTAAGGCTCACTTCCTGTGATAAAACCCACTTCCAACACTACTGCTTCAATGGCCAAGAACCTGAAACTAGATAATCAGAAGACCTATGATAAAACCAAATATAAAGGAACATAGCAGTAAAATGACTCCTAGCAACATTCTGCTACACTCATAAATAGATCAGAGTCTAACAGAAGTCTGTAAATGCCTTCCAAATAATGAATATACTCAATTAAAATGATCAGATTGTAGACTGATATCAATATGTATATCAAGGATCCCTATCTCTGTGAGGAGACTTTTTCTTTATTTCACTTTTATTTAAAACAGATTTTTAATAGGGTATATTCTGATTATGGTTTTCCCTCTTGCAACTTCTCCCACTTCCTTCCCATCTCCTATCCTTTCTTTTTTTCTTTTTTAATTAATCATTTTATTCATTTACATTTCAAATGATATCCCCCTGCCCAGTTACCCCTCCACAAACCCCAAATCCCATCCTCTCTATTCCCCTCCCCTTTGCCTCTATGAAGGTGCTCCTCTACCCACTCACCCACTCCTGCCTCACCGCGCCGGCATCCCCCTACACTGGGGCATCAAGCTTTTATAGGACCAAGGGCCTCCCCTCCCATTGATGTCAGATAAGTCCATCCTCTGCTACATATGCAGCTGGAGCCATGGATTCTTCCATGTATACTCTTTGGTTGGTGGTTTAGTTTCTGGGAGTTTTGTGTGGTCCAGTTAGTTGATATAGCTCTTCCTATGGGATTGCAATCCCCTTCAGCTCCTTCAGTCCTTCCCCTGGGCTTCTCCTTCCCATTGGGGTCCATGGGCTCAGTTCAATGGTTGCCTGTGAATATCTGCATCTGCATCTGTGTTTGTTAGGTTCTGGCAGAGCCTCAGGGAACAGCTAAACCAGGCTCCTGACAGCAAGCGCTTCTTGGCATAGCATGGGGTTTGGTATCTGGAGATGAGATGGATTCCTAGGAAGGATGGTCTCTGGATGGCCTTTCCTTCAGTCTGTGTTACTTCTTTTTTTTTTTTTGTCCCTGTCTTTCCTTTGGACAGGAACATTTCTGGGTTAAAATTTTTGAGATGGGTGGGTGGCCCCATCCCTCAACTGGGGGCTGTTTCTATCTACTAAAAGTGGTCTCTACAGGTTCTACTTGCCCTTTGTTGGTTATTTCTGCTAAAGTCATAGCCATTGGACCATGGGAGCCTCTTGCTTTCCTGGTGTCTGGGACTTTCTAGTGGCTTATCCCAGTTTCCCATCCCCCACTGCTACATATTTCTATTCAATTTCCTGACCCTCTGTATTTCTCTCCTGTCCCTTCCAACATCTGATCCTGCCCTTTCTTTTCCCTCCATCTTTTCTCTCCTCCCAGGTCCCTCCCTCCTTCTAACTCCTGTGATTATTTTGTCCCCCTTTCTATGTAGGACTGAAGCATCTACACTTTGGTCTTCGTTCTTCTTAAGCTCCATATGGTTTGTGGGTTGTATTGTGGGTATTCTGAGCTTTTGGGCTAATATCCACTTATCAATGAGTACATACCATGTGTATTCTTTTTGTGTCTGGGTTACCTCATTCAGAATATTTTTTAGTTCCATTCATTTGCCTTTGAATTTCATGAAGTCATTGTTTTTGATAGTTGAGTAACACTCCATTGTGTAAATGTACCACATTTTCTGTATACATTCCTCTGTTGAACGACATCTGGGTTGTTTCTAGACTCTGGCTATTAAAAATAAGACTGCTATGAACATTGTGGAGCGTGTGTCCTTGTTATATGTTGGAGCATCTTTTGGGTATATGCCCAGTACTGTATAGCTGGGTCTTCAGGTAGAACTATTTGCAATATTCTGAGGAACTGCCAGATTGATTTCCAAAGTGGTTTTGCCAGCTTGCAATCCCAGCAGAAATGGAATAGTGTTCCTCTTTCTCTACATCCTCACCAGCATCTGTTGTCATCTGTGTTTTTGATCTTGGCCATTCTGATTGGTGTGAGGTAGAATCTCATGGTTGTTTTGATTTGTATGTCCCTGATGACTAAGGATGTTGAACATTTCTAGGTGCGTCTCAGTCATTTAAGATTCATCAGTTGAGAATTCTTTGTTTAGCTCTGTACCCCATTTTTATATAGGGTTATTTGGTTCTCTGGAGTCTAAATTCTTGAGTCCTTTGTAAATTTTGGAAATTAGCCCTCTATTGGATGTAAGATTGGTAAAGATCTCTTCCCAATCTGTTGGTTGCCATTTTGGCTTATTTGTCCTTAGCCTTAAGAAGCTTTGCAATTTTATGAGGTCCCATTTGTCAATTGTTGATCTTAGAGCATGAGCCATTGGTTTTCTGTTCAGGAAATTTTCCCATGTTCCAATGTGTTCAAGGCTCTTTCCCACTTTCTCTTCTATTATGTTAAACATATCTGGTTTTATGTGGAGGTCTTTGATCCACTTGGACTTGAGCTTTGTACAAGGAGATAAGGATGGATCAATTTGCATTCCTTCACATGCTGACTGCCAGTTGAACCAACAACATTTGTTGAAAATGCTGTCTTTTTTCCACTGGATGGTTTTGGCTTTTTTGTCAAAGATCAAGTGACCATAGGTGTGTGGGTTCATTTCTGGGTCTTCAATTCTTTTCCATTGATCTACCTGCCTGTCTCTGTACCAATACCATTCAGTTGTTATCACTATTGCTCTGTAGTACAGTTCGAGGTCAGGAATGGTGACTTCCCCAGAAGTTCTTTTATTGTTGAGAATGGTTTTTGCTGTTCAGGGTTATTTGTTATTCCAAATGAATTTGAGAATTGCTCTTTCTACCTCTGTGAAGAATTGAGTGGGAATTTTGATGGGGATTGCATTGAATCTGTAGATTGCTTTTGGTAAGATGGCCATTTTTACTATGTTTATCCCAATCCATGAGCATGGGAAATCTTGCCATCTTCTGAGATCTTCAATTTCTTTCTTCAGAAACTTGAAGTTCTTGCCATACAGATGTTCCACTTGCTTGGTTACAGTCACACCAAGGTATTTTATATTATTTGTGACTATTGTGAAGGGTGTCATTTTCCTAATTTCTTTCTTAGCCCATTTATCCTTTAGGTAGAGGAAGGCTACTGATTTGTTTGAGTTAATTTTGTATCCGGTCACTTTGCTGAAGCTGTTTATCAGGTTTAGGAGTTCTCTGGTGAAAGTTTTGGGGTCACTTAAATATACTATCATAATATCTGCAAATAGTGATATCTTGACTTCTTCCTTTCCAATTTGTACCCCATTGACCTTCTTCTGTTGCCTAAATGCTCTGGCCAAAACTTCTAGTACTATATTGAATAGCTAGAGGGAGAATGGGCAGCCTTGTCTGGTCCTTGATTTTAGTGGGATTGCTTCAAGTTTCTCACCATTTAGTTTGATGTTGGCTACTGGTTTGCTGTATATTGCTTTTATTATGTTTAAGTATGGACCTTGAATTCCTGATATTTCCAATACTTTTAACATGAAGGGCTATTATATTTTGTGAAATGCATTTTCAACATCTGGTGAGATGATCATGTGGGTTTTTTTCCCCTTGAGTTTGTTTATATAGTGGATTATGTTGACAGATTTCCTTATATTGAACCATCCCTACATTCCTGGGATGAAGTCTAGTTGATCATGGTGAATAACTGTTTTGATGTGTTCTTGGATTCGGTTTGCTAGAATTTTATTGAGTATTTTTGCATTAATATTCATAAAGGAAATTGGTCTGAAGTTCCCTTTCTTTGTTGGGTCTTTGTGTGGTTTAGGTATCAGTGTAACTGTGGCTTCACAGAACAAATTGGGTAGTATTCCTTCTGTTCCTATTTTGTGAAATAGTTTGAGAAATATTGGTATTAGGTCTTGGAAGGTCTGATAGAATTCTGGAGTGAAACCATCTCGCCCTGGGTGTTTTTTTGTTGAGAGACTTTAAATGACTGCTTCTGTTTCTGTAGGGGATATGGGTCTGTATGGATGGTTTATCTGATTCTCATTTAACTTTGATAGCTGGTATCTCTGTCTATAAAATCCTCCATTTTACCCAGTTTTGTTGAATATGGACTTTTGTAGTAGGATCTAATGATTGTTGAATTTCCTCGGTTCCTGTTTTTATGTCTCTCTTTTCATTTCTGATTTTGTCAATTTGGATACTGTCTCTGCCCTCTAGTTAGTTTGGCTAAAGGTTTATTTATCTTGTTCATTTTCTCCAGCTCCTAGTTTTGTTTTGTTTTTTTAAAGATTTGTTTATTATTTTATGTATATGAGTACACTGTAGTTGTCTTCAGACACACCAGAAGAAGGTGTCAGATCACATTGCAGATGGTTGTGAGCCTCCATGTGGTTGCTGGGAATTGAACTCAGGACCTTTGGAAGAACAGTCAGTGCTCTTAACCACTGAGACATCTCTCCAACCCTCCTAGTTTTGTTGATTCTTCGTATAGTTCTCTTTGTTTCTATTTGGTTGATTTTAGCCCTGAGTTTGATTATTTCATGCTGTCTACTATTCTTGGATGCATTTGCCTCTTTTTTTTGTAGAGCCTTCAGTGTGCTGTTAAGCTGCTAGTGTATACTCTCTCCAATTTCTTTATGGAGGCATTCAGAGGTATAAGTTTTGCTCTTAGCACTGCTTTCATTGTGTCCCATAAGTTTGGGTATGTTGTGCCTTCATTTTCATTAAATTCTAAAAAGTCCTTAATTTCTTTCTTTATTTCTTCCCTGACCAAGTTATCATTGAGTAGAGAGTTGTTCAGCTTCCATGTATATTTGGGCTTTCTGTTGTTTTTGTTGTACTTGAAGACCAGTCTTAGTCTGTGGTGGTCTGATAGAATACATGGGATTAATTCAGTTTTCTTGTGTCTGTTGCAGCTTGTTTTGTTTCTGATTATATGGTTGATTTTTGAGAAGGTATCATGAAGTTCTGAGAAGAAGGTATATTCTTTTGTTTTAGGGTGAAATGTTCTGTAGATATCTGTTAAATCCATTTGATTTATAGTTTCTCTTAGTTTCACTATGTCTCTGCTTAGTTTCTGTTTTCATGATCTGTACATTGGTGAGAGTAGGGTGTTAAAGTTTTCCACTATTATTGTGTGAGGTTCAATGTGCACTTTGAGCTTTAGTAAAGTTTCTTTTACAAATGTGGGTGCCCTTGCATTTGGGGCATAAATGTTCAGAACTGAGAATTCATCTTGGTGAATTTTTCCTTTGATGAGTATGTAGTGTTCTTCCCCATCATTTTTTTTTTTATAATTTTTTTGGATATTAGAATGGCTACTCAAGCTTTCTTGGAACCATTTGCTTGGAAAATTGTTTTCCATCCTTTTACTCTGAGGTAGTGTCTGTCTTTGTCACTGAGGTGCATTTCCTGTATGCAGCAAAATGCTGGGTCCTGTTTACATATCCAGTCTGTTAGTCTATGTCTTTTTATTGGAGAATCGAGTCCATTGATGTTGTGAGATATTAGGGACCAATGATTGTTGCTTCCTGTTATTTTTGTTGGTAGAGGTGGTATTATGTTTGTGTGGTTCTCTTCTTTTGGTTTTGTTGTGAGAGAATTAATTTCTTGTTTTTTCTTGGGTATAGTTTCCTTTCTTGTGTTGGAATTTTTCTTCTATTATTCTCTGTAGGGGTGGATTAGTGGAAAGATATTGTGTAAATTTGGTTTTGTCATGGCATATCTTGGTTTGTCTATCAATGGTAATTGAGAATTTTGCTGGGTGTAGTAGCCTGACCTGGCATTTGTGTTCTCTTAGGATCTGTATGACATCTGACCAGGATCTTCTGGGTTTTAGAGTCTCTGGGGAAAAGTCTTGTGTGATTCTGATAGGTCTGCCTTTATATATTATTTAACCCTTTTCCCTTACAGATTTTAATATTCTTTCTTTGTTCTGTACATTTGGTATTTTGATTATTATATGATGGGAGGGAGAAATTTCTTTTCTGGTTTAATCTATTTGGAGTCCTGTAGGCATCTTGTTTGTTTATGGGCATCTCTTTCTTTAGGTTAGGGAAGTTTTCTTCTATAATTTTGTTGAAGATATTTACTCATCTTTTGAGTAGGGACTCTTCCCTTTCTTCGATTCCTATTATTATTAAGTTTGGTCTTTTCATTGTGGCCTGGATTTCTTGAATGTTTTGAGTTGAGAGCTTTTTGATTTTTGTATTTTCTTTGAGTGTTATGTCAATGGTATCTTCTGCCCCGATATCCTCTCTTCTATCTCTTGTATTCTGTTGGTGATGCTTGCATTTGTGACTCCTGCTCTCTTTCCTAGGTTTTCTATCTCCAGGGTTATCTCCCTTTGTGTTTTCTTTAATGTTTTTATTTCCATTTTTAGATCCTGGAATGTTTTTTTTTTAATTTCTTTACCTGTTTGATTGTTTTTCCCTGTATTTCTTTAAGAGATTTATGTGTTTCTTCCTTAAGGGCTTCTACTTGTTTACCTATGTTCTCCTCTATTTCTTTAAGGAAGTTATTTATGTTCTTCTTAAAGCACTCTATCATCTTCATAAGATAGGATTTTAGATCTTAGTCTTGTTTTTTTCAGGTGTTTTAGGGTAACCAGGGCTTAGCTGTGGTGAGACAACTGGGTTCTGATTTTCCAAGTAGCATTGGTTGCTTATATTCTGTAGATTGCCTCTTGCCATGTGGTTATCTTTGGTATTAACTGGCCTTGCTGTCTCTGACTGGTGCTTGTCCCTCCTATGAACCTATGATCCTGTGATCCTAGATGTGTCAGAACTCCTGTGGTACAAGCTGCCTCTGGGTGTGGGCAAGTGAGTGGAGGCCCAGAGTATGCCTCTGGGCTCAGGTGCAAAGTGGATTAAATGTGTCTCTGGCTAGGTGGAGGTTTCTGCATCCCCTTGCCTCCTGGGGGTTCCAGTTAGGCCAGGTGTTGGGGCAGGGGTTCGAGCCTCACCTGTGATTTTAGATGTGTCAGAACTTCTGGGGGAACAAGCTGCCTCTCTTCTCCTTTCTGTCTTTGGTAAACAAACAAACAAACAAACAAACAGGCACTTAAGGAATTGTAATAAAATACAATAAGATAAAACAAAAAAATTTAGAATAGGACAAAACAAACAAACAGAAGGAAAAAGCCAAAGAAGAAGCACAAGAAACACATATAGATGTAGACACACACACTATTGCACATACATGAATCCTATAAAAGCACAAACCGGAAGCCATAATATATACACAAAAAGTTCTAATATAACATTCTGAGATAAAGAACTCGAAGTTGTCGCTGAGTTGTTTTGGCTTGGCCATCTATCACTGGTCATGGGGCCTACTCTTAAGAGTGGATTATTTCCCCAGCTGGACTCCTTGGAGGAAATGAAATTTTCATTTGCAAGTGGTTATCAACTGGAGCTAGCTTTTGGCTTAGGAATGGGCTTGCGTGTATCAACTTCTCTTCTCAGTCTTGGTGCAACCGTGTGCAACCCTGGACATGCTGCCCCAGTCTCCGTGAATTAGCATGTGCATTGATCTGCTGTGTTTAGAAGGCCTTCTTCCCTTGGTACCTTCCATCCCCTCTGACTCTTATACTCTTTCCTTGTCCTCTTTTGTGTGGTTTCCTGAGCCTTGACAGGAGAGATTTGATGGAGACATCCTGTTCAGGGCAGATTATTCCAAAGTCTTTCACTGTCTGCACATTGTCAGGGTCTCTGTATTTGTTCCCATCTACTGCAGGAGGAAGCTTCTCTGAAGACGGCTGAGCAAGGCACTGATTGATGAGTATAGCGGAATGTTGTTAGGAGTCATTTTATTGCTATGTTTCTTTGTATTTGGTTTAACCATAGGTCTCCGGGTTATTTAGTTTCAGGTTCTTGGCCACTGAAGCAGTAGTGGGTGTGGGTTTTATCTCATGAAGTGAGCCTTAAATCAAATCAGATCTTGGTTGGCTACTCCCACAAACTTTGTGCCACTAGTGTATTTTGTAGGCAGGTAATCATTGTAGATTAAAGGGTTTATAGCTTGGTTGGTATTGACGTTTCTCCTTTGGTAGCATACCTTCTAGTATCATGAACTTTAGTCTGTAGGGATGAAGACTTTAGGTAGGCACCAACTCAACTTCGTCATATTCAGTGAGTTATATAGCTGTTGTCCTCAGCAATAAGGCTTTGCTGTCAGTTTATAGAGAATAACCAAATAGCCTTGGGAACAGCCTGAGCTGTTTGGGGCTGGAGGAGGGATAGAACCCTTTTGGCCAACATCTCAATTAGATCTAACCTATCCTAGCACTGGAACTTCATTTGGTGATGAGAGATATTCAATTGAGATTCTGTATTCTCCGTTATTTGGCAATTTCATTTAAATCACACACACACACACACACACACACACACACACACACACACATGTATATATTTTAGAAAGTTTCTACTATATTTGGCTTTCATACTACCCCTCAAATGGTCCTTAATTTTAGCTATTTCTCTCCATATTTCCTCCTTTGCCCCCACCTTTCCTCAATATCCTTGTTTGATCTTCCATTCCAGCCCCCCCCCCCCGTCCATATGTAACTATGTATTATTCTATTTCCCCTTTCTAGGAGATGTATCTGTCCCACATAGCCCTTACTATAAACCTAACCTTTGTGGGTCTATTGTAACTTGCTTATCAAAGACTTAACAGCTAACATTCAAATATAAGTGAATATGTACCATCCATTTGTCTTCCTGGATCTGGGTTATGTCATTTGGGGTGATTATATGTAGTTCCCATCCATTTACCTACAAATTTCATGATTTCATTTTATTTAATGGCTCAATGCTATCCCATTGTATATATGTACCCCATTTTCTTTAACCATTCATCTACCAATGGACATCTAGGTTGTTTCCAATTCCTGTCTATAATGAATAGAACACTAATAAGCATGCTTGAGCAGATGTCTTTGCAATAGAATGGTGAGTCCTTTGGATATATGCCCAAGAGTGGTATAACTAGATCTTGAGGTAGATTTAGTCCCACCTTCCTGAGGAACCACCACACTGATTTTAACCATGGATGTACAAGTTTGTACTCCTACCAACCATGGATGAGTGTCCCCCTTACTCCACATCCTCACCAGTATGAGCTGTCACTTGTATTATTGATATTGATCATTTCTGACTGGTTTAAAACGAAGTATCAAAGTAGTTTTGATTTGCATTTTCCTGATGGCTAAGGTTGTTGAACATCTCTTTGAGTTTACTCTATTGATAATTCTTTGTTTATATCTGTAGTTCATTTTTAAATTGTTTTTATCTTGGTGTCCAATTTTGTTGTTGTTGGTTTTTTTGTTTTGTTTTGCTTTTGACAAGGTTTCTCTATTTTTATTGGTGAGTTACTTAATGCAGGATGATCTTTTCTAGTTCCATCCATTTGCCTGCAAATTTCATGGTGCTATTGTTTTTAACAGCTGGATAATGGTCCATTGTATAAATATATCACTTTTTCTTTATCCAGTCTTTGGCTGAGGGACATGTAGGTTGTTTCCCGTTTCTGGCTATTATGAATAAAGTTGCTATGAACATGGATGAGCAAGTGTCCTTGTGATTGGATGAAGCATCCTTTGGTTATATGTCCAGGAGTGGTATAGCTGGATCTTGAGGTAGATTGATTCCCAATTTTCTGGAAAAAAATCACTGTACTGACTTCCAAAGTGACTGTCCAAATTTCTCTCCTACCAGCAGTGGAGGAATGTTCCCCTTGCTCCATACCTCACCAGCATGAGCTGTTGATTGTGTTTTTGATCTTATCCATTTTGACAGGTGTAAGATAGAATCTCAAAGTTGTTTTGATTTGCATTTTCCTGATGGCTAAGGATGTTGAATATTTCTTTAAGTTTTTCTTGGCCATTTGAGATTTCTCTATTGAGAATTCTGTTTAGATTTGGACTTTATTTAAGTTGGAGTTTGTTGATTGTCTAGTTTCTTGAGATCCTTAAATATTTTGGATATTAGGCCCCTGTCAAATGTGGAGTTAGTAACAATATTTTCCCATTTTGTGGGTTGCCATTTTGTCCTATTGAAGGTGTCTTTTGCTTTACAGAAGCTTTTCAGTTTCATGAGGTTCTATATATTAATTGTTTGTCTTAGTGCCTGCTTATTGATGTTCTGTTCAGGAAGTTGTCTCTTGTACCAATACATTCAAAGCTATTTCCTACTTTCTTTTCTATCAGGTTAAGTGTATCTGGTTTTATTGAGGTCTTTGATCTACTTGGGCTTGAATTTTATGTAGGGTGAAAGATAGATATAGACCCATTTGCATTATTGTACATGTAGACATCCAGTTAGACCAGAGCCGTTTGTTGAAAATGTTTTCTTTTTTTTCCCCATTGTATGTTTCTGTCTTCTTTATTAGGAAGCTTTTTTTTTTCTACTTAAAATATGACAGATAGTTTTGCTGGGTATATTAGTCTATGTCAATCTTTGTGATCTTTTAGGGTTGGAATGCATTGACCCAGGTTCTTCTGGTTTTCAGAGTTTCCACTGAGAAAACAGCTGTTATTTTGGTGGGTTATCCTTTATATGTGACTTGTTTTTTCTCTTGTGACTTTCAATACTATTTGTTTTACATACTTAGTGTATTAATTATGATATTCGGTGGGGAATTTCTTTTTGTGTTCCTGTTTGTTCAGTGGTCTGTGCTTCTTATATGTGTGTGGTGTGTCTTTCTTTAGTTTGTGAAGTTTTCTGCAGTAATATTGTTGAAGATATGGTCTGTGGAATTGACTTGGAATCCTTTTCCTTCATTTATTTCTATAATTTAAAGCTCTTCTCTTTCTATGATGTTCCACATTTTCTGTGTGTTTTCTTCTTGTATTTTCAAGAATTTTTAATATTCTTTGGTTACTTCATATAGATTCTTTACTTTATGTTCATGTTCTGATAGCCTATTACAGATCCTTTACTTTATATTCAAGTTCTGATCACCTATTTTCTTGATTCACTCTGCTCATAAGGGTTTCTCTGAGTTGCTTTGTTTTTTTAGCTTGCTCGTAGGGTTTTCCAACTCCATCTTCATTTTAATTTGAATGTTCTTCAGTGTTGTCATCTCTTTATCTAATTATATTTTCAAACACTTGATTCTCTTCTTTTCTACCATTCTTATATTTTGGGTATCACTCAGCCATTTATTCTCATTACATTCTTTTTCTTTAATTTAATTGACCCTTTTCTTTGTATCTTATTTATAGTCTTTGAATTCCTTCAAGTTTATAATAGTTCTTTGAAATTCTATGCCCTGGGGTTCATCTAGGTAATCCTCATAGGGAAATATTTCTAGGGAACAGATGGGGGTTTTGTTTTGTTTGTTTTTGTTGTTTTGAAATGGTGCCTTGATGTTTCATATTGTATGTATTTTGTAATAGGTTCTGGGCTTGTGGACTTTGTTCATTCCAAGACTGATATTGACAGAGAAGTTTGGGGCAGAAGAGAAGAAGTGAAAGTTAGTTTGGGTACAGAAGTTGGATATGAAATGTAAAGTAAGTTGGACACTGGAGACTGGCTGGTATACAGGGTCTTGGGCCAAGCCTGGGGGTTGGGGGAAGATCTTGTGGTTGGGGAGGGTGTATCAAGGGAAAGTATCAGGAAGACTCACCCAGATAGACTATAGAGAAGGTTGTATAGGATCTGTAGAGAGGTTGGATGTAGTATGGGATGAGCTTATGTATTGGAGCATGTGGGGCAGTCTTGTCAGAAGCCTAGGTATTGATTGCCTCACAGGCAGGGGTGGCTGGACTGGGCTGGGCTATTAAATTTGGGACCTTGGCTAGATGTGAGCAGTTGGGCAGGTTGAATGGATGGGAATATCAGGTGAACTCATCTGTCTAGACTCAGGAGAAGGATGACTTTTACTTTAATTTTAATGCTTGAGACACTATTTTTAGCTCCATTTAAGTAAGTTATTACCCCAGTAATCAATCATACTATTTGATGATATGATACAGCAACATGTTCCCAAACACAATTGGGAGGAAAAAATGGTGTGCACTCTTCTAATTTCTTTTATGTTGCTGTGAAAAACAACATTAACAAAAGTAACTAGTGGACAAGAGGATTTATTTACCTAGCTTACCCTGTCAGATCATAGTCCATCATTGAGGTAAGGCAGGGCAAGAACTGAAGCAGCAAACTAAAGCAGAGAGCATGGGGTGCTGGCTAGCTGATGCTCAGATAGCTTTCCAGTACAGTCCAGGACCACCTACCTGCCTAGGGCTGGTGCTGCCCACAGTGGACTTAGACCCTCACACATGAATCCCCTACAGAGATGCTCACGGGTCAACGTGATCTAGGTATCGCTTTATTGAGGCTTTCCTCTAAGATGCCTTTAGGTTGTGTCAAGTTGACAACTAAAGCTAACCAGGACACTTGATACTTGTCAAGTTTTTCTATTATTACTTTTATAGACTATTTTCACATAACTTTTTAAAAACCATAACATCAATCTAGCAAGTATCTCTGTGGTATGCTGACTCAACCCTGTGGGTATAGATCCAGGACTGGTCTATCTAGATCATATGATAGTTCTATTTTTATTTTTCAGAGGAGCCTTTATACTGATTTCCATAGTGACAGTACCAGTTTAGTTTCTCAGCAACAGTATAAAAAAAGCTCCACTTTCTCCACTATTTCAGCAGCATGTGTTGCCACTTGCTTTCTGGATGACAACCATTCTGACACTTCTGCATTATGCACAGTGGTCAGTGTATGAATCAGCCAAGAGGTCTTTCAGTGGATGAATGGAAAAGGAAATGGATACACACACACACACACACACACACACACACACACAATGGAATTTTGTTTAATTATAAAGAACAATATTATGATATTTATAGGAGAACGGATGCAACTGGTGCTAATTCTGGTAAATGAAATAAGCCAATCTCTGATGAATATCACACATCTCTCATGTTTGGAATCTACATTTAAATGTCTGTCTGTCTGTCTGTCTGTCTGTCTCATTAAAGTAGAAAGAGGTTCCTGATAAGGAAGAAGGTGTCAGAGAAAGGGAAGAGAGTAACAGAATAAATGAGACCCAAAAGCATAAGTGGAAATTACTTAGTGGTTGTAAGAGGGTCAGGGAGAAGCACAAGAAGAGGGCAGTGGGGTGTGAACAAGCACTGAGAATACTGATATGTATGAAAAAGCCACAGTGAGACCCATCACTTCGTATGCTAACTAAAATGAATTAATAAAAACAAAACTGAATGACAGCATAAATCAACCAGACCAGTTTTCTAAAGTATTTGACCATCATTTTTAATTCCACAGCCCTTGACTTTAGGGGCTACACAATCCTAAGGCAGGAGGGAGTGCTGACCTCGGCAGCTCAGGCTACCTCCTTATAATTTTAGCTTCAGTACTTGCCAGTCATTGATCTTAAAGAAGTCACTGACTTTTCCTGCCTTAGTTTACCATCTAAAACTGGGGGATTTATATTAGTTTCCACAGTATTAAAATGCCCAGCAGAGATTAAGAATAATGCAGATACTAGCTTCTGTATGTTGTATAAGGAATTTATAAACCCATAACCATCCCATTAACACTGAAGGATGATATTGCCTGAAAACATTTACTGCATGTCCAAATGAAAACTAAGCCCATCACAAGTAGATAAAAAACATTTTATAATATGTGTTATTTTTAAATTTACAGAGATATGAGGACCTTACATGACATGGTGAAGGCCCTTAAGCCCTGGGGATAAAAAATGTTTTTATCATAGTTTATATTTGTAAAATATTTTTAGCTTGTCCTTCTAGTCTGAGCCTGTGCCCTGAGTAGACCTTGGGCACTGGCTCCACAGCCAGTCCCACAACACCCAGAGGAAGCTCCATTTCCCAGGTGCTCTAACATACCCAGGACCAGAGGAGAGGCCACAACATCTGCCCCAACACTTGAAGTAACTGGGTTCCCCAGGATCCAGGGACACAGGAACTCCCACCCAGCCAATGGTTCCTTCAGGTCTGAACCTGCACCTTGAGCAGACCTGGGGTGCTGGCTCTGCACACACTATTAAAACACCCAGAGGGAGCTTGACTCCTAGGTGCTCTGAAACGACCAGAATAACAGGATCACAGAAGCTTGACTCCCAGGAGATCAGACACACCCAGGAACACTGGAGCTCTGACACACTCAAGATCATAACTGTGGCCACAACATCTTTCCTAACACCCAGCATAACTCGAACCCCCACAGGAACTAGGGAAACACAAACAGCTGCTGAGCCAGAGGCATGGGTTTCTTCCGCCTTCCACCTGTGCCTGGAGCAAATCCAGTGTTCTAGCTCCCCACCCACCACTGCAACTCCTGGAGAAAGCTTGACTCCCAGGAGCTCTGACACACCCAGGAGCTCAGGATCATAGGATCACAGAGACAGCTGGACTCTGAGGAGTTCTGACACAACCAGGATCACAGAAGGGACAGGCTCTAGTCAAAGACAGTGAGTGCAGGTAGCACTAGAGATAACCAGATGTCGAGAGGAAATCTTAAGAACATAAGCAGCAGAAACCAATCCTACCTGGCATCTTCAGAACCCAGTTCTTCCACTAAAGCAAGTCCTGGATATACAGTCACACTGGAAAAGCAAGATTCAGATTAAAAAATCACATCTCATGATGATGATAGAAGACTTTAAGAGCCGGGCAGTGGTGGCACACGCCTTTAATCCCAGCACTTGGGAGGCAGAGGCAGGCGGATTTCTGAGTTCGAGGCCAGCCTGGTCTACAGAGTGAGTTCCAGGACAGCCAGGGCTACACAGAGAAACCCTGTCTCAAAAAACCAAAAAAAAAAAAAAGACTTTAAGAAGGACATAAATAACTCCTTTAAAGAAACACAGGAGAACACAGGTAAACAAGTAGAAGCCCTTAAAGAGGAAACACAAAAGTTCCTTAAAGAATTATAGGAAAACACAACCTAACAGGTGAAGAAATTGGACAAAACCATCCAGGATCTAAAAATGGAAATAGAAATAATAAAGAAATCACAAAGGGAGACAATCCTGGAGATAGAAAACCTAGGAAAGAGATCAAGAGTCATAGATGCAAGCATCACCAACAGAATACAAGAGATAGAAGAGAAAATCTCAGGTGCAGAAGATACCATAGAAAATGTTAACATAACAGTCAAAGAAAATGCAAAATGCAAAAAGCTCCTAATCCAAAACATCCAGGAAATCTAGGACACAATGAGAAGACTGAACCTAAGGATAATAGGTATAGAAGAGAGTGAAGATTTCCAACTTAAAGGGCAAGTAAATATCTTCAACAAAATTATAGAAGAAAACTTCCCTAACCTAAAGAAAGAGATCCCCATAAACATACAAGAAGCCTACAGAACCCCAAATAGATTGGACCAGAAAAGAAATTTCTCCCTCCCATCATATAATAATCAAAACACTAAATGAACAGAACAAAGAAAGAATATTAAAAGCTGTAATGAAAAAGAATCAAGTAATATATAAAGGCTTTTGAACCTTCATGAGAATCACACCAGACTTCTCACCAGAGACTCTAAAACCCAGAAGATCCTGATCAGATGTCATATGGATCCTAAGAGAGCACAAATGCCAGGCCAGGCTACTACACCCAGCAAAAGTAATTACCATAGATGGAGAAAGCAAGATATTCTATGACGAAACCAAATTTACACAGTATCTTTCCACTAATCCAGCCCTACAGAGGATAATAAAAGAAAAACTCCAACACAAGGAGGGAAACTACAACCTAGAAAAAGCAAGAAAGTAATCTTCTTTCAACAAACCCAAAAGAAGATAGCCATACAAACATAGTTGCACCTCTAACAACAAAAATAACAGGAAGCAATAATAACTTTTTCTTAATATCTCACAACATCAATGGACTCATTTCCCCAATAAAAAGACGTAGACTAACAGACTGGATATGTAAACAGGACCCAGAATTTTGCTGCATACTCCAGAGAATCAAATAACCCTATTTAAAAATGGGGTACAGAGCTAAACAAAGATTTCTCGACTGAGGAAATTCGAATGGCCAAGAAGCACCTAAAGCACCTAAATGTTCAACATCCTTAGTCATTAGGGAAATGCAAATCAAACAACCCTGAGATTCCACCTCACACCTGTCAGAATGGCTAAGATCAAAAACTCAGGTGATAGCAGATGCTGGCAAAGATATAGAGAAAGAGGAACACTCCTCCGTTGTTGGTGGGATTGCAAGCTGGATTTTACTCTGGAAATCAGTCTGGCAGTTCCTCAGAAAATTGGACATAGCCCTACCTGAGCACCCAGCTATACCACTCCTACGCATATACCCAAAAGATGCTCCAACATATAACAAGGACACATGTTCCACGATGTTCATAGTAGCCTTATTTATAATAGCCAGAAGCTGGAAAGAACCCAGATGTCCTTCAACAGAGGAATGGATACAGAAAATGTGGTACATTTACACAATGGAGTACCACTCAGCTATTAAAAACAATGAATTCATGAAATTCTTTGGCAAATGAATGGGACTAGAAAATATCATCCTGAGTGAGGTAACCCAATCACAAAAGAACACACATGATATGCACTCACGGATAAGTGGATATTAGCCCAAAAGGTCAGAAAACCCAAGATACAATTCACAGACCACAAGAAGCTCAAGAAGAAGGAAGACCAAAGTGTGGATACTTTGCTCCTTCTTAGAAGGGGGAACAAAATACCCATGGGAGGAAACTCACAGACAGAATGTCGAGCAGAGACTGAAGGAAAGTCTTTCCAGAGACTCCTCACCTGAGAATCTATCCCATGTGCAGTCATCAAACCCAGACACTGTTGTGGATGCCAAGAAGTCCTTGCTAACAGGAGCCTGATATAGCTGTCTCCTGAGAGGCTCTGCCAGAGCCTGACAAACACAGAGGGAAATGTTCGAAGGCGACCATTGGACTGAGCATGGGGTACCCAATGGAGGAGTTAGAAAAAGGGCTGAAGGAGCTGAAGGAGTTTGCAGCCCCATAGGAAGAACAACAATATCAACCAACCAGATCCCCCAGAGCTCTCAGGAACTAAACCACTAACCAGAGTACACATGGAGGGACCCATGGCTCCAACCGCATATGCAGCAGAGGATGGCCTGTCGGGCATCAATGGGAAGAGGAACCCTTGTTCCTGTGAAGCCTCAGATGCCCCAGTGTAGGGGAATGCCAGGGCGGGGGGGGGTGTGAGTAGGTGGGTGCGGGAACACCCTTCTAGAAGCAGGAGGACTGGGGAGTGGATAGGGGGTTTCTGGGGGAAATTTTTTTAGAATTAGGTCATAGGTTCCTTGTCTTCTTTAAATATTTTTATGTTGGAGATAGGACTTATTTCTATGACTTTATGTAAAATCTCTGTATCTGTGACTCTCACATTTCTATTTTTAGCAAGGTTTCTTTGAATCAGTATAGTTAGCTGTATCTTTGATATCTCTTCTTTGGTATTTCATAGGTATTTCAGACTTAATATAGACAGAGGTGGGATTTTAGTCCCCCGCCCCCCGTCCCCTCTACAACCTTACGATATTGATTCTTCCTTCAGGCTACTTTGGCTTAAGAAACCATCTGTGATCCGTCCCCCTTTCTTTAAGCTAGTCTTCAGCTTCAAGTACTTAACTCCTTTCTCTTACGTTTTGACTAGCATAACAAGTTTGACTACAGACTCAGATCTGGAATGTTCTAGATTCACCTTTCCAATCTCAGCATCCCTCCTTTTGTTACACTGTATCCACTCTGGTCTTCTCCCCTAAAGCTCCATTAAGCTTTCGCACCTTCACACAAGACATTAATTTTGGGGTGCTTCTCTCTGTGCATTTCTCATAATTAACTCCTTTTCAACCTTTAAGCCTTAAAGCCTCTGAAATTCTATCCTATATATAAACACTTGGTTATCCTATATAAAATCATTTCCTCACCAATGTACTCGAACTTTCTAGTGCAGTCTCTTACTTAATTTACAATCTTCACACTTCTCTTACTTTGTAATCACATTGAATTCTGTTTTCTAGTCTGACTATTGGCTAAATGATAACCTTTGAATGTCTATAGTACATGTATATGTGTGGCTGCCTCTGTCCTTGTGGGTATGCATGGTAACCAGCGGTTCATCTAAGGATGTCATCTCTTCCTCAACCACACCTCTATTTTTGAGGCAGTGTCTCTCCCTAAATGCAGAGCTCACGGCTGTGGATAGGTTGTGGCCAGCGAGGTCCTCCCATTTGCTTGTCTCTGCTTTCTCAGTGCTGGGGCAGCAGGCATATGCTTTTATGCCTGTCTTTTTATGTAGGCGATGGAGATTTTATCTGAGGTTATTATGCATAAGAAGCACTTTACTCACAAGGTCATCAGTCTCTTAGACTATGAGTATAGACTTTATGATTTTATTCATTGTATAATAACAAATTGATAATCTGGACTAGGCAATATGTAATGAATAAATATATATTAATATCTGCAGTGATTCTGGAGACATCTATGAAATCCACAGGAAGAAAGATGTATATATTGGGCAGTATTTGCGCCGGATTTTGCCAAATATTCTTGATGACCTGGGGCTTTTATTTGTACTAAATCACTGTAGAGAATGTAGCAGGATTTTGGAGACTACCTCCAGTCTTTTGACATATCTCTGCTAATTCATTACCAGAGAATTGAATTACACACTGCTCTGTTTACAATGTAGCTGCAGTTTGACAGGGCGAAGTCCATGGTAGTCATCTGAGTCTTAGGTCCTTCTCTGCCTCTGAACAGTGAGACAAAGCACGCCTGTCTTTCTCACCCTGATGAAGACCAGACCTCTTCCCTGGACTGGAGCCGAGTGGTAATGTGCCTCTAAGGACCGCACTGAGTAAACCTTTAGAGCAAGGTGCAGTCAAAACTGATTAAAATCACACCATTTCATAACACGGCTTACAGGCAAAGACGGATACCAGGAAGCTGTGAGGAGAGAGCCGGCCTGTGGCCGCACACTGAGCAGCAGCTGGGATCTGCTTGCTCGCTTACTCCTTGAGCTGTTTGTTTAGCAATGTACAGAAACAGATTTCCTAGTTTGTCTGTCATAATAAAGTTTCAGCTTCCTCACTGATAAGTCAGCTGCAGATGTCACAGTTTTCCAGGCAGGGGCTGGA
This sequence comes from Grammomys surdaster, assembly GCF_004785775.1. Lineage (NCBI taxonomy): Eukaryota > Metazoa > Chordata > Mammalia > Rodentia > Muridae > Grammomys > Grammomys surdaster. The sequence goes on along the minus strand of NW_021604566.1, from coordinate 12,600,713 downwards.
AGTTAAGACAACACTCCTGACTCTCTGAGGCTCTTTGAAATAAAGTATAGTGATGTTTTAGGGAGAGGTGGGGAGGAAGAGAGGGAAGGGGGGAGAGCTGTATCTCTCAGACACTTTTAGTGTGTTAGTATCACGTGGAGTTTCCATTCTCTGTCCCAGGATGATGGTGTTCAGGAGACTGCCTACTGCTCTTTCGGATTGTTTCAGATGTTTCTTTCTAAATGGGGATGAGAAGATGGCTTTTGATGGAACTTACAAAGGCTTCACATCATGACTGTGTTACTTAACAATTTGAGGACTTCAGGCAAACCACTTAACATCTCTGATCCTCAATTTCCTTAGGCAGAATAGAAATAACAGCTGCTACTTACCTCATAGGGTTGTTTTAAGAACCAAATAAAATAATGGAAATGAAAATATTTTGTATCCTGTGAAGCTCTTTGCAAAAGTAAAGTGCTTTTGTCTTTGCCAAGGCTTCTTTCTTTCCCTCTTTCTATAAAGAAAATGTCTACATTTTCCAACCACGCTGAGTTAGTCATTCCTCCAGGGCCATACTTGCTCCCAGACAGAGCAAGTGTCGATCTCCATGGTGATACAAGGAAGGAAGTGGAGAAGAAACCCTCAGGCCTATTAAGTACTTCTCAGTCTACTGACCTTCAATCAGAGCGAGGCTGAAAGGTGCCTTTCTCACCGGAGTTCCTCTAGCAAGCCTCCTGGAGCAGACAGCCGTAGGAAGTAGCAGAAGGAGGACAGTCACTCTTCACCTGCTTTTCCTCCCCGGAGCAGGTCACAAGATACTCCTTTTCAAGGCATCGGCTTCAAAAGCAGAAAAAATGAATGTTCTCAGTCCTGACAACACAGGGATGCAGGAGACTCTGAAGAGGCCATGCTAAGTTCTCCTCTGCTTATTAACATGAGACATTATCTCATTGTCAAATCAACCATATTTCCCCACAGATGGCCGTTTACCCTTTCTCATATCTAAATACTAAAATAAATAGGACCTTTCTGAAGCCTGTGTCATTTAAAGACATTAAATACTTTTGGATACTTTATCTTTTGCTTACCAGCACGGGTCAGTGATAGATAAAAATAGAAGCTTCATTCCCTCCGTAGTATGTATTTCCAAGAATGATATCTGTATATATCCATGAATGGAGACCGCACATGCGCTAATAGACTTAACCCATTATGGTAAAGTGATATAGAAGTGTCATTGACATCATACCCACATGATTTTTAAAAAATCAACATAATTCTTTGCATTGTATACTATTTTATTTACTATTTTAAAAACTTTTTATTGTTCTTTGTGAGTTTCCCATCATGCACCCCAATCCCACTCATCTCCCCTCCCCTGGTACCTGCTCTCAGCCCTTTCAACCTCTCCCCACAACAGATTAAAAAAAAAAATCTCATTGTGGAAGCTGTAGTGTGTCACAGTGTGCCACACAGTACACCCTTTTCCCCACACTTCTTTGCTCGCAAATGTTTGTTGCAATGACTCCTTGTTCTGGTTCGAGGCGTCTGTCTTCTGTTACTCTAGCAATACTGGAACATCTCTGGGACTCCTCTCAAATTACCTGTCGCTGCCTTGTGTCGTGGAGATCCTGTAGTTTTGGATCTGTAGTTCCAGCCCTTCATGCACTCCGGCAGTTCATTGATGGGGTAGATGTTGAGGTGAGGCTGTTCAAATTCCTGGATCCAGGCCTGAGAACTATCTGAGCTGCTCTGCCTGCCAGCTCTCCTGCTCTCATACCCTTGGCTGGCTCACCAGCACAGCAGGACCAGCTCCACCCTGCTGCCCAGGAAAGGTGCTGAGTCTGCTCTCCCACGTGTTGCAGCCAGTGGGGGGCATGGCCAATTCTTGAACTCTCATGACCCCAGGGCCAGCTCTCCTGCCTGCCGTAGGTGGTGAGGAATGTGGAATTGGAGGAGGGCACACAGGAGACAAGTTGCTGGGCAAGCTTTGGGTGAGAGATGGGGCCAGTTTTGCACAACTCTCAGACATCAACCTTCCTGGACTTTGGTGATAACAGACCCCTGATGCTGCAGGACCATGGACCCATATGTGGCCACCAGTGACAGCACAGGCCAGGACCGCACCATGGTCCTAAGTGGTATCACTGCCTACTCACATTCTGCCTCTCTTCATGGTGCCCACAGCCTTCTCTTTCTCTTTCACTTCTATTTCTTTACCACTTGGTTTTCATTGGGGCACATGGAGTCTCTGAGTGTCTGGGGTCATCTCAGGAATGGTCTTAGGAGTGCTATGCCCTGCTCATGAATTACAGCACCCGGCATGGGTTATCTCAGGGATTGTCTGCCTCCCAGGGCCTTCGAGTAGGACTTGTGGTCATCTCAGGCTAGCTCCCTATCTGGGCCCCATAACACATGTCTGGTGGTTGCCTTGGGCTTGTTCCTTACCTGCCTGAGTGGTATCTTGGGCTCGCTCTCTCCTGTCTGGCCCGCCCAGGTGTTGTTGGGAGCCATTTTGCCTGCTTCTGTGAAAGCCTGCCTATCAGGCAGAGTTGTGCCAGGCCAGGGTCTACAGGCAGATTTCCTTGTCTGCTGATCTATGGAATGATAAGAGGGCTCTTGAAGCTCAAGGCCAGGGGCTGAATGTTCTGCTAATTTTGAAGGAAGGATCAGGGAGGAATAGGGAGGCCTGCGGGTGGGTACAGATATTGAATGTACATCAGCCACTGTCTCTGCTGGCTTGTAACTTTGTTTCCTAAGATACTGTAAAGTATATAAAGCCCAAGAGAATTAAACTTGGGACTGCTGCAGTACTGACTGGACAGCCCTTCAGATTTCTAACCTTTGTCTCTGAGTCTCCTTTTCCCTCTTTCCTATAATCCTCATTGTACTGGCCAGACTGGCATAAGGTATGGCTCTGGACTTGTGGTCCATCTCAGCCTTGCTTTTTTTTTCAGGGGTTGTTAGGCTACTAATCATTCAGATGGCCACAGGTCAGAACACTGAGCATAGATATAGCCTCTCTTCCCTCTGTCACCTACTGTTGTACATATGACATACAGCCACATCTGCAACGCTTCTACGGGTAGGTTGTTTTAATATTATAATTAAACACAATCTTGTATATCTTTCTAAATTTTATCAATAGCCAATAAAATGATTAGCCATAAAAATGATTGAGCTTAAAAGGCCCATTGAGAGCGAGTTCTGAGACTGCCTTCCACCACTGAATGAGATGACACTGAGGGGTGGTAGACGGCACTGAGAGGCTCTGAAGGCCCAATGAATGAATGTTAAATTTGAGGACACCAGCTACTGATTGACCACAGGGCAGTACCTATAGCAATAATTTTATAGGTATCCTGGACAAACAGACACAAAGGATGATGGGAAGGATGACTTTGGGGATAAGACAAAGCTGAGAGCAGTGTGATTCCATGAGCACACTATGTTTAGAGGCCAAGTTCCATCCCTGATCCCAAAGCACATTAGCACTTGTCCCAGCCTTTTGTCACCATTCTAACCAGAAGCTGGCACAAATGCTATTGTGTCAGGGTTGTAGGCAATTTAATTAAATATAGGGGCTAGCTCCTCCTTAGCTTCCTCCTATCTCTTTCTAGCATGGTTTGGTGGAATCCATTTTGTTTTACTCCCAGTGTGGAAGCTGGATGGGCATGCTCATGAGTTTGCCCATTCTTAGAGATAGCAGCTTCAAATTTACAACTACAGCACCAATAATCCAGACAGGACAGTCTTCTGTTATGTATATTCCTATCATCACCACCATCATCATCATCATCACCACCACCACCACTATCCCCCTCATCATGAATTCTCCCTGTCTTTCTGCATCAATGACACACTATTTGTTGGTCTGAGGTTTCCACAGGGGTATGTCAACAGTGGTACCATGATCACTCTCAGCTGTTTGTCTAAAACCTAGGCATACTTGAAGACTTGTGTGGCAGCCTCTTCCTCAACTTTTGAATGTTTTGTTTGTCGATCACACCACACTTGTAGATCAGATGGCAGCCAATCATGGCGGACTTGCCTGAATCTGCTTGTTCAATGATGATGGTGGCGATTTCAGTTTGGTGGTGGCTTTCATGTCACCTGTGTTCTGATTGAAGCTTGTTTCAAAAAAGGAAATCTAGCTTTTATAGAATGAACTTCTTGTGATAGAATTGCAAGTCATGAAGTCTGCAATCTTTTGAGATATTATTAATGAGAAAGCTTAATATTAGCATTTTTGGAGTGGAATGGGTGAAATATACTTCTATACAGAGAATACTAGAAAAGTATGCATGTTCTAGTATTCATATATGTAAAATGTAGGTATGCATGTAAAACTATGTGTTGCAACTCTGAGATATGACTAAGAAAATAACATTAAAATAAAACAGACCATTTTCTGCATTTAGAAAAACAGGTAGTTGCTTGCTGTTCTTTACCATCTGTTTTACTTGCTGTAAATGGTAGCCAGTTGCACAGTAGGTAGAAAATATTTGTAATGTGTTTTTGATTTAATATTAAATGCAGGAATAATTTTCTTAGCTTAGAATTTTGCTGTGATCCCAGTAAAGGCTCTGTGTGCTTGTTCCTTTCCTCTCATCGGGTTTTTCAGCATTCTTCTGTTTTCAGGACCAACCTTCTGTTTCGGGCTTCCCTCTTCTCTCCTTATTTTGTCTTGCCTGCTTCCTCCTTATTTGGGCCTCCCTCTCTCCTGCCCTCCTAATCTTACTGTCAAGTTTTCTCATCAACACCTTGACCAAAATCCCTTTTATTGCTTCAGGGGTCAGATAAATGCAAGCAGTAGATCGGTGTAAGAGACCAAGGGAGACTATGCAGAGGTGATGCTCGCTGTTAGTCACAGCCCCTTGGTGGCTGGTTGCAGACTGAAGACCTAGACGTGAATGCACCAACGTGTAGTCTTCCTTCTCTTTGCTTTGTAGAAGGCTGATGCAGGGAATGTCAGCCATCACACCTAAGGAACACTAGCAAAGGCAAAGACCAGTGACTGATGACCATGTGTAACCACTGTTTTATAGTCTTCCTGACCTGTGGTGAACAGCTGTAGACTTTCAGTACACTAATGTAAAGGAAAGCATGTATCGAGGGATGACTAAGATCTAGGGACTTGCCAGGGACACAGTGCTAACTGTGGTTAATTAGGAAGTCAATGATGACGTCGCTTAGACCATGCTGCCTTCTCAGTGCTTCAGGTCAGGCTGAAATACTCACTGCAGTTCTAGAAGTTTGCTTTAATCAGGATCAAGGTTGTATTCATTTCAACTTTGCTTTCTTCTTTGTTTGAACTTCCCTTGAGACTTGGAGGGCCAGCCTTTGCTTCTGGATTATTGGAAGTTTTATTTCATCTGTGTTATGGAGTGAATGGTCAATTGGAACCTTAACCCAACCCTGTCCCATCTCTCCACTGGCCGGGTGGGCTCTGTACTTCTCCTGAAGTTCTCAGCTGGCTTGATGGCTTTCTCTCATTATGGCTTTACTGCTTAGGTAGCTTGGATACTTGTTGGCTCCTTTGGAGTTCTGGTGTTTGGGAAGCTTGTCTTAAGCCTTCATCTTTTTTTTCAGTCTTAGAGTTTTCTGGGTTTAAGGCAGCATTTGTAACCCACATTATCCTCTTCTAGAATGCTCCAAAGGTGCCTTATCAGAGAAAAATTATCTGCATGTTTTGGCTGAAAGCACATTTTTCTTGAAGGCTTAGTGGTTCATCAGCTTTTGGAGAGATCAAGGATGAAGATTCTTTTAGGACCACCCCAAAGAATGTCTTTTTGTGTCTCCCAGGTTGCACAGTCATGTCTGTGAATGTCATTGCTGGCATTTAGAATTTTAATAGATAAGCCATGGGGAAATCTATTAGACACCTGGATACTTTAGAATCCTTTGAAAGCTGATCGTTCATTTGTGGGATCTCTGGACATGGTCTATTAACTGTCCAGCTTCCTTCCGCTCTCCCTGAGTCCTGCCATGAGCACACTAGAAAATGGAATGTGCTAGTGGGAAACTTAAAAACACACTGCTCTTCCCCCAGAGTGGTTTTATTTGTTCAAACAGTCATGGTATAGACATATATATATATTTGTAGATGCAGTATATTTATTTATGTTTGTATAGTATATATTAGGAATGTAACATGTGTAATATATTTATGTTATACATAGTTATCTACTCATTTATAATGAGTAATGTACTTATATTATAGTGAGTATATATGTATATATATATATATTCTTTGTAATTAGTTTAAAATTAGAGTACATATTGAAATAAACTATTTCTTAATGAAACTTAGAGCCAGACTTCAGAGCAGATAAGACATGTTGATGATCCTTACAATTTACTTCTGACTATTTTTTTATTGGATATTTTACTTATTTACAATACAGATGTCATCCCCTTTCCCCTTTTCCCCTCCCTAGAACCTTCTATCCCATCCCCCCTCTTCCTTTATGCTTTTATACCATTTTAATTACATGTATGTATTAAGGTCAGTTCTAGGTTGAGGAACTGGCAATGCAATAGATGCAAGTAGTCAGGGAACAAGCAAGACAATAAACACAAATAGTCAAAGAACAAGCAAAGCATTAAACCCAAATACGTGCACACTCCTGTGATCACTGTTTTCTAAGGGCTTATCAGGATGACCAAAATATCTGAGCCTACTTCCCTGTCTTAGCCCAAGGTCATCTTCATGTTTGAGGCCTACTTCCTTGTTCTAGCCTAAAATTTAGATTCCTGTCTGAAATTACTTCCTTGTTCTAGCCTAAGATTCAGATTCCTGCCTGAGATTACTTCTTTGTTCTAGCATAATGTCAGATTCCTGCCAAGCAGCCCATTTCCTTGTCCTTGGCCCATCTCAGATTCTTGTCAAGCAGCCCCAAAGGCTCTCTGCCTCTCCCCCTTTTTTATTCCATTAACAAGACTGAGCCTTTGACTGTTTTTTAAAGGAGGGTTGGGCTAGTTGTCCAAGGCATCATACAGCTAATTTTCTGAATTTTAATTATGGTTTGAAAAGTTGTGACCAATTCTTAATATATCCTCCAAAATATGAAACCAGAAGGTGGAATTTGAACCAGTTTGGTCTTGGCAGGTTAGGAGGTAGGTGAGATGTTGCTCTCTGCTTGCCTCCTATAATTGGCAAAAGCAAACATTGACTTCCATTGATTTGTCCGAATATTTTTTCAGTATTAAACAGCATTCTTTATCCACTGATAGAATTAGATACACTTTGCTGTCTTTGGGTGCAAGAAACCATAAAATAAAATAATGATATAAAATATAATTTAGTAAAACCAAATGACTTAACTGGTGCTTGCTCTCAGTTATCAGAAATTTAAATGCATGGGAATTTCCTGTCGAACCACATAGATTTTCTCATATTGATTTCAGTTATGTAAGAATTAGCACGGCTTTGGTGGTAAATGTTTCAGGCTTTCTATTGCTCAAGTATAAAGGACGTTTCCATGATGCAGCTGTCTGAGAAAGCTTTCTGGGATGTCCCTGTGTGTTCTCACTAGAATCTACGTAGGACTGGAGCGTAACTGTATTGATGGAGCATTAGGGAGCATAGTTTAAAACATTCTAATTATATCACCTGACATTAATAACTTCATTTTTAATGATGCATCTGCACCCTAATTTAAGCATAGCTTAAAAACAAAGATAATGCCTTCCAGGGGTTGTTGATGACCCCTTTAAGAAAAAGTTCAACAAGTAAAATAATGCAGACTTCAAGGCATGCAAATGTAGTGTTATGACCCCTTCACTTTTAAGATTTGTTGGACATAAAAGCGATGCTAATCTGATTAGTAACTGTGATTGGGTGAATCTACTGTAAAAATGGATGGAGTTCTGGTCTTTAACATGATACCATGGAGTCATCTGAGAAGCATGGCTGTGGAGCATGAAAGTCTCTTTGATGGAGTCTTCTATGTTTAGAAAGTATATTTACACATATTTTTGTTTTTTGTACATGTATATATACACACACGCACACACGCACACACACACACACGGTTTTGTTGTTTTTCATAAGGAGCTAGAAGGTTAGTTCCTAGAAAACCAAGAGGAAAGAAAAGCAATGTGACACAAACACACTAGCTGTGACCGTGGTTAGGATCACGCTTATCAAGTGACTTTAGCGTTTTTAGTGTCCACTTTACTGTCTTCCTGTGTCAGCTCACCATACAGAAGAGGATGATTATCTGGAAATTACGTGTAGCTGTTTATGTGTGATGTATCGTGTAACTGGAAGAATTAAGAGAAAATTTGAAGGCTTTGTGATGTTGAAAAACATCTCTCACTTTACTGCTTGACCTTCTGTCTCACCTGTAGCATAAGTTTGAATGTCACAAGTCCTTTCTGTAAAGCTAGAAGCTTATTCCTTAGTGCCTGCATACACTGCAATTTGTCTTTTTGCTGAATGCCAAAAATCTTTTTCAGCTCAAAGTCCAAAGAAACGTCACCACTGCTTGTGAATGTATTTATTAGGGAAGAAAGCGGCTCTTTTCGAAGCCATTAAAATGTATGAAAACATACTAAAAAAGGAAGATTTTAACCAAATAAAAATTTCTTAGTTTAAACTTTACTTGGAATTTAAACAGAACTTTCCATTTTTATCCTAGTAGAGAGATTTCAAATTAAGTGAACCTGCTATGAACATTTTTAATAAATCCAGTGAACACCTTATTTATAAATAAAATGACTGTGCTTTTATAATGCCCTTCGCATAAGAATTTCATTATTAACAGTGTTTTAAAATGTGAGTGTGGACATCACATAAAACACATGATAGCAATCAGATGGGAACAGTTGACTCAGTCAGCATGGGGTCTTGTTTCTGTTTGGCCATGTTCGTTTTGACTTATTTCCATGGCAAACTTTGAAAGAATTGAGCACATTTGTTGGCCTTTTAGGGGTTTTAGTTCGCCTCTGTCTTCAGTGGTGAAGCCGGGGAGAGTTTGTAAATAGGTGTCTAACACAGAGTCCAGGCATACTTAGGATGTAGATTCACGCTCTCACTGTGAAGTCATTGATTCCTCCAACCCATGGCCGTAGTGTAGTGCAGACACTGTAGGGGGACAGAGCCCGGGCTTGTAAGGCTTGGGTGGGACAGAGTGCTGATTTCAGTTGAATGTTCTAGGAAGAGGGAGGCAAATGATGTCACAGCAACAAAGGGCATCTTATCGGAAGCCTTACTGTCAACCAAGTCTTTAGTAGTTTTGATGTTAACGGCTAAGTTTCCAACCTAAAATCTCTACATGCACGTGGTGAAGCTGCTGTCTGTTAGTCCTTTAGCAATTTCCAGAACCATCTTTCAGAAGAACCTAGCTGCTTCAGTTATGGTAGGTGTTGTGATTAATTTTGCTCATGGGGTAAGTCGTACACGTGACACTTCTTTCGAACTTACTGTCACGTGTGCTTGTGTGTTTTTAAAAAATAAAAAAAAAGAATTGGTTTTGTTGTCCAGTGTGAACTTTGTCTTAGCTCCTCTGCTTACCAGTGTGTTACCTCTTAAACTCTTAAACTACTTTCCCGCCCTTGTTTTTTTTTTTTTTTTTGTTTTTGTTTTTGTTGTTGTTGTTGTTCGTTTTGTTTTAATTTGGGATAAGGAAAAATCATAGGAATCCCACTTAAGCTAAACAGGAAATGATGTCAAATAAGGTACTTGCCATGGTGATCATTAGCTTGGTGTGGTGGCATGGACCTTCATCTCAGCTGCTTAGCAAGTTGAGGCTGGAAGATGATTTGAGCTTACAAGCTCGTGTCCAGTCTGGGCAGCATAAGGAGACTCTATCCTAAAACAACCCAAACCAAAACAAAAGTGGGCGCTAAATAAATGCTAGGTACAACTACTTTTTTTTTTTTTTTTTTTTTTTGGAGACAGGGTTTCTCTGTGTAGCCCTGGCTGTCCTGGAACTCACTCTGTAGACCAGGCTGGCATCGAACTCAGAAATCTGCCTGCCTCTGCCTCCCAAGTGCTGGGATTAAAGGCGTGCACCACCACCGCCCGGCCAGTACAACTACTTTTATTCCTTCTTTGGGAATTTCACACAGTGTATTATCATATCCCTCCTCGCTGCTCTTCTCCCGAATCCCTCCGAGAACCACCTCCACTGCCCCGTCCCCACACAACCAACTTTCTGCCGCCTTCTTCTCTCCTTCTCCTTCTCCTCCTCCTCCTCCTCCTCCTCCTCCTCCTCCTCCTCCTCCTCTTCCTCCTCCTCCTTCTTCTTTTTTTAACTAATGCTTCAAGTTGTGCTGCGTATGTACCCCTGAGTAAGAGGCCATCTGGAGTGTGGTCAACCCACCAGGGCGGCACCCTTGAAGAAAACTGACCCTACTCCAGACACCTCCAGCTGCCCATAGCTCCTCTATTAGCATCGGGGACTTTTTTAACTCTTTCCTCTACTGTGTTAGGATGTTAGCTGGCTTGATCTTCAGCAGCCAAGCAAGCTGCTGCGTGTTCATGAACACACTGGTCCTGCCGTAGCTAAGAGAGTTTTACTCTGGTGCTCCCTAACCCCTGGTCCTTATGATCTTTTGGCCTCTTTTTCCACGGTGGTCTGTGAGCCTTGGGGAGGGAGGAGCAGTGATAAAGGTGTGTCATTTGTAGCCAAGCATCCCACCTAACCTTCACTCTTTGCATTTAGATAGGTTGTGAGTGTCTGCATTAACCACCATACACTGTACAATGAGACAAATTCCTCTCTTGATTTCTCTGTTTCTTCTGTTGAGCTGAGATAACCTTTAGGTAGAGAAATATGAGTTTAGAGAGCAGTCTGATACTATATCTACTTAGCAAATAGTTGTACTAGACTCATCCCTGGATCCCATGACCTTCGCCATCATGGTTCTTGACACATTTACAGCACTAGACATGAGTTTTTGTCTGTGGTACAGGCCTTAAATCCAATCAGAAAGTGCTTGGTTACCCCAATACCCTGCCAATCATTGTTGTAGGGTTGATGACTGGGTCAGACCTGCTGATGAACTTTTCCTCCCGGAATCCCGCCCTGCACCTTCCAGTATCAGGACCGGCTTGATTTCTCCATGTTCTGTGACCATGTGTACATTGTCTTCAGCAATTTGGTTGAATTCTGGTGGCAACCAAGAGAAACAGCAACAGCCTACATTGTTTTGGGTATTTCTGAGATATCTCTGATCAATGCCTTGACAGGAGACGTGTTCTCTACCTCGTGCTGGGCTTTTTATGTGACAACCAATGACTTCTTGGGGCCTACTTATAGCACAGGTTGGCGCATGCCTTTAATCCCAGCTCTTGTGAGGCAGAGGCAGGCAGATTTCTGAGTTTGAGGCCAGCCTGGTCTACAGAGTGAGTCCCAGGACAGCCAGGGCTACACAGAGAAACCCTGTCTCAAAAAAAAAGAGTTTGGCAGTTTTTTATACCCTGTGATACATATTAACAAACCATTACCCGCCCTGCCCAGACCCCCCACAAAGATCCTACCAATTGATGTTCCCAATGACCCTATGAAAGTTTCCATTTCCTTTATATACCAATTCAGAAATACAGACTTATAATTTTAAATATTTATTAAGCAATACACACTGATGACACACAATTACTTTAAGTTCCTTAATGAATATTTGAGCCATTTTTAAAAACTATTTTTACTATAAAGTGCTCATGTCTGTTCTGTTTCTTTCTGAGTTGTTCATGTTTTTCTTTTCAGTTTTTATGAGGTCTTTACTTGCAAAGAAGGTTAACTTCTGTCATGTTTGTAGTAACTATTCTTTATTTTAATTCTATATTTTTTATTAAATACTTACATAATGAAAGCTATTGATCATTTTCCTTGTCATTCTTTTAAGAATCATTGTAATTGGAGACCTGAGGTCAAATCCAAATTTTTGACTGTTTCCTAGCTGAACAAACTGTGGGAAGATGCACCACACCTGAGATCTGTCTCTGTATAATAAATAACAATGCTCATCTTACTCTGCTGCTGTCGTGTTCAGAGCATTTTCTTTGTGATTCCTCAAGAAGGATTTACAACTGCTTTACTGTTTCTAACTCCTGATTAGTGTGATCAAGAGATTTGTTTCCTCAACTGGTTCAAGGATTTTGAGTCATATTTTGTGAGATTAAGAAGTCACTTATTCTAGTTGAAATTGTCATGAAAGCATAGTAAACATTTCTGTCTGGATAGAAAATAATAAATCAGTTATATACATCTAACGATGCCGGATGTGACAGTTTACAAGACACTCTTAACATATGTTGTGTATTTTACCTCACTTACAGAGTAAGGTGGGTATTGGTGTGACCTTCTTATAACCAAAGACACAAAGCTTACAACCGCTGTGTCTTTTTGTACTTCCTACAACTAGGAAATGTCCAAGAACTTGAATTTGATTGTAGGTTCCCAATTACAAATCCACACCGTGTCCTACAACCCTAGTATCTTCTTGTGTTTTGAGAAGTACACATTGTCTCATGGACACATTGTTCTGCTCTTGGGGAAGAGCACATCTTTCTCTCCCAGCAAGCCTTTCTATTACTGCCACATCTTGATCACCAGTGACTTTTACAGAACCTAACTTGAGCTTTATAATTCCACATTTGCTGTTCCAGACATTTTCTCAGAGAAGGCAGGAAATAATATAGGTTGAGCTAACACTCATATTTAAACTGTTTATGTAAAAACCTCCCTCTTGTGTGAAACATCATCTGATTACTTTTTTTCGCCTTTTACAGTGACCATGCATGCACAGTCCATGTTGTAAATCTTGTTTTATAGAGCATCTTTCAGTAGATTCCGCATTGCCAGTGTTGGTGCTGACTTTTGCCAAACTAGCCATTTTCTCACCTTTCCAAAGATGAAACCTGTGTCCAGATCTCACACATACTTTACCAGAACACATCACCACAATCTTCTTAAAGTGATACGGGGCTGAGGAAAAATTAAACAACAGAGAAAAGTTTCAAAATGTGAACAAGTTTGAAACAACTCAGAGTCAAATCTGAGATAAATTTGAGATGTTTCTAGAAGCACTGGCCTGTGTTGTATTATGTGACTTCATCTCAGCCCTGGTTCTGAAGAGGTAGCATGTGCATGCTTGCCATGCATTCTGTCATTTTATGAAACACCAATGCATGTAGACAACTGCATGCTGTGAACTGCTGTATTTACTCTGCAGACAAGAGTTTCTGCTCTTAGGGAGGGTGGTTTAATTATGCAAGCACAGGTTTTTAAGTATAACCCTAGTATGATTCTTAAGCCTGTATTAAATTGCTATATCCTTGAGTTAGACTGAAATCAGAATGCTTGACTTTAAAAATTGCTATTATTGTACCAAATGTTTATGCAAAGGGATACTTACAAGTATAAAACACTGATCAATGTTGGAAAACACAAAAGATGATTTTTGTTCTGCACTGTCACATATTCTTTAGTGTAAAAATAAATAATCAGCTCTATCTCATTACTGTGTAAACTGGCTTCTGTCTCTAATAAATGACAAACATGTGTCTATACTAAATGATTATTTGAAAATAAAAATCCTAGACACAACGGGGTTGGTAAGTATATGAACTCACAAAGAATGAGACATCATGCACATGACCTGCATGGCTTTGTCCCAGTGGGGATCCTAGGGCTGAAAGGAGAAATGGACACGTGTCTTCATCCCTAACGCAGAAGCTGTCTCCAACTGAGAACTACTTGCAAAGGAAAAGTAAGTTTTTCCAAGAGAATTTCATAGGGAAACAAATCACTCTTAGAGGTAGGTCCCATGGCCAGCAGTAGATGGTCAGTATAAAATTAGCTCTTGGAATCTTGGGAGCTTCTTTGTCTCATTATAAGTCATGGCTTCTCCTCCCCCACCTTACAGTCCCTTAGAATTTAAATTACGGCTTCTCGTTTTATGGGATTCCTGTGTGTGTGAATGTCTCTGCATCTATATGTGTTTCTTGATTATATTGTGTGAGGAAAATCATTTTTAATAAAAAAGAAAATAAAAGCCTTTATATTGTCAGTAAATATTTGGTCTGTAGTCCTATTTTCCATACTTACAAACCTCTTCCTGTGGGAAGAGGGGTTACAAATGGAAAAAGTTTAAGGAGCCCTCATGACACAGTTATAGCTTCTTTTAATTCTGAGGAATCTGAGGGTGATACTAGAATTATTTTCTCCATCTTATGGATGTGGGTAGTTTCTCTGAGAAGCTGGCTGGTGAATCCTGGGGGTCAGATGGGAACACACACAGAAGCTGCTGCACAGCCTTTCTAGACTGACTGAGATTCCTTTCACCTGCTCTGGTCCTGGCCTGGTCCTGGAAGCAGCTTTCTCATGTGAATCTGAGCAGCTGTAAATGTACTTCTTTATTCCCATCCCATAAACCTAATTCCATCCACGGTCATTCTGCACAGCTTGGCTTACACATAAAAATGAACTTTAAAGAGGTTTACTTTAGCTTGATGGCCGTCTACTCACTGATCTAGAAAGCAGGTATCCTGAGCACGACTTCCTCTTTGTAAATGAACACATTGCCTCACTCCACTGTGAGCTCAGTCCTATTTGCATCATATTCCAGACCGGATGAGGGCACACTGACCTGCAGCTCCCAGGACCAGCTGCTCTCCAAGTTTCTACAAACAACTGGAGGGTGGGAGAGGGCTGGGAATTGGGAGGATTTGGACGTGGCCTTTTCTGTTTTGGAGAACACTAAAGGAAAAAAAAAAGACATGGCAAGTGTGCGGCAGAGATGGATGGGGACGGCCACTGGAGCAGAAGAAAAGATTTGTAGAAAGATTAAAGGAGTTGAAATTTGTGGCATAAAGAAAGATGGAGGGAGGAAGACTTCGCACAGGACTGAGGTGGAAAGGGAGTTCTACAGAGGAGAGAATGAGCTGAAAGGAAGGTTAATTGGAGTTGGGGTCATTGGCACCCAGTAAGAGTGACTGTGCATGTCAGATGTACCCACTGGACTGTTTTTGTTACTATGCAGTCCCTACTGAACATTGCTGTGCCCTAGATAGTTAACATATTTAACTCGCAAACCCTATGGGAAGCTTACTCTCCTTTTGCAAGTGAGGTTATGAGACGCCAATAACTCGCTCCAAGTCACAGAATTGACAAGGAAATGGTGAACCTGGCTTGGAAACCTTGGATGCAGTGACTTGGCGATGCTGCACTTACAGCTGTCTCCATCAGAGTGCAAAACAGGGACAAAAAGGCCCCGCATGCTCCACGGCTAAGTCCTGAGTGCCTGGCTCAGAGTTTGTTCATAGGAGAGTCTTTTAATTCATTAAAAGAATGAATGAGAAAACAAAATCCAGTCTAACCCCAGGACTGCACTATGATCCGTTTGCAATATGGATTTTTATCAAAACACAAAACAAAAACCCATCTCAGTAATTTGTTACGTCTTCCTTTAAACACTTATGTACATTCTCTCCCAAATACGTACAGACCAAGGGCATGAGGGATAGCTTTTTTTCCAAGCTAATGAACTCATCTCATTTGAAATGATGAAGAAAAACAGTCACATTTATCAATTAGACCCAGTCATGGTTTCTTCAAAATGACAATTTGTAGCGATTGTCCCCTCAGATTCTTGTGGAATCTGGTGAAGTAAGAGGTGATGTTGTCATAGCGATGACAGTGGTAGACAAAGGTTCTGTGCACACTGACTGAGCATCTGTTCACTTGACTGAGAGTTTCTGTCACATCATCATTAAATTATGAATTAATATTAAGCAAGGCACATTATCTCCCCTACACATTTTAAGTATCAAAAGGAAAAGCAAAAAAAAAAAATGCAGACATTACTCTTCAGAGGTTTGAGAGAGCAACAACAACAAATCAAAAGTGCAAGAAACACAAGAGTTGGATATTGTGTTTTATGTCTGTTTTCCCAGTCCCTGGGAAGCAGAGGCAGGAGGATTGGGCTACAGAGTGAGTCTATGTATTAAAAGGCTAAAAATATACAATGAAGTAAGACTGTAGAAATTTGAAGTATCTCAGAAGATAAGATAACATTTACCTAGTGGTTTTCAACTTTGGTACTACTACATTAGGGACAATGAAATGGTTTGAAAAATATTTATTTTTTGAGACTACAACATAATTATATAATTTCCCCTTCCCTTTCCTCTCTCCCAACTCTCTGATAAACCCAATTGCTACTTTTTGATCCAATTTTCACACACACACACACACACACACACACACCCTGCTCAGTCTGTATAATGGTACTGGTGGGTCAGTTCCCAGCATTCCTTAGTTGCTTTACTTCTTTGTGGAGGGTTGAAGCCTTGTGGGCGTGCTTCCTCCTTTCCGTATTAGCATGCCTATTGGCAGTGTCCTTGTTCACTTATCCACATCACTGAGACTCGATGGGTATAGCTTCTGACATTCTCACAATGTCACAGCAAACTTCCTGTCCCCTGCTTCTTACAATCTTTCTGTCCCCTCTTCTGCAATAACCCTTGCTTCTATGTATTTTAATTAGGCAATATACTTAATGTCTTTCAAGGAAACATATAGCATTACTTTGCATTTAAAAATTTGCATATTTAGGAAAATGTTATGTGTATTAATTTGCATATCGCTGTTGTGTTGGTTTGGTGTGGCCAGTGGATGTGGGAAGCGTAGGCTCGCTCACCCTCAGTGCTACCAGATATCCTGTAGGAGAAGTTACACTAACAGGTACACTTTATTGCTGAGGTGCATCTAGGATATCCATTGCAATGTAGCTTAATCTATGTGAGCTTCTGATAAACAGCCTTCCTGTTGGCTTGGTTTCCACGTGAGTCACTGTTTCATAGGCTGCTGAGAAGCTATGATTTTCCCATAATGTTGCTGTCAATCTTCTGACAGAGTTTAGTATGAGGCTTATGTCTTGAATATTGTTTAATTTCCTGGGGTGGGGGGAAGGTTTTTCATTTAAAGGTCAATCTTGTTATTTTCATGTTACGTCAAAATGCTTGTTTCTTAATTACAATTTAGTCACCTTGGATTTTAACTACTTATAAGAAAGCATATAAGACTATTACCACAATTTCGATTACTGATAAGAATTATGTTGAACAGAAGATGTTACCTGGTGAAGTGGAGTCCTTATCTTTCATAGTACGATTTAAATTTACTGTATATTGAAGAAAAAATAGTGAATTTATTTTTGAGAATTAAGTATGAATAAATAAAGCTTATGTGATAATTGATTCCAGGTTCAAGAAAGATTTTTGAAGTACCAGCTGCACCTTGGATTGTTTCTGAGTGTCTCTGAGGACTCATCAAGCAGCACTGGAATAGAGATCCTGCCAGGGGTTTTTGGTCATACATGATAAGATCATTTCAATTTTGGTTGAGGCTAGGAATTTAAGGGGCTTACTCACATAAACCACCACCAGGGGGTGCTGTGGCACAATCAAGGAGAGGCTTGTGGATCCAGTTTGCAGAGGAGCAACTGCATAATCTTTCAGACGAGCTTAGAAATCACCTTTACTCCTCAAATAGCATTTATAGAAGAAATTTTAAATGTGTAAACTAGTCTTTATTCCAAAATGGAAAAAGAAACAGGACACACATATAATTCAAATGCAGCTCTTTCTACTGAGAGAAGGTATTTTCTTTATATTTTTCAATCAGCTATTTGGAACAGGACAACTGGCTAATTATTTAATTCTTAACCCAGAACTGTGAGTCTATGACATCCAACATAAAAGCAAAGCTCAGTGTGTTTTTAGTTAAAATCTCACACAAAAATGCACAAGTAATAAATGAACAGTGCAGAACCTCAAGACACAGAATGCTCTTTTACCTTAGAAGGCTGTCAAGGCTTTTGCATCTTCCTGCCCTTCTAGAGGTAATTACTGTCATGTTTTTCTGTCACTCTCACATGAAGTTAAATTTCCCATTTTTGGATTTCCTGTAATGGGATATGCTTGGTATTCTTGTGTTTGGTTTCTTTTACTCCACATAGTTGTTTAAAAAAAAAAAGACTGTGTGTGTGCGTGCGCACACGCATGCGCGCTTGTGAGTGCAGTGTGCATACCTGAACACAGCACTGGATCCCCTAGATCTGGAGTTACAGGACCTGTGAGTAGACTGGTGTGGGTGCCGGGAGCTCAGTTTGGGTCCCGTGAACAAACAGTGTACAGTTTTAACTGCTGGCTGCAGCCCCAGCATATTCTGTTTAGAGTCCTCAGTGCTGTGCTCCGTCTGGCTACCAACATACCACATTTACAGAGTCTATCATCCTGAGGTTGAATATTTGAGTTGGTTTCAGTTTTTAGTTATTAAAAATAAAGCATGTTTCATATCTTTTGGGTATAAATGCACACTTAGTTTTATCCCATTCTTTTTACAATGAACACGGTGGGTGCTATAATGTGCCACTGTGCCCGACAGTAGGAACACATTGGGAAGACCAGTGGACGACTCAATACTTATTTCTGTCCTATTGGTTCAACATACGATTCGGGCATATTTTATAAAACTAAACTTTATAATTTGTTTTCTGATTTTTGCTTCAAAATACTTGGACTGACTTGGGACAACTGCATCACTATCCAGTAGTCAAGGTCACTATATCACTGTACAATGTAGTGAGGTGAAGAAATTGGCCACAGGGCAGTAAGCCTACTCCTGCTAAAGGCCGAGAGAAGGAGATGGAGCGAGAGGGACAGATATTAGAGGATGTGGAACCTAGCAGATTCACAACTTAATCATGTCCTGGTTACACTGTCGTCAGCTGAGGTTTGGAGATAAGAAGAGCATTCGTGGAGTTACGGTCCAACTCGGGTGTCACTGGAGCCTGACAACTGAGAAAGAAGTAGTCGGGTCTCACAGTCACTGGGCAGGCCAGAGATGTGGCCCTTTCCTCTGTTTTTCTCTATTTCAACCAGAGATAATGAGGAGTAGAAGAGGAAAGGACAGCGAGAACAATTTTCAACCCACATCAGTGTTAATGAGCTTTGTAGGCAGTCAGAAGTCTTCACTTAGATGCACATGGTCTCTCAGTGTTAATGAGAGTCACCTTCACAGTCAGGGATTAAAATTCTGAACTCAGAAAATAACTCTGCCTTTTGATGTTACTGTTTGTTAAACAAACAAGGAAGGAAGCAAACAAAACCCCAGTAAAACAAACAAACAAACAAAGCCCCCAAAACCAAAAGTCTTGTTCCTGTGTCGAAGACTTAAAATATCCCAGGGGGACCAGCTCTCAGCCTCAGCATGACTGACCTGAGGAGTTTTCAAGGCCTGGCTGTTGAGTTTTTTCTTAAATAGCAGTGATGGGACCAGATGTGTTGGACTCTTCCTGCTCATCCTAGGCTGCTGACTAAGTTTACATTTACTATCTCTTTGTCACTCTTACCATTCTCTGGGTAGTACCGTTTAGCCCTTTTTACAGATGGCCAAGGTGAGGCTCAGGGAAGGCTGGGAGAATGTGGGTGCATCCTGCATGTACTGAACATGTCTCACCATGTCATTTACTTTGGGTGGTGCTCCTGCACACTAGTTTTACAGACGGGACCCATGAGCTGTTACTGAACCCTTACGATGTGTAAGGCATTCTGTTAAGTGCATTCCTGGCATTGTTAGCTCCATTTCCCAGCCTTATAACAGTCCTGTTAGATGCACACCATTCATTATCCCTACATCATGGAGGAGAGAAGCGGGGCTCAGCCACGGTAAGGAACTGGTCCAAATTCGTGAGTTCAGTGAACAAAACTGGGACAAAAACAAGACAAAACTGGGAGTCAAAGTGGCTCCGTGTTACCTTTGATGTCTAAGGTCAGAGGGTTCAAGGCAGTCTTCCCAGTGTGCGCTGCCTGTTGTACTTAACGCTCACTCCCCCCACCCCCAGGCACTGTGGTTTTAGTTCGTGTCATTATGTCTTATGCAAAGTAGACAAAACCCATCAGGGTTTGCTTTTTGTGAGATGCTTTTCATCCATGTCATTAAGCAGTGCTCTTTGCCTCTTGACGTGAGAGCAAATCCTTTAATCTGCACTTGTAGCTTGCAACTCTTCAGCCTTCTGATATTTTTGCCTTTTAAGTTTTATACTTCCTGTTGCTGGCCTGTTTTTTAAGGGCTGTTTTCTGATACAAAGATTCCACACTACTTTTAATTTATAATTTTTAAAAGTTACATGCACATCTGAATATGGGTTTATTCATGTGCCTGCAGTGCCCATGGAGACCAGGAGAGGCCATCAAATCCCTTGGCGCTAGAGTTTGAACTGGAGGCACCCGATGTGCATGCTGGGAATTGACTGTGGGTCCTCTGCAGATGCTGTGCACATCTTTAACCTGGGCTGTCTGTCTGTCCAGTGCCAACTGCACTGTTCTCAAAATGATTGGTTTGATGACTGAAACCAAAGTGAGAAAATCTTGCCCAGTTTCTTATTTATATCAATTATATTACTTGGAAATGTATACTTAGATGGGAAAAAATGTACTAATCTCATTCTTTGTGTTCTGGAGGGCTGGATTTTGCCTGGACAAATTATACATGCAATATAAACCGAGAACGTTCCCAGTGATTTTCACTAAAAGAGAAATTAGGCTTCCTGAATCTCTGTCTTTGCACATGGAAGCTGGTATGCCTTTCTGTATGGCTACATGAAAACCATATTCTTCATGAGGCTAGGATTCCCACCGGAGACTTTATGACTTGGCCTATTTCTGTGTATTTTTGCCAAACACTAGAGCCACCATACCCTTTATAAAATATGTGTTAATACTGGCATAAGCACAAAGACAGTTTTATCTGCATGATTTTAGTGAACTGTTTGGACACAATTTGAAATTCTTGCAAAAATGTGTTTGTCATCTGTTTTTCCTTTTTTTCGATGCTCTTAAGATACTTTGCCCAAATTCCTCAGCAAAATTTTTTATCTGCCAGTCGTCCTGGCAGAAGACGACTGTGAGATTTTCACAATGAAAAAGAAACCAAAGACCTTTGAATGATACTATGTGCTTTGGGGCAAGGGCCGCGCCTGAAATCAGAGCTTCCAGCAGATGGCAGCACGCCTTCATGGGATCTGCGAGGCAGACAAATGCAAGCGCCTAAAGTAAAGCGATACCCCAGTGAAGTCACACGCCATGCCATTTCTGAGAAACGCGATAGCCTAGGCTGAGAAGGAGCCCGTTTACCATATCTGTCTGTTATTATCTCATCTCTCTGTTCTGTCTGATTACTCTGCAGCTCAGCATTTTGCATACACCAGCCTACAGGTCTCTCATATGGCTACCGAGTTTGTTTAGAGTGTGACATTCACCCCTTCGGCAGTAACCTTCACTGAGCGCTTTGCTGTCTTCTTTCTGCTGGCTCATGAACTTTCCTAAGTGATGTCTTTGAATGCAGTGTACTGCGTGATAAGAACTTATAAGTAGACCTTGAGGCCCGATACATTAGTATCCTATCCAAATTTAAAAAAAAAAAAATTGGGGATTGGAGGGATGGTGGAGTTTAGGATCCTCTTTGAGAGGACTATGCTTTTCAGTACTGTGCCAGGTGGCCCACAGTTGCCTGTAACTCCAGCTCCAGGGGATCTGACTTCCTTGGGTATCCCCACAGACACTGTGCTTGCCTGTTTGCACACATTATTTTCTCTCCCTCTTCCTCCTTCCTTCCTTCTCTCTCTCTCTCTCTCTCTCTCTCTCTCTCTCTCTCTCTCTCTCTTCTTTCCCTTCCTCTGACACACACACACACACACACACACACACACACTCACCACTCCCCTACACCAATAAAAATAAAAAACAAATCTTTAAATACGAATTTGGAACCTGTGCACACCGCAGGAGCTCTTTGCTTGCGGGGTTGGCTGTCTGCTCTGTCTGCATTTCCTCCTTCCTGGGGCCCAGAGGGTTGCTTCTGGAATCATGCTGGACTCCTGCTTACAGCATCTACTTGCGAAGTATGGTAGATTTCCGGAGACTGGCTAGATATGGAAACTTCCAAGTCCTTTGAGGCCTATTTTAAAATATTTTTTTCTTCCACAGGAAAATTTCCCTGGCCTTATATGTCTATTTTTCATGGATGTCTGTGTATTAGAATACTTTTGGCTAGAATAGAAAACTCATCCCAAATTGTCTTAAATAATAAGGGTATTTGTTACTTTTTTATGGTAGGCTTTGAAATGAAGCAATCTTCTGAATCAGTTAATTTAGAGGCTAGACCATGTCCTTGTCCTTGGGCACAGGCTCACTAGGGTCTCTGTCAATTGCTCATCCTTTTTTCTGGCTCTCGGGATTGTTCTATGTCAGATCATCAGCATCCAAGAGCAAAGACGCTCAGGTCTCTGACAGGCCTGGGTAGCCTGTGAGCGCCAGGCTAGTCAGGTCTACATGAGAAGTTCCAGGCTACACAAACATACAAAGTGGGACTGTTTCTCAAAAGGTCAAAATTATCATTTACTTGATTTCTATGTTCTTTCTATTTAATCTATAAATCACTCAACAGTTTTCATAACCTACCTACTTGAGATTTTAAAAGTAATTTATCAGGCAACAATTTCAAACACAGGCAAAGGTTTGAAGACAGAACAAAATGCCCTTGTGTGGTGCTCATGTGGATGCATACTCCAGTTTTCCTCATCGTCTGCAGATGCCCTGTCGAGCACAGGTCCAGTGCACGCGCATGTGCACAAGCATGCATGCGTGCATGTAAGGTTGTATATGGATGTATATGTGCATCTATGTGGAGCTCAGAGGTCAGTACGGGTGTTGGTCCACAGTCACTGTCCATCTTATGGTCTGTCTATTTTGTTTGAAGCAGGGTCTCTCTTTGGGACCTGGGCAGGCCAGCAAGACACAGACTTTATTCTTTCTCCACCTCCGCAGTGCTGAGAAGTGTGATGCCCACATCCAGTCTTCTCATGTGAGTACTGGGGATTAAACCAAGATTCTCAGGCTTGCGTGGCAAGCACTTTCCAATCGAGCTGTCTCCCCAGCGTAAGCCAAATGCAATGGCTTTGTGGCAATGTTTTTGACTTGGGTTTGTTTTGTTTGTTTGTTTGTTTATCAAATATTTCTTCAGTATTAGGTAATGTTGAGTTGAAAAGAATTTCACTGACAGGGTCATATATTCTCCTTGCACTTGTTTGAGTGGCATGTAACACTATTTTTCTTCTTACTGGTGCTATAAGCTTTACCGCTTTATTAATATCGTGCCTACCTGAACTCACTGTAAAGTTACTTCTCTTTTGGGATTAAATGAATACCTAATTTAAAAATATTTTAAGATTTATTTTGTGTGTACGGCTATTTTGCCTGCCTGCATGTATGTGTACATGTGTGTACCTGGTGCCCGTAGAAACCAGAAGAGGGTGTCAGTCTTCTGGCGCTGGAGTTGTAGAGCATTGCCAGTCATTATGTGGATGTTAGGAATGGACTCCGAGTTCTCTATAACTGCTTTAAGGGTTGTAATCACCAGGCCATGTCTGCAGCCCCCTAAGTGGATACTTTGTGTTGTCTGTAGCCCCCTAAGTGGATATTTTGTATGAGAACACACCGACACAGTATAAAGATCTGTTCCTTGTCTGGTTTCCACTCAGTAGTTTTATCACCCATTGATGTGAGCTGCTTGAAATAAGACAGTTTAGAGTTAATTTTCCAATCCCATGTTCCTTTGTTTATTGTTTGGGACTATACTGTGCATAAAGCTTTCTTCATCTCTACAAACTTATCTGTAGCGTGTAATTTTAAAAATCCACGCTAAATCCGGCTAGGCGCTGGCATCAGCGATCATGCCCAGCCCCCACGGCTAGCTTGGTGCCAAGCCGCTCTGATCTCTGTCTGTTTTTTATCCAGTGCAAAGGCCGGAGACCGTGACCGCTGTCTGCCTGTTCCTCTTAGGCAACGCCTCTCCCACAAAGGCCCAGCATTGCCTCCCCAGAGGTCGGACATGGCTCTCTTGCCAGCCAACCAACCCATGGCCAGC
Source organism: Grammomys surdaster (assembly GCF_004785775.1). NCBI lineage: Eukaryota > Metazoa > Chordata > Mammalia > Rodentia > Muridae > Grammomys > Grammomys surdaster. The sequence goes on along the minus strand of NW_021604566.1, from coordinate 12,576,792 downwards.
TCTGCCAGTGTCTGACCCGGTTTGCCACTCAGTTCTGCCAAACTGCCCACCTGAATCATAGAGAATGGAAAACAGCAGGCAGTCTTAATTTAAAAATTAACCAGAATGACATAACCACTGGGAGGGGAACCTATTGTCCTAAACTCACCATCTATTCTAGGTTGGAAATTCTTCTGGTGGTAAAAGCCACCAAGTCTGACAATTCCCCAGCCTACGTTCTACAAGGGGCTGTCCTCCCTCCTGTGTCCTCTCTTCCTCTCTCAGACCTGGAAAATCTGCCTCCGTCTCTTCACCCAATGATTAGCTTCTTGTCTCTATTAGCCAATCGAATACTTAGAGAGAATTCCCCTACACTTATCAATTTATCCATTTAGATCTGTATGGACACATTGATTATATTCAGTGTTTATAATTATCTGTTGCTGTCATTTAGGGACTCAAAATTTCTAAGATTTGGGCACAGATGTCCTCTTGAAGTGGCTTCTACATCCTTTTGATGTGTCTTTACCATGTGTTTAAGCATCTCCTTACTGGTTAGTAAGCCAAAAATGATTTCAGACTCATTTTATATATTCGTTGCTTAGGTCCGAGTCTTCTGCAAGAAGTACTCACTCCCTGATTCACTGCATGTAGGAGTATGAACTGGTACAGCCGTTAAGGAAATTCACTGCATGTAGGAGTATGAACTGGTACAGCCGTTAAGGAAATTCACTGCATGTAGGAGTATGAACTGGTACAGCCGTTAAGGAAATCTATATGGAAGATTCTCAACAAATTAAAAATAGAGCTACCGTATAGCTCAGTTGCCACAGGCCTGGGCATACACCGGAGAAGCTGATCTCCTACCACAGGTATTCTTGTGTACCCATGTTGCTGCATTCTTTACAATAGTACATGTATACAATGTACATACATGTATACTATGGTATTTTATTTAGTGGTAGAGGAAACTGGACATGAAATGTGTAGGAGAGTGGACAGAGCTGGAAAGTATCACACTGCGTGCGATAACATGCACAAATACTGTATGCTGTTGCTTACACATGGATCTGACTTTTGATGTTCATATGTATATAATTTGTTGTATGAAATCACATATCAGTTTCACTATAGCACATATGTGACACGTTCCATTATAAATACTTAAAAAATGAGCATAACATTCATGCTGTTCCGAGTCACTAGTACAGTGGATTATGCCTTTGGTAGAGTTGTCTGTACACTGTAGTTACCTGTTTCCTTATTTCTGCACTATGAGTCATAATAGGATTTATCTTGCAGGATGATTTTAAGGATTAAATAAACTGATGAATATAGCATATTAAACAGTCTCTAATAACAAACCCTAGGGTGCTAGTAGCTGTTATTTTTGATCATTATTTGTGTTCAAGGTCCCTTTCTTTTGTGTAGATATTCAGAATCATATCAGGTTTTTATCATGTCTTCAAAGTTGCCCTAACAAAACTGCTATGGTCTGAATGTTTGACTCACCTCAATTTCACAAGTTCTAAGATGTATTGTCACTGTTGTGGGGTCTGGAGACGGTGGCCTTTGGGATGTAGTAGATCACAAGGTTGGAACTATAATGGAGACTACCGTCTTTATTAAAGGCCACAGAACTAACTCGCTTTATCTGAATACACCAGTCAGAACTCAAGGCCTTGGAACTGCTTCTCAGTTATCCTTGTGTCTCTGCTCCTATTTCACTGTAGGAAAGCTGGGTTTACAGAGGTTGCTGTCACATCCAGTTTCTACACCAAATCTCAGCATTGAACTCAGGCTGCCCGGCTTGCACAAAAGAATGTTTGCTTGCTGAGTCATTCCCCAGCTCTGTTTATATCTTCCACCTCATTCATAAATGTGTTAACCAAGTTCTGGGGCCATGGATGGCCTTTGGTAGGTAATAAAATCACAAGGGTGGAAGAAAAACACAAGAGATTGGTGTCTTTATTAGAGGCCAGAGAATTAGCTAGCTCTTTCTGATCCATGAAGATACCAAAGGAAACTGCAGACAGTGAGCCCCCAGAGGCCTAGCTAGAGCCTCGCCACTGGCTCCTGACCTCCAGAACACCAGGAAACCAAGTGTTTCTTTTGTTGATGACAAACTCTCCAGATGGATGCAATGAGGCTGTGAGGTCATGTGAAAGTGGTCAACAAGGCTGAAATTTGTGTGTTTTTAATGAGAAATGGAGTTGTGGTGCCTTACAGGGTTTTGGTACGATTTAAATGAGACAATTAACACAGAGTGTTAGATATTATCACTGTGAACATGAGAGGGTGCTCTGGCCTTTGAAATTTTGTGATAGTAAATCTTCATTGTCAAATTTACTGGGTTTGGAGTCACCATGGAAACAGAATTCCATGGGCTAGGGATGTGTGTATGTATATAATATATGTATATAATATATGTATTCATGTATATAATGTACACATATATGTATATATGTATACATATATACTCTATACACATATATATGTATGCATATACAGATATATGTATACACATTCATAAATCCCTTCAGTGCTAGTGTTTCAAAGAGTGTGGAATTTGGGTGCTGATGGCTACACTCAAATCCTGGCCTCTCCACTGTGAACGCCTGGGCAGCTTCCTCAGTCATACTGGACTTCAGTGTATTCACCTAAGACATGAAGACAGCTAAAACTAATTTCACAGGGAATTGCTAAAAGGTAAGCTAATACATGCAAGACACACCTGGTTTTCCAACTGCCAATCAACAATGTTCCGCTAACATACAAAGTAAGGTTCCTTATAAACATGACTAAATCAAAATCATCTCCTATGGCTTGTCTGCTCCTTTCCGTTATATGAAAAGAGCTGCATTCTGTAATCTCATCTGCATCTGCACACACACATACATGTCTCCATTCTACTGATTCTGACTGTAGCATGGAAGAGCCCTATTCCTCCAGCCTCTGTTCATATAAAGACACACGGCTTTCCAGGAGGCCGTGTGGAACTGAGGTCGGCCACTGCCATGGTTTCCTGGAGAGAGGTTGGATGGTTGGGAAATGGGGATTTGCTGATGTCACCCCCTTTCCATTCATCTATGCAGAAGCTTTATGAGTATGCATAATTATGTCCACAGTCACTCTGACTACTGTGCTTGCAGGTTAACCCCCGTCATCTCTTAAACCAAGAAATATATGATGCTGTCATCATATGATGATATATATTGATGAAAATCTCTGTCAATATAGATTGATTTTATAGAGCCAGTGGGAATTAGGAAAGATCACCAAGGGGACTGACAGGCAGTGATGGAAGAATATGCTGGAGGGAAGTCAGGGGATTTGAAAAGAAACAGAGTGTCCCTGTCTCTGTTTAGGATAAACTATAGCAAAGAACCATCATCTTCAACTTAATAGAACACTGCCCCATACTGAATCTAGAATTAAGTAACTAGCCGGGTGGGGAAACAGGATGGCTAGGGTGTAGCCACCTGATTGTCCTTTTTCTGCACACAATGGTCTTTCACATATATAAATTTGTTCAGCCAGGCAGTGGTAGTGCACACCTTTAATCCCAGCACTTGGGAGGCAGAAGCAGGCAGATTTCTGAGTTTGAGGCTAGCGTGGTCTACAGAGTGAGTTCCAGGACAGCCAGGGCTACACAGAGAAACCCTGTTTAAAAAAAAAAAAAAAAAGAGGGTGGGGGAGGAATTTGTCCAATAGCATTTTTTATTTTCAACAAAATATTTTATTTATTTTCACCTAGGCATACATTGTACTTCAACCAAACTCGCTCCTCTCTTCCTCTCATATATTTTTAAATTTTATTTATGTGTGATGCATTTGTATGTGCGTGTGCCTGTGCATGTTTGTGTATGTGCATGCTAAGGCATGCATGTGGAGATCAGAGGGACAACCTCTGGTGTCAGTCCTTGCCTTTCACCTTGATTGAACCAATTTGTCTCTTCTTGTTTTTGACTATGTTTGCAAGGCTGGCTGGCCTTTGAGCTTTCAGGGATTCTCCTGGCCCTGCCTCCTACCTCCTCACAGAAATGCTAGGGTTGCAGATACCTGTGTTTCCCAGTACAAGTGCTGAGGTTCGTAGTGTGCACCTGCATCTGCCTTCCACATAGACTCTGGCCGTTCAAGTTCACCTCCTCCTGCTTGCACAGATCACACACCTGTCCACTGAGCATCTCTCTAGCTCCCCTGACGTACCAAATTTCTCATTTGTCAGAGAGCTGCTTGTATAGCTCCCTTGGGTCTGTAGACTGCACAGTCTTCATGTGTTAATACTTACAGTTTTGACTTCAAATATTTGCATGTGTGCAGTGCATGTACATGTTCATGTCACTGTGTGCATTTGTATGTGGGTGCATGTGGAGGCCAGAGGTCAGTGTTCAGTGTGTTCCTCAATGTCTGTCACCCTTATCTGTTAAGACAGGGTCTCTCAGTGGACCTAGAGCTCATGAATTCACTGGCTAGCCAGTGAGATCTAGGAATCTGCCTGTCTTTGTAGCCCCTCTCCAAACATGGAAGTTGTGGATAGATACCCACTGCTGTACCTCATTTATGTGGGGGTGCTGGAGAGGCAAGTACATGTTCTAGTGCTCACAGGTCAGGCTCTGAACTGACTCAGCCAGATCCCAGGCCTGGCTTTGTTTTTAATTATGTAAGTCTTTTCTCATTCATTCATTCATTATTTTGTTTGTGTGCTTCATTCATTCATTCATTCATTCATTCATTCATTCATTCATTATTTAGTATGTGTGCATGTGTGTGCCACAAAAAATGTATGTAGGTCCGTGGACAACTTAGGGGAGTTGTTCTCTTCTTCTACCACATGGGTTCAGGGATTTAAGTCACCAGGCTTGGCAGCAAACATTTTACCTGCTGAGTGGTCTTGCTGACACTGGCTTTGTTTTTAATGTGCTAATAGAAGAAACTTTGCTGACAAACACTTATGGAGCATTATGCATCGGTAGTAAAGTATTAGGGTTTATGAGTTTTAAATCTGAACCTTACTGCACTTGAATACGGTAACGTGTAAAATTCAGAAAGCAATTCAATGATTTCAGTTTAAGTTTTAATATCTTGGAGGTTAAAATAAGCACAGCAAAAAGAATTTGAGTCCCCGAGAGCAGAAATATCATGTCACAAATGGCCATAGTGGCATAGGCTCTGTTATCCTTTCCATTCCATCCCTGAATGCCCAGAATAATTGATTATCCATGTTTCATCCTACTAGCATTGAAGCGTAAAAGGCAGAACACACGGGACAAAGATAATGAAATTTCACATTTTGCTCTGTCTACCCTTTTCTTTCCAGCTAACCTGAGTTAATAAAACTTTACCCCCAAAGCCTTTGAAATTTCATCATGGGTTTTGTGAAAAACGTGAAAATTGACCTAGGAGCTCTTGACCTCTAACTTGGCGGCTACTGAAAGTCTGGCCTCATAATTCATGACCCAGTGACAGCTTGGCCTATAAACCCAGTCTCCATCCCACCAGCTTTTCAGGTTCCTTCTTGAAATTCCAGCCAATGGGAAGCCTGTTGCTTCTCTGCTTGGGACTGCAGTGGCTGTGTTTATGGAACCTCTAGCTGTCTCTAGGATAATCCCTAGAGAAATTGACTTAACCTCCAGTCTCTAGATCCCACTTTACCCAGGGCTGATATCTCTCCTACTGCCTTTCCAGACCTCAAAGCCTCAGCCCGACTCCCAAATTTTGTCAGAATGCTGCAGAAATGCATCTGTCCAGCAGAGCTCTGTCTAGGCAAGAATTGGATCTGCAAAGAATTCTGGTTAGAAACTGAGGAGTCCTGACATCTTGTTTTGACTTTTAGTATTTTTTTTTAAAGCAGGGCAGCTGCTGTATATCACAGAGCCTCTCTCCTCATATTCCATTAGGTTTTGAAGTTGATGACCAGCAAGGGGGGTGGGGGCTGTGTTATTGTCTAGTAGAGTTTGCTTAAAGGAGTCTTTTCCCCAAGGAAGGATTTGTCTTTCTGACTGACAGATGCAGGGATCTCTCATTTATATTGATCAAAGGTCCTTTGGGGGGCCTTTCCCCTCTTTCTCTTTTTAAAAACAGAACAAAACAAAGGAAGGAAAGGATGTCAGAGGTTTGGGAAAGTGAGGGTCACGTTAACATTCTATACCAGCCAGGACTTCCTTATCTGAATAATGAATGCCCTCTCAAACAATCTATTTTTATGTTAAGAAATAACGTCTCCTTCATATTATAAGGCCAGTGCAAGGCTGTGAATCTTGCTATTTCTGCACTCAAAAATAGAAAATTGATCAAGTGACCACTTATAGCTGGATTGTGTGGGGTGGTAAGTCTGGACGATCCACTCCAGACTATGTGAAGCATTTGTGTCACCTGGTGGGAGTGCTCCTTAGTTTTAGTCAAAACGTAGGCTGGCCCTGAGCATGGAGGCACTCATTGGTGATCTCAGTCCTTGTGATGTGGAGGTAGGTGAATCATGAGTTCAAGGACACCCTCAATCACATAGTTGGAGGTCAGCCTAGGCTACACAACACCTTTCCTCAAAAATAAATTTAAAAAAGTAAATAAACAAACAAATTCTAAGATAGCAGAAGTCTTCACATTGAAACTGGGCCTGTGCTTTGGAAAGCCCCGCCTTTCTCCTTAGCACTGTGTCTTTCTGGAAGCTGAATGGAGAAGAGTGGCAAGCAAAGCCAGAGTACACGATAGGAAAGGGAAGCAACCATGGACACCGCACTGTAGAGCTGGACCAGCAAGTCAGCAGTGAGCTGCTTAGGTGGGCTTTCTAACATAATCTGTTAGAGAAATTAATCAAAGGGCTGGGCGTGGGAGGATTCCGGTCTCAGACAAAAGGGATAATAAAAAAGAATGTTGTATTCTAAATTATGAAGTAATTCCCTTCTAAAACTGAGTCTATTATTTAATAGACAAATACAAGTGCTATGCATTAATTATTGGAGTTTGTTCTAGCATTGAGAATGCTTCACAAGAGCTATAGTGACTTGGATAATGTCTTTCTAGATAGATTTGCCCAACTTTGCTCTGGGCTCATACACTCATTGAGTGAGCCGGAGGAGGTATGCTTTGTTACCAGGAGATGTCTGGATTATTGTGGAATTGTGTCTATAAACTGGAGCCTAGACTATGTTGGCAATAAATAAGAAGCAGTTAGAAGAGGTTCTTTATAAGAGCTAGAAGTATAATTCCATGGTAGAGAGCTCGTCTAACGTGTTCAGTTCTCACCAAAAGAAGAAGAAACTTCATAAATTACTTACAAATTCACAGAAGGTCTATAATGTTGGTACTTAAACAAATGTTTCTTATGATATTTGTAAATCAAGTATAATAATGGGGGCAGTGATGTGAATGGAAAACGTCCCTCATTGGTGCATGCATTTGACCATCTGGTGGCACATTTAAAGAGGCTATGGTACCTTTAGGAGGCATATCCTGACTGGAGAGGAGGTACAACCCTGGGGTTGTGATTTTAAGCTTCATAGCCTTCCTCTCACTTCCTGTTATCTTTTTTTAACATGAATTTTTTAAAGATTGTTTCATTTATTTATTATACTTAAGGACACTAGCTGTCTTCAGACACCCATATGAGGTCATCAGATCTCATTGCAGATGGTTGTGAGCCACCATGTGGTTGCTGGGATTTGAACTCATGACCTCTAGGATAGCTGTCAGTGCTCTTAACCACTGAGCAATCTCACCAGCCCCATTTCCTGTTATCTTGCTCTGCTTCCTATTGGTAGATGAAATGTGATCTCTGCTTCCTGTCTATGTAAGGCTAGCTTCATACTCCTGCTATGTGCCTTTCCTGCCTCCACGTACTCTGCCCCTCTGGTACAGTAAGCTAAGCTCAATCCTTTTCTCCTTTAAGTTGCTTTCTGTAGTGGCGTTTATCATAATAACAGAAAAGTAACCGGCAGGATGGGTTTCCTTAGAGTATCCCCCCATCCCCTCTCTTAACTTCTTCCACAACCTGTCTTCCCTTCCACTCTGTTGTCCTTTTTATGTGTGACCCAGTGAGTCTTATTGGCTTGTGACAGGGGCTGTAGCACTGAGGAAAACTTCCCTTTGCTGCACATCAGCTGTTAACCATGATAAATCTTCAGAGGCCGACAAGTCTTTCCTGTTCGTGAGAACAGGGGCAGTCTTATATGCATCTCATCAAGGCTGTTGCGAGGCTGGGGACAAGGGCTGTGCCATGCCCACACGTCAGCATCCCACAGCTTTCCCTGGCAACGCCAATATATATTTTTTAAAGTCCAGGCTGGTCACACACAATCCTCTTGCCTCAGCTTCCTGTCAGTATTCATGTTCCATTTGTATACTTACAGAAATTACACATTATGATTGTTACCTGAGTGGTTTTAGTCTAACAAAGCTATCTTAGGTTCTCTCTCTCTCTCTCTCTCTCTCTCTCTCTCTCTCTCTCTTTCTCTCTCTCTCTCTCTCCCCGTGTGTGTGTGTGTGGTGTTGAACACAGTCTTTCCTTGAATGTACTATGTAGCCTGGATTTACCCTAACTTGAAATTCTTCTGCTTTAGCTTTCCAGGTGCCAGCATGTCTGTTCTATTGCACATTTAGAGAATCCAAGAGTTATGAAGATAAAAATGAGCATTGCTAGGGTGACAAATCACTATTTTTTTTTCTTTTTGAGATATACTCACTCCTTGAACTTACTACACAACTCAAACTAGCCTTTAACTTGCCATCCTCTTGCCTCAGCCCCAGGAACACTGGAATTATCAGTGTGTGTCACCTTTATGGCAAGAGATCTATGAAGATCTAGAGCTTGCATTTTCTCTATTGTATCTTGCCGTCTTAAAAAGATGAATACTTTTTTTTGCCCATTGAATATAAACATAAGCACTGAATGAAGCCTTTGTAGTGTATATAGTATGTGATCAGTTAATTGAGAGGCATGGGGAGGGGCCCACAGCAGTGGGGTGGTCTGGAGTAGCTTTTATGCTAGAGGCCATGCCATTCCTGATGTTACTGCAGTATCTTTGACTGCCCTGGAAACAGGGCCCTGAGTCCAAAGTAGAGATCTTTTCTCTCTGCTGCTGTCTATAGTTTTGCTCTGATCCAATTTCCATGTATAACTGTTATGTTTCATTTCTACTCTCTAGTGTGGCACCTAGCACATAGTAAGGTAGAAAACAGTATTTAATATGAAGGAAGAGCCTGGAGCTCTTCATTTTTTATTTCCTTCCATTCTAAAATTCTGATTGAGGCCTAGTTAGCAACTATAGCTTCTTTAATACTATGAACTTTAATTTACAAGGTTGTTGTTGAGAATTAGCCAGTGTAATGTTTGGCAAGCTACAAAGATCTGGAAGCAATGCAAAGACCACGTCTGTGTTAAAATGATGGTAGTAATTTTCATTGATCAAATTCCACAAATGTGTGAGATAGCACAGAGAAAATAGAAATCCTGCTGCCAGCTCAGGACCTGTACACAGTTTCGTGGCACTGGTCTTGGTGACTGAGTTGAAAAGTCTGCTATCTTGCAATATACAGAGGTTCTCCAAAAAACATAATGAGATCATAGAATTGTGACAGTTTTATTAGTAGTTTGTGTTGATCAAAGGTCACAAATGGGTCAGGTGCTGTTGACAAAATTGAAGCCAGCCAGCTAGTCCAGGATCTGAACACAGTTTTGTGGTTCTAGTCTTAGGGACTGGCCTGCCAATGCACGTCTGTTACATGAGGGAAAGAACCCAAGTGACATCAGGAATGTTCAAAGACAAGAGAGTTCCTGAAAGCCATAGTACTGAGAAGTATGATTGCTTCTCATCTTTGTGGTTTGGAAAGCTGGCTGCCCACGAGTGGTTTCTGACATGGAAGCCAAGTGCTTTGTGTTTCAGGCCTAGTAATTGGCCACGTGAGGGTCAGTCACATATCTTGGGTCTCAGTTTTCTTATTCTGGAAAAGTTGATAGTAGTATCAACACCAGGGTCCATTGTGGTGATTCATAAAGAATGACTAGAATAATCTAGGCAAGTTCAGTCTCCATGGCAACTGTGTACACATACTCCATATTTTCCAAGCCTGTTGAAAAAAAAATCAAAATAAATCAGAAATTCATTCTTACTGAAGTGGCTCAGTGGTGCTTGGACTGTGTAATTCCACATGGACTTCCTCTCCTGAAGTCTTAGTAACAAAAGACAGGGACAATGATGAGAATCCAGTTTCTGTACCAGAAACCAGAAGCTTGGCAGTTGTAAAATCCTCTGAACACAAAGTTGCTTCTTCAGTTACAAGTGGGAATCATTTCTGAAGCACCAGCATATTCCCCAGATTTCCACCAACGCTCTACAGTGGCTCCAAGCTACAATTTACCCTTTACATGCACTCAATAAAACATTAATGAAAAAATTCTGTTATGCTGGAAAAATACCAAAGTCAACGCTTGGTCATCACTTTGGGCTTCTTTTTCTTTATTACTCTCCTCCTTCATTCACACGTTTATAATACACTCACTCAGAGTCATCATTGCTAAGTTCCGGGTGCTGAGCTAGGGGGAGATACAGATCACTGCTCCTATGTCTTTAGTCTGTCTCTTATTAATATTTATGACTGTTTAGCTTCAGTCAGTAATCTGTGAAGGCTTGTAATAGACCATTTCAATATTTATGCTAATATGTGAGATTCTCTGCCATCTCTGAAAAATGTATTGCCTACTAGTGCTCCTGATGAATTAACAAGGCTTTAAAGTCCTCATAGTTCTACAGTAAGTACAAATATATGTTCAAGTTTAAAAATATCTTTTAAATTTTGAGCGTATATTTATATGTTCAATATATGTGAAATATTAACACAGAAGCATGGAGCTTGCTAGAGGCTTTATCATATTGCAAACAAAAGAGTTTTTTTCCACTTAAACAAAAGCTGTGAACTGTAGTCCTGATCTTCTCAAATATTAACACGTGTCAATCACAACGTTTCTTAGGCTAATCATTTAGGTCATCTCAGGGAGGACAGTCTTTCAATTAATAACTGGCTTCAGGAAATAAAAACAACAGAATGGGGCTGAAGGCGTAGCTCATTCGGTGGAGCGCTTACCTAGCATGTTCCAAGCCTTGGGTTTGACTCAGCACTGTAGAAACTGGGCACAGTGATGCTCCCTGTGATCCCAGCACTGGTGGGAAGAGGCAGGAGGCTCAGAAGTTGATGGTGAGTTTGAGGCTTTGTAAGACCTTACCTAACAGAAGCTCAGAACAGTGAAGGGAAGCATTAGCTTCATGTCTGCAGCTTCATGCTCTGAGTGAGCTTGGGATTCATGGATTTCTTGGCTCTGCTTTGCTTGCACTGGCTTTCCTCTGAGCATGCTCTTCCCTCATGGTGATGAAAGAGTCCTCAGCAATTCCTCATTGTGTCCTCTTTGCCCAGAAATCTAAGTGGGGGATTGTCTTTTATTAGTGTTAAGCAAGGCATAAAAGTAATTTTTAGTAATGCTTGTTTGTGTACCTTGGGTCACAGGCCCATCCTTTGGTTTGGTTGAGACTCACCCCTACCACATACTTGAAGAATGTGGAAAGGGAAAAACAAACTGTTATATGAGAGAGACAGAGGGGGGGAGGGGGAGAGGGAGGGAGGGAGGGAGGGAGGGAGGGAGAGAGAGAGAGAGAGAGAGAGAGAGAGAGAGAGAGAGAGAGAGAGACTGAATGCTGATATGTGTTACATTACAGTGAGAAAAGTCTAGAGCCTGGTGAGGCCCTCATATCACAACTGAATAGAGTACATTTGGTTCTCTCTCTTACTCTGTGTGCAATTTCCTCCCAGCTATGTATCTTGCCTTGCTTTTTAGTGTCCTTATAAGTTGAAGCAATGATTTAAAAACAGTATCTTTTTAGGACTGTGTAATCCTGAGGTGGAGAATGCTCCCATTTACAGATGTTTGGACACCTGGGCTGGTGTGGTGCAAAGTCATCTATTTTTACCTCATCAAAATTCCTTGATGCTGATGTCAGATAGACTCTTGAGAGCAGGATTTTGTCTCTTTGTAAGGAATGTTTTTCTCGTGTATGGGATGGATGGAGTATTCATTACTGGGACTCTTCTTAAGGAACATTAGGAAGGTGCTCATATCATGTTAGAAATCACCATATGTTTCAAAATTAGACTTTGTACCTGTACTAGTTACGTTTTCTGTTTCTGTGGTAAAATACTTAACAAAAGCAACTTAAATGAGAAAGGATTTATTTTGGCTTCCAACTTGAGGAAATGGTCCATCATGGCGAGGAAGACAAGGCAGCAGGAACTTGAGATAGCTGGTTACATTATGTCCACAGTCAGGAAGCAGAGGATGATGAACGTAAGCATCATGTTCTCCATTTTATTCAGTCGAGGACCCTAACCCGCAGGGGTGTCTTCTATCTCAGGAAACAGATCATCCCTCCCAGGCTCGCCCAGAGGTTGATCTCCTAGGTGACTCTAGAGCCAGTCAAGTTGACCATCAATATTGACCATCATTGCCTCCAGTTGGTTAGTTATCCTTAACCTAGTGATTTTTAAATGTTTAAAGATGTTCAACTTCTGCCAACAGACTCATGAAGGACTTTATACATCATAGCAATCAGAATGGAAAGAACTTTGTACACCTAATTTTGCATAAGAATGTGAGGTTGACATATTTCATTTAAGAATTTACATGGAATTATTCAATACATTTTCATTACCTTTCTGACAAACTTTCCGTATGAGTTCTTCTGTTCCTAAAAATTAATGCTTTTAATCTATTCATAACATTATTCAAGACTTTTTAAAGCAAAGTTCAGATCAAGGTTAATTTAACACCTCCTGTCAGGGGAGGGGGAGGGAAACTGAAACCCCACTCTCTCAGCACACGGTGTACATAGAAGAACTCAGGAAGAGTTGACTAGAACATACAGTGCACACAAACACCCCAAATACTTAACACAGAAATGACTATAATGCCATGAAAACATTGAAACTTTACATTTAAAATATTAGCTTCTCAGACCTGTATTATATTCCTTCTCTGAAACAAAACATATAATATCAGAATTTATAATACTTGAATTTGTGCAGCAGTTAAGGAGTCCAGGGTCTAGAGATATGGCTCCTAGTTAAGTGTGTATTACTCTTCCAGAAGAGCCAAGTCTGGATCTCAGCACCCACACTGCATGACTTACAACTGCCTGTGACCCCAGTTCACTATCTGGTACCCTCTGCTGCTCTCTACCTGCACCACACACACACACACACACACACACACACACACACACACACACACACACACAATTTAAAAATATTTTAGAAGTCTGATGATTTTTTAATTCAAGTAATAGAAACACCAGAAAAAACTAAAAAGTATCACTAAGAGAAGATTAATTTTTTAGCAAATAAATGATCAATGGGCAAACATCCTTTGTCTCCTTGATTGTAATCTAGAGTCTAATTTTTCAAAAAAGTCTAGACAGCCTTATACAAAAACTCCTTGCAAGAAAGAAATCCACAACTGACATGATTCCCAATGAGCTGTGAGACTTCATGGCTGAGAATTTTGATTGAATAGAAATAGCAAAAGTAATATCTTCTAGAAAGGCTTGAGTTTGAGTTTCTGAGGCTTATGTTGGACTCTCATCGATTGCGGTCTCTATAATTTTTTCAGCGGAGCCACTCAAGGGAGTGGCTTTCTGAAGACAATTGCTACTAGGAGTGACTACTAGACAGCGCCTCTCCCTTTCCAGCTTCCTTTCCTGCTGTGTGATTTGAGTTTGTATAACTTATAATTGTTTAACCATTGCAATGCCTAAGACCTTTAAGATCTGGACTCTGAAGCTTTCCAGCAATGGATGGAGGACGGCTGTGTGATGAGTGTGTGGTCTAGGAAAGTGAGGGCTAAAGTGGCCAGGCTCACAGCAGAAGGTAAATGCAGGCCTGCCTCTGGGATGAGGCAGGGAAGCAGGTTAGATGAAAGGAGGACTTGCTCCAGCTGGTTTGCATGAAATCCCTTTGAGAAGAGTATTCAAGTCAATGGCCCTTTCCCTAGCAAACATCCTAATGGGTGATTACACCTTTACACTTAATTTTTATGACATTTACAAATTTGGTGTGTGTGTGTGCGTGTGTGTATTGAGTATGTGTGTGTGTGTGTGCACATGTGTGAACAGATGGAGAGGTGAAGATCTGCAGCTAGTACACCTGCTTCTCTGGAGGGCTTGACAGGCAGGTTCCCAGGGAACTTCAAGAGAAGGAAAGGAGAAACAGATCTATTGATTGACTTGAATAAAATACTGACCAAATAGTGAGAACTGAGGTTGGCAACTACTGGGCATACTGAAAAGGCAAGACATCGCAAATGTGACATATAGTCATATAGATAACAGTTTATATAGTAACATTTTCTCCACGTTTCTGAAAAGGGGAGATATCTTGAACACAGTCATGAAGTGAGTACACCTTATCTTGGTGACCCAGATAAAGAAAGGATATTACTGGCTTCTCCTTGCAGATGTCCTGCCTAGCTCCCTCCCCAGTCACTAGCCTTCCTCCTCCACAAACATCTGATACCATGACCTGTTCTGTCCATTGTGGACCACTGGACAAATGGGGTCATATAGTTCATATGTTATCATGTATTCTTCTGTACACAGTTTCTTAATTCAGCACTAAGAATTGTCTATATTGTAATAGGTTTTAATTCCCATAGCTGAAGGATTGTCTTGTATTAATATACTATAATTTATCACACCATTGATAGGCACATAGGCTATTTCTAGTTAGGGCTACTGTGCTATCAATATTTACAAACATCTTGCAATCACATGTACCCATTTCCTTGAATATATACTCAGAAATAGAATTTCCTCTTTATAGCATAAATACACGTCCAGTTCCGTTTAAGTAAATACGGCTCCCTCAAGCAGTTGTTACATTTTATTTTTCTCTCAGCAACATTCTTGAGTTTGACTTGTTATATGTATTTGTCAGGGCTCACGATTGTGTCTCTTTATGTTTTGATGTGGTGGGTATGCCATGGTGCCTCATTGTGGCTTTGGTTTCCATAGTAGAAAGGTGGGATGATTTCAGGAGGCACAGAATGATCCTTTAATGAAGATGTAATCTGTAGTCACCTGTGGGATAAGCCTTGAAATACATTTGGAGAATTCTCCTGCTTTGGAATTTTCTATACAGTTCCTACATTCCATAGCATTTGATATTTGCATACTTTAATCATGGTTTGTTGTCACTAAACACATTCACAGATTAGCCAGGGAGTTTCAGGGATTGGAAGACGTTAGAGGATGTGACCTGAGACAGGGAAGGGTGGGTGTCCTACCTCACTCTTCCTTATAAGGGAGTTGAAGAAGTCTTAAGTGGGTGTGTACAGAATGGATGAATGAGTGTGTAATTGTTTGGCACAGGCACAATCAGGACAGGGACCTGCTGGCTCAGACCCAAGGAAATCACAAGGTCTTCCCTCTGAGGTGTGGCTTAAAGAGATGGCAAAGTCTTCTGGTCTGAAAATGTTGATGGTGTGTGCAAACACCAGCGTTTATGAATAGTTGGGCGATTAACCAGTATGTACAAAGACCAGCACCTGCAGCTCCATCCTCCCAGATGTTTACAGCCTGAGAGCATGATCTACAGAAGCCTCGTATTGAGACTAGCTTCCCTCTGGAACTGTGCTGTTTCTAATAAACATGCTGAGGGCTGAAGCTGTTGCTTAGTTGTTGCTGCTACACCATAGCTCACATAGCCCACCTGGCCCCAACTTTTTTGGATGTGTGACTGTACTGGTTGGTTTTGTGTATCAACTTGACACAAGCTGGAGTTATCACAGAGAAAGGAGCCTCTCTTGAGTATATGCCTCCATGAGATCCAGCTGTAAGACATTTTCTCAATTAGTGATCAAGGGTGGGAGGGCCCCTTGTGGGTGGTACCATCCCTGGGCTGGTAGTCCTGGGTTCTATAAGAAAGCAACCTGAGCAAGCCAGGGGAAGCAAGCCAGTAAGTAACATCTCTCCATGGCCTCTGCATCAGCTCCTGCTTCCTGCCCTGCATGAGTTCCAGTCCTGACTTCCTTTGGTGATGAACAGCAATGTGGAAGTGTAAACTGAATCAACCCTTTCCTCCCCAACTTGCTTCTTGGTCATGATGTTTGCACAGGAATAGAAACCCTGACTAAGACAGTGTCTTTGCTGTCGCCTTTTCTTCATTTCCTCAATTGTCCCAGGTAGGTTCCCAGGACTAAGCAGTGAAGGGTGCAGGGCAATCTTAAGTGTCCTGTATAACTTTCATGTTTTTAATAAACTGTTTATCATCCATATCCCAGTTCCTTGAACACAAGTCTCTACCCTGTATAAGGTTGCATAGCTGAATGTAGAGGTTGCAAAGAAAATTTGGCGTCATGGGACTTCACTAAGCCTTGATTCAGAAGACACACCCATATGCACTTGGTACCACGAGAACTACCATGTTCCTGTTGCTGAGCACTGCCTGAAACATCTTGGCTTAGGTTCAAGACTGTAGTATGTTATAACCTGTAGTACTTTTACTATACCTACAAAGCTTTCTCCACATATAGAAACAGTGATTTGATTATGGAAATCTGAATTTTAGTATTTTCCTACCATCATTCCTCAGCAAATATGTATCAAATTAGTGTAAATCTACTTTCATATTAAGTTAGAATGTTCTGAGTACTATCTGAGTCAGTTACTTGAAGTTCAAAAGAAAACAAACAACCTACCCACACCCATCCAGTGAATTTCTGTTTGAGGCCTGAGTTCCAATATGGTTCTAATCATATCTCTACTAAATACTGATGTAAAGTGATGTTTACTTATTGATGATTTTAAAATAAAATTATTGTTGTAGGATATCCACTAGGGAAGCCTGCTTGGAGACAGATTTAAGTCAATAGAAAATCTTTATTAGCTGGCTGCGACTACTTTGGGTGTTTGGGATCTCAGTGTAAACTTGAGCTGTTCTCCTGGGGAGCTTTGGAGCACAGACCCCATGTACTGGGTCAACATATGTCAGTCTGCTAGAACAGCTAGCCAGAAGTGGAACTACAGAAGCCAAAAGGCAAGGTTAGTGCATTTAGAGACTTTCCCAGAAGTATGTCTTTGATGGATAAGAACTTTGCTTTTGTTTTGGCAGGTGGTGGTGTCTGTGTGCTGAGTTTTACAGCCTGCATGGTATTTCCATCATGGAGTCAGTTTTGTTAAGGTCTGGTGGGCCTGTTACAATGTCAGTCAACTTTGAATAGCATTAAAGATTCTCTGTGTCTGATAATATCAAATATTCTGGCAAGATTTAATCTTTATATAAAAATCATGCACGCTGTGTTGGTTTGAATGCGAATGGCCTGCATAGGCTAATATATTTGAATGCTTGGTCATTAGAGTGTGGCATTGCATGAGTGGGATTAGGTCTTGAAGTAGGTGTGGCCTTGTTGGAGGAAGTGTGCCACTGGGGGTGACCTTTGGGGTTTCAAAAGCCCAAGCCAGTGTCAGTGTTTTTCTTTCTGCCACTAGATGTGGAACTCTCAGCTCCTTCTCCATAGCCATGTCTGCCTGTGTGCCACTGTGCTTTCCACTATGATGAAGATGGAATAAACCTCTAAAACCGGAAGCCAGCCCCACTGAAATGCTTTCTTTTGTAAGAGTAGAGTTGCAATAGAACACTGACTAAGACACATAGCCATCTCATTAGTATGCAAGCTTGCTTTTGTGTTAAATAAATGATATTACATACATTCCAGAGCATTCTTTTGAAATGAACTTTCTTCATAATTTATTTTCAGTAAATGCTTGGTTTGTGTGACTATTTTACATATAAGTATATACTTAGGCACACATTTCTGGGGTAAAAAGAGATCATTAGCAATAACAGTTTAGGAACCCCTGGTTTACACCAATGGCTTAGATTCCTTCTGGAGAGCAAGAGTCCTCGGAACACTCAGTCCTAAGTGGGATATCCTCTTCAAACTCCTCCCCTCGGGACTCCTGAGCGATGTGGAAGAGGAGGCAGAAGTACTGTAAGAGCCAGAGAGGATGACACCAAGGGAGCAGTGTCCTCCAGACACGATAGGCCTGACACACATATAAACTCAGAGACTGTGGCAGCATGCACAGGATCTGCACATGTTCAAGCCAGATGGTATCCTGGCACTGAGAGGGGGGAGTGGACATGAACTCCCATTCCTAACCAAGAAGCAATCTCCAGTTGACAGCCATTTATAAAGGAAAGATTGGTTTTCTCCAGTGGAATCTCACTAGGTATACAAATCACACTTAAAAGCATGCCCAGTAATAAATGGCTAACATGAAAGTAATTCGTTGGTATTTCTGGAGATTTTTGGTTTTTGTCTCATATTGCTTTGACTTTTTTTTTTACCTTACCAGTCTTTTGCTTGTGTATTATGGCTTCTGATTTTGTATTTTAATTTACTTAGTGTGTGTGCTCTGTGTCTGTGTGTGAGAGGGTCTGTATGTGTGTCTGTGTATGTATGTGCTCTGTGTGTATGCTCTGCGTGTGTGTCTGTGCTCTTTGTGCATACATGTTCTCTCTCTCTCTCTTTCTTGCCTTCTTTTCCCTCCCTCCCTCCTTCCTTCCTTTCTTTCTTTCTTTCTTTCTTTCTTTCTTTCTTTCTTTCTTTCTTTCTTTTTTCTCTTTTTCTTTCTTTCCTTCTTCCTGTCTTTGTATTCTAAACACAGAGAAAAAGAGGGTGGGGAATGAATGGGTGAGGAGGTGGGAAAATCTGTGGGGTGATGAGAGAGGGCAAACAGTGATTAGAATAGATTGTATGAAACATTATTCTCAATAAAACTTAAAAACAAAATCCAAACAAATAAAGAAGCAGTACGTGGAGATGTCATGCAAACAACAGAAGAGATGGGGGATTCACCTCCTGTCGCCCAAGGGTTCCTCTCCTGATGCATGTCCCAGACTCAGCCACAAAACATAAGTTCGTTCACTGATATCCAAGTCCACAGGCCCTCAGAGCCCAGTCTTTGGGGCAGAGGCCATGGGATGAGAGTTTTGAAGGGCCGTTCAGATTCATTTCTCCTTTTGTATGTGTAGTATATATGGTCTATTGACCTCCACAGGGTTATCAACGCAAATATCTCAGATGGTGGGTCCCTGCCGATGAGGCCATTCATTCCCAGTTCCTATCTAGAGATACTTACCAATTATGGTAATTATGGTGGTGACATTTTCCAGACAGGGAAAAGATAATGAAGGCATTCATTCAGTGTCTTTTCCCAGAGATTATGGGGGTAATATTATTGTGAATGAAGTGGCTATGATAAACATTTAAAACAACAACAACAACCAGCAGCAGCAGCCAACTAATTTCCTACATAAGCAAAGAGTTTCTTTATTCAACAGAAACATCACATACACAGATACATCCTATGCAGTTCCCGAAACTCTCGACAAGATGTTCATAGGGACAGAGGGAGCTCTCGCTCTTGCTTTGTGTGGCACCTGACAACCAGTAGTGAAAAATAAGCAATTATTGGCATTTGTCAAGCCTTAGGTTCTGTGGCAGGAAAGAGGAAGCGGCAGCAATCACGCTCAATCTGCATCTCTCCTGATGTCAGTCTTTGTGAGAACTGAGCGAACATCAGAAGAGAATGGAAAAGGCTTGCAGATGTGCAGCGAGCTATGACAGCAAGGCTGCCAACATGGCGCGCCGGCCGATCGACTAGCGATTAAGATATCAAGAGTGATCCCCACAGCTTGCTGACAGCTGCTTCAATTGTTTGCACCTGTTTCCCCCCATTACACATGTGTCTGGAATGGATTATTCTGGCCTGCGCCAGACACATTCACCTTCCCTCACGGAGTCATGGTCCAGCAGCCTTGCAGCAAGGGCCAGACAGCTCTTAGAGCCACAGAAGCAAGATTCTGAAGACAGTTCTGGGGTGTGATGGCCCACAAGCTATAGGTTTAACTGTTAATGGTGGTGTATGAATGCTGCTTGCTTCTCTCCTGAGTCAGGGTGAAGTCTGTGGTCTCCCAACCATACTCAGGGCTTACATACACATGTCACAGCATGACAACCTTCCAGGCATTTTGAGTCAGGATAGGACACCTTAAGGAATTAATTGAAATTAAACTATGGCCCCAAACTCCCTGAACTGGAGTGTTACCATAATGGCCCTGCCACATTAGTGGCAAGTCTGCTATGCAGCTGACACAGCTTCAGATTCTGACTTCATGGTGTAGAGCCTTCCCAGGTTCTGAGAGCTGCATTGCTCAGGGGTTCTCATGGTCATCCATTTGTATAAAATGTGCAAATATTAGATATTTAACCCTGGGGCTAGGACTGCTCTCTCTGCTTCTCTGACACATTTCCCATCATGCGATGCAGAATTGGAATTTTAGTGGTGGAGGACAAGCTGAGTTGGGGGTGCATTACTTTTTGGTTAGTGGCTTGCTTTCATGTGGTTTACAGTCTCTTGCATGTATTCCTTCGGGCTTCCAGGGTTATTTACGTCTAATTGTGAACAAGCTATTTTCTAGTTTTCTTTCCTGGAGGACTCCTCCTTTGTTAAAAGGCCACCATCCCAACAGAACCTGCTGTTTTCTGCTTGCCTACTGTCCTGTCAAGCCTGTGTTTGGTCTGCTTGTAGGCTGGCTCTCTGAAAAACAGAAAGCATAGGATATTTGCTAAGTTCTATGACTGATTGATTCTAAACTACCAGTGGGGTAAGAACTGGTTCACAAACTTCCTGAGTATATTACACTTACTATTGAAAGCTGGTACAAGCTGGCTGTAGCACATCACAGATTCTCCCATAAAAGTTCATGAACTGTTTTGGCATCATTTATAACTATTAATCATATAATTATAATTATAGTTCAGACCTTCGTTTTCTCACCCTCATGAGTACTGTGAATGCTTTGCCTGTTTTCCTGCCACCTAACTGTTTGGTGGAGCACAGTGAATTCAGAACACCACTAGATTTGCTTCCAGAAATGCACATTTACTGTGTGTGAGTCTCTCTCTGGCTCTTTCTGGCTCTGTTTTTTTCTAATCTCTCCAGGAGTAAAGTGTCCATCCCCAAACTTCTCTGGCTCCTTCATTTTCCGGAGCTCACCTTCCCTCTGGCCTCATCTCCCTCCATAACACGGAGGTCTCCTGATGGACTCAGCACTTTTCAAACACATGGAAGGCACCTGTCTCCTGCAGCTCTGCTGGGGCTCCTCATCTCCCCCTCCGTGTGGGAAATTCCTCCATCTGTCTAAACACTGTCCTGTTCTGTGGAGTTTAGAAAGGTTTTCTACATTATGCTATTCCAAGGGTATTTTCTGGATAGTCTGAATCCATAAAAGTTTACTTAAAGACAAGAGAAGAATAGAACAAAACATCTCCAGATACAGCAGTGCACTTCCATAATGCACCAATACTGCTCTGTGGGAGACCACTTCATGGCTACACTAACTCACTATGGCATGTTTATGAGAGCCAAACTTGAACCTGTGAGCTACTAAGCCGAGAGTATAAAAATGTAGCCTTAGGTTTTTAGCCCTGATCAGTATCAGGAGGCCATCTTGCTACAATGTTCTTGGATGGCTGCACTGATAAACTCTATCCCATTGTTATATTGGAAAACATGTAATATGAACGCAGAATGGGAAATCATTTTTTTTCATTTCCATGTTTACACTCATCTAATTATGTTTCCGGACTTTCTTGTTATAGGGGCGCCTCCTTCTGTTCTAACCTTTGCTCCTCTCTTCTCCCTCAGTCTCATTCCTCTCAATTTCTCTTTTTCTTTTCATTTATTTAATCACGTTTTTCATCTGATTTTCCATCTCTCTGTATCTTTTGTTTAGCTAAGCAGCTTTATCTCACATAGATGACATGCTGTATGTAGATTTAAAATGTACAGTAAACATGATGAATGATTTCAGACAAGATATAAACAAGCACATGAATCCCATCTAAGCCTTTTAGAGGAAAGTCAATAATATGGAGAAAAATGCAAAAGAGGAGGCCAAATCAGGACTAGGATTGAAAATATCAGCAATAATTCAAGAAGGAAACTGAGGTTTTTTTAAAAGAGAAAATGTTGGAAATGAAAAAGTTAATGAAGAGACACTCCAGTGGGAAGCATCATCAGTAGATGGCTGAGCACAAGGAGAAATGTCGGAGATGGAGAACAAGGCTTAGGCTGTAATACACTCAAGCATAAGCAAAACCAGGCAAGTGTGAGGGCAACGTCGGAGGACTGTGAAAATCAGCAGAACAAACTGAACAATCCATGGGCTGGAAGAAAGATCAGAGGGAGAGAAATGAAATTCAGTGAAATGAAATTATAGCAAAACCAAAAATCCCCCAAATCTAGTGGAAAAGGCCATCCAAACATGAACAGTATTTAGATTCTGAAACAGGGGACTGGAGTGGACCAGCAGGTGAGAGGACCCACTCGCTGCACTGCCACCATGCCTGAGTTCAGCTCCCAGAGATCACACAATTACTCACAACCACTTCTAACTCCAGTCCCAGGAGATCTGATTCCCTCCATTGATGCCCCCCTCACCCCCTCTACACACACACACACACACACACACACACACACACACACACGTAAAATCTAAATACTCGTAAATAAATCTAAAAAAATTAGATCCCCAAATAAGCATAACCAAAGAAAATCCTTGCTACAATATAGTGTAGTTAAAATGCTAAAAATCCAAATCAGTGAAACAGTATTGAATGCTGTAAGGAGAAAGGCCCAGTCACCTCCAAAGGTGACTCTAAAAGCCAATAACACATGAGAGAGATTGTAAGTCCCGGAGGTAAATAATTGCCAGCAGAAGTTGGTATTGCCACCAAACCTATATTAAAAACTCACAGAATAATAAGGACATTTCAGCATAAACAGAGATTAAGGGAATTAGTGGCAACTGTATTAGTTACTTTTCTGTCACTGTGTTAAAGACCATTATCAAAAGACACGTGGAGAGGAAAGGGTCAGATAAGTCAGGACACGGACTCAAGCAGGGCAGGATCCTGGAGGCAGGAGCTGATGCAGAGGCCATGGAGGGGTGCTTGCTCCCCATGGCTTCCTCTACTTATTTTATTTTTTTTTAATAATTTATTTTTTCTCAAATCGTAATTCATTCACACAGGGGTAATAAAACACAGAAAGGCAGGATGTGGGGAAGGGGATGACACTGGAGTGTGGGTGTTCAGGGGGAATACAGATATCTTCAGAACCGGGTATCTGCTGGGTGAAGGTTCAGGGGACAGGTCACTATGACTCTGCCTACAACTCGCTTGTCCTTATCTAAGTTGGTATTGTCTGCCAAGGCTACCTATTTACAAGGTCTATGACTACTCAGGCTTATAAATTTCCACAAAACCTGCCTGTTTACATTAGCTTATAGCCATCTGTTTCAATGTTTTTCCACTGAGACCCAAGACTTGGTGTTAGTATACATGTATGACAGGCCTATTGCTGAGTTTAGGCCTATGGCTGATTTTAGGCCTTCAGTGTGTAAGGAGGGCTGCCCCTGACATCTCCTCCCTTCTCTAAGTATAGAAGGGCTGCGGCAATTCTAATCTTTCGAAGGTGGGGATAGAGGCCTGACCTCCAGTATTTGAAGGGGACCTTGTAATGGCTCCAGTCCCCCTGTCATTGTCCAGTGAGGCATGAGGGCCATACCCATCCCAATGTCTTTTTCCTGGAGAGGGGATACTTTTGACATCAACCCCTATGCAGTCAGGCTTGTCCCTCAGGGAACCCAGAGAGATAGTTTTATCTTTTATTTATAAAGTAGAAGAAGCTATTACTAATTGATATATTATATAGCCTGATTAGTTGTCGGCAGTGCTATAACAGTCCTTTGACAAAAGATTATTAATATAGATTCATACATCCTTAAATAGTGTCTTCATGACTCTCTGAGTCTGGAAGGAGTGACTGTTGGCACTTCTGCCCTGATTTTACAAGAACTCTGAAAAATTGGCTTTAAAAACAAAAGAGGGGGAACGGTACCCCCCCAGAAGGAGTCCCCCTGTAATGCTCTCCATCATGCCTTGTTCACTTTTAACTCTCTAAAGCTGAAAGCTCATGGCAAATCTACAGCTGTCTGCCTCTGGCACCACTGAGACCAACAAAAACTTTGACACAGATATGGGGAAGGACCCTCTTACCCTTAAAGGGAATGGCCCATTCCCAGTTCCCTTACGGGGCCGAGAATTGATATGCCTGTTTCATACCACAGAAGGCACAGCTAACCGGCTACCAAAAAGATTAATGAAATAGATACCCCCACAAAGCCAGGCCCAACCATAAATAAGATGAATAACAATTTACATCCAGGGAAGAGAAATCTCCCTCAGAATTCCCTTCTTTTTCCTTTCCAGGTAAAAATTAATCACCCGTGATGTCTGCTGTTAGAAGTTCTAATTCAGAAGCTGGCCTCCGAAATTATACTACTCCGACCTTTGAAAGGCCACTGACAAGAACATCAAACAGCTAGAGACTGACATTACAAATCTGAAGAAATCCCTCGTTTCACTGTCTGAAGAGACCTCCTAAAGTCGCAAAGATCCTTATTGGACTTGATTTACTCTATCACAATAGAAAAGGCTGTGTACAGCTCTTGATTGTGTACAGTCCTTAAAGAAGAATGTTGCCTTTACATAGACAAGACAAGGAGGGTTAAAGAGAGCATGAAATAGGTCAGTGAAGGCCCTAAGAAAAATCAGAGAGAGAAAGAGACAGATGAATGCTGGTACAAGAATTGGTTTTCAGCCTCTCCAAGGTTGTCAACACTACTTCCTCCCATATTGGGACCATTATTTGGGTTCTTTTTGCTTATTTCTGCTGGTCCCTGGGCCACAAATAGGCGGACTAACTCTGTGATACAACAGATAAATAAATAATTTGGTAGCAAAACCTACTCAGATACATTATCATAAGTTAGCTAGGGAGGACCACGAGACTCAAGATGAGGTTGTTACTTTATACAGGGTGTTTCCAAAACCCATCTCCACCCAACCTAAAAGGGGGGACTTCTGCCCTTAGACCAAGCATAGAGGGGCCACCCAGAACCCCCTCTGACAGGCGATCTGAATTTTTGCTTAGGCTCTACTTATTTTCTTATAGAACCCAGGAGCTGCAGCCCAGGCATGGAATTATCCCCAGGCAACTGAGCCTTTTCACATCAAAATGTCCTATGGACTTGCCTACAGGCAATTTGATGGAGGCATTTTCCTAACCCAAGTTCTTTCCAGATAATTTTAGCTTGTGTCAAGTTGATGAAAACTAAACAGATCAATGATGAAGGAAGTCTTAATAAATATAAAAGAATAGAAATTGTTTCTTGTATGTTATCAGATTGTAGCAGCATAAACTAGAAATTAATTTCAAGAAATATACAGAAATGACACAAATGATTGGACCCTGGAAGGTGGACTCTAATGATCAGTGGGTCATAGAAGAAATTAGGGAGAAGTAAGCCAGGGCTTAGAATAGCATGAAGGTGAACTACCAACTCAGCTGAACCTTTGGGATACAGCTAAGGGAGCTCTAAGAATGAAGTTTTCATCTGTGAGTGTTGACATTTGACTAACACACACACAAACAACAACAAACAAACAGGAATATCCCATAAATAAGCTAACGATATAACTCAAGCAAGAACTAGTCACGTGCAAGAGTGGAGTGTGGTGAGGACGGCAAGCGCCAGGCAGCAACTAAGGAAGTCGAGGCCTAGAGAATACTGCACACAAACAAGCCAACAGAAAGCAGCCCCTCTTGAATAATAGATTAGATTGGCAAATCCATCTCCAGACTCACCAAAATAAATAAAGAAAAGATCCAAATAAATAAAATTAGGGGGTAGAGTATATGTTGCAACAAATTTTAATGAGTTCCAGAGAAATTAGGGAATCAAACTTTGAACATAAGCATTCTTAGAAACAGTAAAATCTAGAAGAAATTGAAATTTTTCTAGGAACATATCACCTATCTTCATTATATCAAGAAGATATAAACAATTTTAGCAGATCCATAGCAATGAATAGTATTGAAACAGTAATAAAAATATCTCCCAAGCTGTGCGGGAGGCTCCGAGCGCTGCACGGCCATGGGGAGGCTGTGGGCCTTGGGCCACCACCGAGGCTTCTGGAGTTGGCTGGAGCTAATGCTAAGGAGGAGCCATGAGCTGGTTCAATGCTTTGCAGTTGTCCAGCTTCGCCAAACAGGCCCAGTCCCAGGCCCAGATGTCCATCGACAGGGTCCCGGACATCCAGGAGGAGGAGCCGAGCACCTGGACCAAGCCAGGTAAGCGGATCCTGGCCTTCTGCCCAGTCCCGCATACCTCAGCCTGGTGCGGGTTCTGCTGGCCTCAGGTGTCAGCTTGAGCTCTGGTCCTGTCCCCAGGCCCTTCTTACAGAATTTGAAGCACAGCCCCAGATTGCTACGCATCTTCTGCCTTTGTGTCCTAGGTCCAAACTTTGTAAACCCCCAGTCAGGGAGCTGCTCTGAGGCCTGAGATGAAGGCTAAAGAAGAACTTTCTGGGTCACTGGAGAAGGCCCAGGAAGAAGCCTGTCAGCGGCAGGAGGCATTAGCGCTTCAGGTGGGGGACCTTAGGCTAGCGCTGCAATGGGTAGAGCAAGCAGCTGCCAGAAAAGAGAATTACTTACTTCAGCAGAGACTTCAAGAAGCAAAGAATCGAAACTAAGAGGTGAGTCACTGTTTCATCAACAACGAGACCATTGCTTCCATAGACAGAAAATTTACAAGATACTCTAGGATCCCAGACATCATTGTGGGAGATGCTAGCAAAGAATCTTTCTGATAGGCTTGGTGAATCACAGACCTTGTTGGCTGCAGCAGTTGAAAGAGAGCATGCAGTTACAGAAGAACTCCTGGCCAGCAAAATCCAGATGTCTTCAGTGGAGTCACAGAATTCTCTATTACGACAGGAAAAGAGTCGACTTCAGGCCCAGCTAGAGTCAGAGAAAAATAAACTATGAAAACTAGTGGATGAAAATAGTTGGTACCAGGTTGAATTAGGAAACTTAAGAGATGAATATGTAAGAATGCTTGGAGAGACAAGGAAAGAAAAGATACTTTTGAGCAGTCAGTTAGAAACGAGAAGAATGAAAGTTGAACAAGAAAGGAAAAAAACCATTTTCACTCAAGAAGCACTAAAAGAAAAGGACCACAAGGCATTTTCTGTTCCTAGTACTCCCATGTCACACACCAGCTCTATAAGTGGAGTAGATACAGCAGGGCTGTAAGCATCCTTCCTGTCTCACAGGGTGAGTCTCAAGAGCATTCATTTGGGCCAACGTCCACATCAGCCAGTGGAAGCAATCTTTATGAAGCTGTAAGGATGGGAGCCGGGTCGAGCATTATTGAAAATCTGCAGTCTCAGCTAAAGCTGAGGCAAGGAGAAATTAGTCATTTACAGTTAGAAATTAGTAACCTAGAAAAAACTCGATCCATAATGTTGGAAGAGTTAGTTAAATTAACAAGTCGGAATGATGAACTTGAGGAGAAAGTGAAAGAGATACCCAAGCTTCAAGTTCAGCTTCGAGGTTTGGATCAAAGATACAACACTATTCTGTAGCTGTAGGGAGGAAAAAGCAGAAGTAGGGGAACTTCCCCTGGATCTTGAAGATGTAGAAAACTCAAATAGATGAACAAAGACAAAGGCTCAGTTAACTTGTGAAGTTTGTATTCCCGTCAAACTAAATGTAAACACTTAATATATAAATGCAGACTTCCAATAAATTATTTTACAGAATTAAAAAAAAATCTCTCCCAACAAAGAAAAATTTGGGGCCAGATGGATTCACTGCTGAGTGAATCCAGCACTAAACCTTTAAGGAGGGGTTAACATCAATATTCCTTAAACTGGTTTGCAAAATGGAAAGGGAAGAAATAATACCAACTTTGTTCTATTAAACAAGAATTATCCTAATACCAAAACTAGAGAAGGAAACAACAGAACAGAAAAGAAGACAGAGCATTTCTCTAATAAATGTGGATCAAAATACTTCCCAGTAAAAATCTTGTAAGCCATATCCTGAAATATGTGAAACTCAAATTCCATGATCAAGTTGTTTTCATCCCAGGAAGGCAAGTTTTTCTCAGTTATGCAAATCAATAAGTATAATATGAGAGAAATAGGCTTAAAGATAGAAGGCGTATGATTATCTCAATAGACACAGAAATGCCTTTGAAAATTTCAACATCTTTTTCTTTAAAAAAAAAATTCCTTTAGTTAGGTGTATGGGTGTTTTACCTGCTTGTATGTCATATGCATGCAGTGCCTAAGGAAACCAGAAGAGGACATTATGTTTCCTGGAACTGGAATTACAGACATTTGTGAGCCACTATACGGGTGTTGGGAATTGAACCTGGGTCCTCTGGAAGAGCAGCCAGTGCACTTAACCACTGAGCCATCTCTTCCAACCTCTCAACACTTTTTTTTTTTTCGGTTTGGTTTTTCGAGACAGGGTTTCTCTGTGTAGCCCTGGCTGTCCTGGAACTCACTCTGTAGACCAGGCTAGCCTTGAACTCTCGAACTCAGAGATCCGCCTGCCTCTGCCTCCCAAGTGCTGGGATTAAAGGCGTGCGCCACCACCGCCCGGCTCAATACTTCTTGATAAAAGCCCTGAAGCTACTAGAAATAGCCTTCACAACAAACTCCATGCTGAAGCACAGGAACCCCCCATAGTGGACACAGGAAGTACGGGTGACACATACTAAGAGTTAAAGGGAGGGATGAGTGCAGCAAAGAGCAGGGACAGGTATAACACCGAGACGGAAACAGAAAATAGTGTGCAGAGAAACAGACGAGGCTGTTAGGGGAATCGTGAAACACTTGGCTGTCGGCATGTGACACAGAGTGGAGCGGCTATGAAGGGAAGGAGCACATAGCTCTGACATAAAGACAAGTGGAAACTCACCACAGGAATCTCAGAAATGGACGAGGAAACGTTCAGAGACACCGTCAGAGACTGATCGCAAATCGTTATTATGTGACTGAGGCTTCTAAACACTGTTCCCTCAGTTATATTCTGCCGAGCGCTCATGTCTCTAAGATGGTGTTGATGGTCACAGAAATACTGCACATGCAGAAGAGATCGAGCTTCCTGCGGATTTAGTACATCCACATATTAAAAGCGTTCTGAAGTTCCATATTAAGATCCTCTTTCTGATTACTATTCAGCTTTGCCAAACAGATTTAACATATGAATAATTCTTTCATGAGACACCTATTAAGACAGCCAAGGATAGTCTTTTTCTGCAGTAGACAGATTGCTAAATATATACATTTTAATAATTGGCTTTGAGGTAGGTCCAGAGTGGCACACAGGGAATAAACATTTATCTTATCTAATATTAACCATTATTAGACAGTGACTATCTGAAACTCAGGGTTCTTTCTTCAATACAGTGGTGGATATGAACCTGTGAGAACTGTTGTTATTAAGAGTGTAGGGTTAGAAGTGTTATGTCAATTGTCAGGACTTTATACAATCACAAACAGTGGGTACCACCTACAGATTCAGCCAACTCTGTATTAAAATATTTGGAACAAACTTACCTGTGGCTGAACAGAGACAGTTGTATTGGCTGGTTTTGGGTGTCAACTTGATACAAGCTAGAGTTATCCCAGAGAAAGGAGCCTCCTTTGAGGAAATGCCTCTATGAGATCCAGCTGTAAGGTATTTTCTCAATTACTGATCAAGGGTGGGGGAGCCTATTGTGAGTGGTACCATCCCTGGACTGGTAGTCCTGGGTTCTAAAAGAAAGCACGCTGAAGAAGGAAGCCAGTAAACAGCATTCCTCCATGGCGTCTGCATCAACTCCTGCCTCCAAGTTCCTGCTCTGTGTGAGTTACTGTCCCAACTTCATTTTGTGATGAATAGCAGTGTGGAAGTGTAAGCTGAATAAACCCCTTCCTCCTCAACTTGCTTCTTGGTCATGACGCTTGTGTAGGAATACAAACCTGACTAAGATAACACTTTTTCTTATTATTATTCCTTATTATTATTACTATAGGGTCTAAACAACACAATGTAGCTCTGATTATATAGTGTTTACACTACATTTGTGTGTGGGGGAGGGGAATCTTACATTAACCTAGGTTTTCTGCCCACATGTGATCCACATACCTTAGTCTTTATAGCAATGCAATATATATATATGCACACATACACGCACACACACACACACACACACATATGTGTAATTTAGATATGGTTTAAACCATATGAGAGATCTGAGAATATTATACCACATTATATCACATTATCTGAAGGACTTGACAATCTGTAGATATTGGTATCTCTCTCTCTCTCTCTCTCTCTCTCACACACACACACACACACACACACACACGCACGCACACACAATTGCATTAGAATATTAAACACTTTATTCTAAGGAGTTGTAAGGTCCTCGGGTGAGGCTATTTGACAGGAACCTGAGAACAAAGTAGGGCACAGAGGAGTTGCCCAGTCTAGCAGCAGGACACAGACAGCTGCTGGGGATGCCGAAAGCCACATGGAGGAGAGAGGGCATCTGCTGACCACCATCCTCTGAAGAGAGAAGCTCTTTGGTTACAAGGCAACAAAAGGAGCAGTACGGGGCAGTGGGTAGCATCTCCATTCCTGTAATTACTGTCTGTCTATGTCTATGTCTTTGTGCTGCCATGACTGTGCTATCTGATGCAATATTAACTTATTCCTCACAGTCTGTGGTGCTGGGAAATCCAAGAGAAAGGCATTGATTGGCAGACTTAGAATTTGATGTGCACTCCTTGGTTTCCAAGATGGTGCCTGTTGTGTTTGCTTCAGAGGTGAATCTTGTGCTTCACGTAGCTGAGGAGCAAAAGACCACGTGGCTTCCTGAAGCTTGTTTCATGAGCAAAGTAAATCCCATGCACTTCTTTCTACTCTAGAAGAGGAATGGTCTGGTACCCATAGGCTATTCCATATCTGCCTCCGTAAGACAGAGCTGAGTTTCACACTTCCTTGAGCTTACAGTTGCAGCTTAGGCCTCAGACTGAAGCCTGCTCATTGCCTTCTTGACACTGTATACAGATGTGAAGGGTCCCTTGGGCCTTTTATGCATAGTAACACCATCTTCCGCATCTTCCCTGGGTTGCAGCTCTTACCCCAAATCCCTGGAATGACCCAAGCTTTTATCTGCCCAGTATTTTCCTTTTCTGCTGGGCTCAAACAAAATCTGATTTCCAGGATTTTGTTAGAACATTTTGGCATTGGCTTTGGGGGACATTCTAAGCATATCCTATGTAATGAAAAAAAATCTGCTAGAAAAGAAAAGAAAGGTCAGAGTACTTGGGGCAAAATAGTAACATGTGACCAAAAGTTTGTTTAGACCTAAACAAAATTTGCTAAATTCTAGAGTATGAGTGCGAACAGTGGCTGGTGTGGCATTGGTAAACATCTTATTAGTGCTCAGGACATGAGTCCATGCCTACCAGCTGCCCTCTCATTGGCATCTGCAATCGCTACCACTGAAAGCCTTCCTGCTTTCCTTTGCTCTGGGTCCCACATGGTTAACCAGGACCATTCTTTCCTGGTATTTTCCTAGATGACCAGAGTAGGCTCTGAATTGACCTTTCCAGGCTGCTCAGTCTTTTCTAGAGAGGAAATCGAAAGGGCATGTGAATCATACCATATATACTTCGTTATAACAACCAACTACAGAAGAAGAGAGGGGCAGGGCAGGAATGAAGTTATGGCTTCTAGCCTGCATGTAAATGGATTACACATCTAAGTGTAAGCAGGAAATGGGGAGTGGGATTTTCTTCCCTTGATTGGTCCTAATGCTCCTTTGAGTCCCCTGATGTGAGCCTCTCACCAGGCTGGTTGCAATGATAATGGCAAAGACACCTGTAGATCTTCCTACTGGGTCCAGACTAGCAGTAAAGATGGTATTACTTCTCTTTCACTCAAGTGACAGTCGCTTGGGCCAAAGTTTCAAGGAAACTGGCTCTTATGGACTGCCCAGCATTGGAAGTATGGCTAGTACCCTAGAGGAACTTAATCTAATAACAGTGAAATTGAGCTGAATCACTTTACACTACTGTACAAGGCAGGACCATATTGAGCCAATGAATGTCTAGTGTGGTGTTGTGCCCTCTACTTTTGGACAAATAGGGGCTTACAGCATTCACTGGTGGGTTCCTTCAATCATAAATCTGAGCTGGCTGGATTGAATTCTTTCCTTAAAGTTTTTGCCAGATGGAATCCAGTGTTGCTCCGGCTGGGCTCTCCTCAGATTGGGCTCTCAGCTGCAGTCATTCTGAGACCACTTAGGCAGCTATAGGATGGAGGTCCTCTCCTTGCTGGCTGTTGCCTAGGACTTGCTCTCAGGGACTAGACTAGTGGCCAGTCTTTGTTTGTGGCCCCTTCCCTCTTCAAGGCAGCACAGTCTACAGAACCTCTGGTGCTTGGCATTTCTCTGGGTCTCTTGCTGCTAAGTCCATAAAAGGTCTTCTTGCTTAGGTATCAGGTTCACCCAGATAGACTCCAACTGTTTTGGGACTTTAATTGGATCTACAAAATTTCTTCACAGCATATTTAGGATAGTGTTTGGTTGAAAAAAAAAACTGGAAATGGAAGTCTGAAGGGGCTGACGCCAGAATTCTGCCTTCTTTCTGGCACCTTCTTAGTTCTCCAGTGGTGACTTAGATCAGACTTGACTTGTTTTAATTTCAGAATTCAATACCAACTCAAAGATGAACTCTTAGTGGGTTGATTAAGTTTGTTCAATTGAGTCCTGATATTTTCTTGTTCTCACTTTTCTGAGGTGGAGAAGCCTGAGGGAGTCGGTGGGGGTTGCAGATGTGTGCTGTGGGTGAGCATGACCTTGTACTGTTAGTCCAACGTCTGCCTCTCATTCTCTGATGACTAGTTTTTGGGGTTGAGGTGAGGAAGGGAGCTGCCCTGAGAGGCGCTGGGAGATGTGAGCCTGTGGGAGGGCTTTTAGGTGCTAAAGACAACTAAGTTGCCCTCTGTCAAGGTTATGTGGCATGCACCTTAGCCTGTTTTGAAAACTATTAAGGTCAATAAACAGCATGCTTCTGGTAAAAAGAGAGACCCCCTTCAAATCCTCCTGCAGTGTTATCAGGGCTGTTAAGGATTCATCATACACTGAACTGAAAAGGAAAACAAAACATCTTTCAAGCTACTTAGCTGAATGTATTTTAACTGCTTTTAGTTTGGGCTACCACATGTTGAAAAAGAGAAATTATTGAAAATTCAGACAGTGGCAACCAACATGATAAAGATGTTGTAGTGTTGCTCCGGGGGTGGACTTGGAGTAGAAATCCTCTCTCCTTCACCCGTCAGTTTTAGCTGTGTCTTATTTAGTGGCTGTCCTCCTGTTCAGATTCAGAGACAGCATGGGAGCTGGCTATATGGCTGTGGTTCAGAGTGTCACAATCCTGGAGCCAAACAACTGTACTGCCAGGCTTCAGACACTTCCTGCTGAAGAAGTCAGGGCTTTACACACAGTCTCACTTGGTACTCATCTGGAACTGCCAAGCTCGTTGGTCCCAAGTTTGGAAAGGGCATGGGTAACAATACAGAGGTAGCCTACTCTGAGGAGTAGATTTTGCTATATTAGAATTTGGGTGAAGAGATAACCACTTTCTCAGGTTGAAATAACTATCCACAGTAGTCGAACTGTTCTCAAGAAGCTTGAGATCTGTTAAGCTTAAGTCGCTAAAAAATTCGAATGCCAATTATTTAACCAGAATGAGAAGTAAAATGATAACAGAAACTGTGGTGCTCATTTTAAGGAAATCCAGGAGTCTGTTCTGCTGTCAAGGGTTGCAGTGGCTTCAGAATCACAATCAAATTACTCCATGGCTACATAGTATGGCATAATATTTTAAAACAGTGGATGTGTCTACTGTGAGCTCCTCCTCTTCCTCCTCCTCCTCTCCCTCCTCCTCTTCTTCTTCCTCTTCCTCCTCCTCTTCCTCCTCCTCCTTTTCCTCCTCCTCTTTTTCCTCCTCCTCTCCCTCCTCCTCTTCTTCTTCCTCTTCCTCCTCCTCCTCCTCCTTCTCCTCCTCCTCCTCCTCCTCCTCTTCCTTTCTTCTTCTCCCATGGCTTCTGTATGTGTGCACTGGTATATGTGCACATGTATGGAGGTCCATGACTGACAGCAGAAGTTTCCCTCTATCTGTCTTTCAACTTTAGTCATTGAGCCAAGGTCTCCTAGTTGAACCAGAGCTCCACTATACAGGTAGTCTGGCTAGGCAGCCTGCTCAGGAGGCCCCTGTCTCTGCCTCCAGTGTGCTGGGACTACAGGCACATTTACTTTGCATGTATATGTGTTCTGGGGATCTGAACTGTGATCCATACTTGTGCAGCACTTGTTTTATCTGCTAGACCATCTCTGCAGGTCTTCCCTCTGTCCCACTGGCTGTTTTCACTCATGTAATCTCCTTTTCTCTAGTTACTAGCTATTAATTAGTTGTTGGGTATTTTTTTCCTTGCTGCTTCCTCTGTTATGCTTTATATACTTATATATATTTGACATCCTAAATTAGAATGCTGTTGAAGATACATTGAACACACTGTTGACATTTTCTAGCTCATGTAGAAATGCTTTGCTGCTGTGAACTGTTCCTTTCTTTAAAGGCCCAGCCCTCCCCTCCCCCTTCTGCTCTTTAGGAGCTGTCTTTCCCATGCTGGCACAGATCACATCTCTGGAGATTCTACCAGCTGTATCATTTTCCATAGAATTTCTAGTGCTTTTCTGTTTCCCAGCATTATAGAACATCTTCCCCCACATTTTCAGACACAAGCTGGTAGCAAACATTTTAGTCATCAGCAATTTCCTTCAGAAATGAGGGCAAATTATATATATTACTTTGCAATAAGGAATTGGATGAATTATGTTTTTTTTTCTGGGCATTAGAATAGGTACATATAATCTACTGTTAAGAAAGTTAGTTACTTAGAATTAAGTATCACTTAACTATTCATATTTTATTTTATTTTTTTTTATTGGATGATTTATTTACATTTCCTATGTTGTCTCCTTACCCCATCCCCCACCACCCCCTCGGAACCCCCAATCCCCTCGCCCCTCCTCCTTCTTCTCTGTGGATGTAACCTCTATCTACACCCCCCCACTCCCACCTCCCCACCCTCAAAATTCCCACCCCCTGGGGCATCCAGCCTTCATGAGGTCAAGGTTCTCTTCTTCCACCTATGCCCAGCAGGGCCCTCCACTTTTACATATTCAGCTGAAGCCCTGGATCCCCCCTAAGTGCTCCCAGGCTGGTGGTTTAGACCCTGGGAGCTGTGGTTGGTTGGTATTGTTGCTCTCCTCATGGTGCCACAAACCCTTTCAGCTCCTTCAGTCTTCACTCTAACTCCTCTATTGAGAACCCCATGATCAGTTCAATGGCTAGTTGTGAGCATCTGCCTCTGAATATGTCTGACTCTTGAAGGCCTCTGAGGAGATATCCATATCAGGCTAACTATTCATATTTTAAAACTCAGGTTCGATGTCCTGTGACTTGCCAGGAGAGCTAATTTATTCAAATAACAAGTTTAATTTTTACCATGTTTATGACGGAACTAGATTAGAAATGTTTATGTGTGCTTGTTTCAAACATTTAGGTTGTTTGTTTTTAACCATCTCTGTTTTGTTATTGAGAACAGTCTTTTCTATTATTCCATATCATAAATTATATTTTAAAATCTGAGATCTAGGTGATAACCAGCCCAACAGTATGATTTTCAATCAGTGTCAGCTTTTTTTTTTTTTTTTGAGCTACTCCATTATCAGCCCCATAAATTAGATCCGTTTAATTTTCTGTAAGAGAAATTATTGACTCTTTGCAGATTAGAAACTAAAGGAGCTGCTCTTGATTCAATGGACTTATTGCAGATGCCACCGTAGGCTTAGCCATGAAAACCCCACATGGAAATAATGCTTGTGTCAAAGTCTGGCAGGAATGATAACTGAAACCTTGGAATCCTTTGGATAAGCTACCTGAGTAATCAGGGGAAGTCACTATGCGCTGAACAGAAGGCTTTATGTTGAAGGACAGCGATTGAAGTTCAAAAGGCTTAGCAGAGGTCAAGCTGGCAATGTCAGGTATTTCCCCAAGTTCACTTCATTCAATTAAGTTGAAACAATTCCGCTCCTGTGAGAGGGGCTTTCCTTACCCACAGGGGCCTCTGCTACATCCGTGTTGGGGCTCATTTTTTTTTCAAAAGATGGTTTGGGTTGATTCTCAGGAACTCTGTAGGAGACTACAACACGTGAGGTTAAGTATTATGAACAGTCTGGAAATCACGGCATTTATCTGAACAGAGGAGCCCAGTATCTGCAACTGAATTCTTCTGAGTTTGTTTTTTCTAGATGAGGTGGCCATTCCTGTGACTGTCCTGCTAATTGAGCTGCTTTTCTTCCTGTTTAGTCTAAACTTCTGTCAGTTGCTTTGACCTGAGCAAACTTAACCCGGGAACAAAACTGCTTATGCTAAGAGTGTTCTCAGAAGTTCCTGTCTTTTCTACTCAAAGCAGCTTGACCAGACAAAATTTCAAGCAGAATGGTATGCATCACTGTTTCACTAAAAAGTGCTTTTCCTGGGATTTTATCTTTGTCTTACTATGCCAATCTCTTTTCATATACCGTCTTACTTCTTAGTTGGAGGGGTCATTTCACAAACATGAATGAACTCTGTGATAGGGACATATCCTAGCTGCCACAAATGATCAGATTACAGAGATAAATTGATATTTGAGAAGTCCGGAATACTGAGTAATTACAGCACATACCTCCAGGAAATTTACAGACACACACACACACACACACACACACACACACACACACACCCTTACTTTAACATCCTGCATATGTATGTAACTATAATTTTAAATTGGACACCATGTGCCAGTTTATTATAGTTTAAGAAATATTTTTTAAATCCTACAATGCCAATACCTACTCATCAGTCAGCTGCTGGGCAGATATCAGTGAACATTATTATTTTCAGTCAATACTTCTTCCTAACCTGGTTAACTGATGCAACAAACATTTTGCTAGTACTTCCTAACCTGGTTAACAGTTCGATTCTGGGCCTATATGAGCCCACCCATCAGAATTTCTTTTTGTCCTATAAGTTTGATATTGAGGTAGGTATACCAAGGAAACAATAAATGGGTTTTTCACGTGCACAAACATGAGGTTATGATCACTTCAGTGGAGCTTTTGGCTGATGTCTCCCCGAGGCTCCATTTTATAGTAAAGGAAATGGGTTCTGTTTAACTGACTGATATCAGAGAGTTAATTGGAAAGAGAAGCAGGAACAGTCCCTATCCTAGCTGTGTGTCCAGGGCTTCTGGGTGGGATTTGACTTCTAGTAGAGACCTCAAAGCGAAGACACTAGGAGACCTTTTGATGGCGTCCCTGGGACTCATCTATCCATTGTCTTTCATTATCCATTCCTGCTTAGAGCACACAGCTGAGCCGCTGAGCACTCGCCTCTGTGTTGGGTGACAGGTTGGGTTGAAGAGGCTGGGTTCTGCCCTCTGCCCTCCTCTGCCCTCTCCTTCTGTACCCTGTCCTCCAAGAGGTGAGATTTGTTTTCTGGACAAGAGTGGAAAGCAAATGGAACGCTGAGCTTTCCAGTGTAATAGCAATTTAAAAACTTTCTTTGGGTCTGAATTTGTAGGGAAGACTATAGGGGACAAAGACTTTGATTCATGCCGTGGGAGGGTTGGAGGATTCAGGCACAGGCACAGCAGGTATAGCGAGGACATGAGTGAAGGCCTGTGTTCACCTGCTTCTGTGTCTGTGGGCTGAGAAAGTAAACTGTGGAACAGGGAGCAGAGAGAAGGGCCACACACCATAACTCTGGCTGGGTAGACCCATAGGGCAGTGCACTTGTGAAGCGGACTCTTCCTTCATGTGCTGGTTATTACTCTCTTACACACATGTTCCCAGCCCCCAGAAAAATACTTAAACCTCACACCCTAGAAGCTGGTGTCATTGTCCAGAATCAGATTAAGCACAGTGACTCCCGTCAGCATCCAGAGACTCATGTGGTATTCTGGAATTGGAAAGACACAAAAGCATCCACACAATAGACACAAGCAAAAGCTCTCAAAGACTGGAGTCATCTCCTCCGTCTGAGTAGGAACAGGTGGCATTTATCGAAGTAGACAGCCCTGGGCAGCTGGTGGACGTGTCCTTCCAGCTGGGCATCTTCTCCCCATTTAACCTAACCACACCTGCTTCAGAAGGCAAACAGCCGTTCGCATCTCCGGTGTCTCAGTACGAGACTGGGGTTCTGATCAACCATTCAGCTTCCAGCTGTAGTGGCTCATAATGTCTCGGGACTCCATCTGGCCTCTTACAGCAAAGACAAAAAAGAGTTGGGTTTTAGGTTTAGAGGTGGGCTTCCCCCACCCCAGGGTGTGTGTGGTTTTGACCTGTTCTGATGCTTTATTAGCAAAAGAGATTTCATCATCCCTGTTGTGTGATTAGACTTATCCTGCTTAAAGTTTCTTCCCCTGAAGCGTGCATGGACTTGTGAGTGCCTGTCCCTTCAGGCTTTTACTGCACTGAATTAAGAAGCAGTACAGTAATCTCATGAAAGATTAATCACTTCCTGTAAGCATCTTGTACCTGCAGACAGGCAATTACTGAAGTATGTCTGAAAGAAAACAAAGATGGATGTAGAAATGTATTGGACAAGTGTTTTTGGTAATGTGACTGTAAAAGTTGTTTGGGTGCCAGCGCTTTTGGGGCCAAAATGAACTTCAGTACTGAGTTAATGGACCACAGTTTGTTTAGCACATGAGAAGTGATGTTTTCTTTGTAATGATAGCCAAGATCTCAGAGTTGCCCAGGTATTTCTCTCCAGGCTGTGCAAGTATACACATTCTCACCTATTTCCTTGTCTAACCTGAATAATGACTCAGACATTTGCAGTGAGTTCCAGTCCTTGTAATGGAGAGAATCTGGACTCTTCGCTGCAAAGACTGACCCTGTGCTTTCAATAATATGGTGAGGTCTCATGGTCTGCTTGCTGCTTTGCTAAAGAAGAGCCAGGTTTTAGATCAATAAATCCCAGAAGTCCTTGCTTTGGAGGTGATACTTAGGACTGTGAAGTCAGACATATTGAGATTTGAATTTTGTTCTTTCTACTTTTAAGCTGTTCAGTGCTGGCTAAGTTACACGGCTTTTCTGACTTGAAGTGCTATCATCTGGAACTAGTCTCATCTCTTAGGTCTTCTTTAAGGATAAATTGAGATAGATATCTACCACCTACAAAGCGCTCAGCAAAGGCTTTTTTGTATACAGTGACAATTGCTCCCCAAATACAAACGACTCACTTGTATTTGTTGATGGGATTTTAACTGAGCAGAGTTGTGTTATTAAATCATCATATGCATGGCATCTTCTCATAATATTTTTTTCTTCTTCCCTTCTCCCTCATCCCTATTTTCTCTGCGTAGCTCAAGCCCTGCTTGTGT
Source organism: Grammomys surdaster (assembly GCF_004785775.1). Lineage (NCBI taxonomy): Eukaryota > Metazoa > Chordata > Mammalia > Rodentia > Muridae > Grammomys > Grammomys surdaster. The sequence continues at coordinate 12,537,292 of NW_021604566.1, read as the reverse complement.
TTTGGGTCTTGGCTAGGATGTTGTCTTCTCCTCCCTGAGGCAGGATCCCCACTCCTTTGCCTCTGATCACTGCATTAAAGATTCAAAGTCCACATGACATATAGTGTGTAGAAAGCTCACGTCCTTGCAGTGTCAAACACTTTCATCATTTCAGAATAAACTCACACCCCTGGAACTGGCTGCTTCCCTCACTCTTCTCATAGCTTTTGACATCTCCAATCTCTCTTCTATCACCATGGTTACCTGTTCTAGAGATTTAGCATAAATAGCTCCAAATGACGTGCCTCTGTGTTGGGTTTCTTTTGTCATATTTGAAAGGTAGTACATTTTTTATCACAGTTTATTAATTTAGCATGTGTACCTTCACATGCCATGGTGTGTATGTGTGTGTGTGGAGGCCAGAGGATGATGTTGGGAGTTGATTTTATTACCATATGGGTCTTGGGGACAGCACTGCTTCTACTGGGAAAGTACTTGTTGTTGTTGTTTCTTAAGTTCCATGTAGCATATTTAATTCCATTTTGTGGCTGAGTAATATTCCATTGTAGGTACATATTATTTAAATATGCCAGTCTAATTATTATTTTTGCTTCAAAATGTTGTTAAAATTAAACCTAAAGACAAACTCAGAGTCTAGAGTCATCTATACTTTGAACAACCTCAGAGCCAGTGACTCTTAAAACCTTTGATGGGTGTGTGCGTGTGTGCGTGCATGCGTGTGTGTGTGTGTGTGTGTGTGTGTGTGTACTGATAAATTACCTGTGACTTGCTGGCTGGTGAACTCTAGCGAGTCACCTGTCTGTGCCGTGGCAATGCGGGGATTATAGGCAAACACCTCCTTACCTGTCTTTTTACTTGCATTCTAGGAATGGAACTCAAGTCCTTCTGTTTGTGGGGCAGACACTTTATCGACTGAGCCAGGTTCCAATTCTTTTGAAGTAAATCATGAGATCATTAAGCAGCCCCTTGCTGAAAGTTGTTGTGTTCTATAAACTTCTCTTTGACAAATCATCTCTCTAAACCACAAACCACCCTGCAGGTCTACCTTTTAAGTTATCTTTGGTTTCAGCATACCCATTGTTGCATGATTTGGCGTCTCTGAGCTCAGAGTTTACAGGTGTTTACTTTCCTTCAATCAGAAGTGCAAGTGTATACTAGTGTTGGATGGGCAGTGACAGTCTACCTGTGTTTGCAGAGAAAGAAAGGTCCTTGTCTCCAACTTCCAGCTTCATAAAGATAGGTGTCTTGTGCTCTCAGATCTTGATCTCTGACACAGGAAAGGAGTTACTGTTTTATTTATTTATATTTTGGGTCTGGCTGATGCGTTTGTTTTACAGTTACGTTTTCACTTACGACTCTATCTTGTCTCTGTGTAAGATAAGAAAGTGTCTGAAGCACATGCTTACTGTAGCTGTGGGACCCAGCTCATCATCCTTAGGTGATGGAGGGAGACATGATACTTTCTCATGTCCTAGAAACACATTGCCTGACAGCTAAGAATCGGTCAGAGTTCAGCCCTACATGCAACTTTCATGGTTCCTCAGGAACACATCTGGGGTGTGCTGGGGAGTCTCTGGATTCAGTTTGAGGTTTCCTTACAGTGGTGTTTTATAGGAAGCTTCATGTTAATCTCTTACCTGGTTTGGAAATTTCCAAACAGCTCATAGGCAAGAGGGAGCAGTAGTCCAAGGCAGAGGAGAAACTCGGAAAGTCCTAGTCATGTGCAGACACAGCTGCACTGTGATTTTAGGCAGCCCCCTGAAGTTCACATAGGAGTACCAGAGACTAGCTCTGAACACAGATGGCTCGAAGGTTTGAGCCACAGCTGCTTGTTGACCATGTAGCCCAGGATGACTTATATGACCTTTTTAACCTATAATAGGGATAAAATGATTGACAATTTCTTGGGCTTTGTACTAGAATTTATCAATGAGTGGTGGGCACACAGAGCCCAGAGTCTGGCAAACAGGTACAGCCTCATCCGTTGCAGTTGTCAGACTTCCTAGGTCACATTCTGAAGCCAGTGCAGGCTTTTTCTACAAGTTCACATTTCAAATGGTAAGGTTCTTTGTACAAATTTTTCCTGGGATTTCAGAAAATGTATATATCATTTCAAAGTCCAGAGAGACTTACATTTGAAAGTAGCATATATGAAATATGCTAGAACTTATAAGGTAGCCAAATGTATTGATAGAATGTGTAATTTATTTTATTATTATAAATTAATGGAAGCAATGAGAAAGAGACTTTCCTTGGGACAGAAAAGGATTTCGAGAATTATATATCCAGAGTTTAAAGGCCTTTGGAGGCATTATTGAGGTGGTTTACTCCCTCCCTCATTCATTCATTCATTCATTCATTCATTCATTCATTCACCTATTCATTCATTTACTAAAGTATTCCTTTTGGATTCAAAGAAGCAAGGATTATAACAAATACTTGGCTTTCCACACTAACGATTTCACAGTTGCCAAATTCAAGTTCAGACATAGACGACACGACCTGGAAATGGATTCTTAAGCCTGCCAGGTGATCTTCCGTAACAGCCCGTTGAGGAAATCCAGGGAGCACAGTTAGGGCACATGGCTTTCATTATCCTTGGAGTATAATTTGACTTGAAAATGATAGGAAAACTGGGACAAAACAGTTTTTGAAGCCAGTTTTTAAAGAAGGTCAGTATTTGGCTAAATGCAAAGTAATACCAAATTCAAATATTTGTTTTAAATGTTATTGCCAAACATGGACACACTTTTGTGGAAGGAATAGTGAAAAGTAATGTCTGTCCTCACCCCAGAAATCAGCCTCTTCCAAGTCCTTCCCATGTGAAGGATAGACCTGCAGAAGGCTTCCAAGCAGGCCCCATGTTAAATCCTGACAGAAGGTTGGGGGTTGGGTTCTGTGTTCTATGACCACTGTTAAATCCTGATGGGAGCCTGGTAGTTGGGTTCTTGTTCTAGATAAAGTCGTATAAAAACATTCCGAAATCAGGAGTTGTAGCAGTGATATTTTGAACAAAACTAAAACTTAATTTTCAAAATTTGCTGATTTTTGTCACCATTGTGAATACTAACTTTAGATTTATTCCTATTTCTTCCCAGATGTGTAAAAAGATTTTTAGGGACAATATATTCTGACCAAATTATTAAATAGCTAATGGGAATACTTCAAAAACTTTAGCCTATTGAGTGTGCTCTGAAAGGAATCCACAGAAACATTTCATGATTGCCTAAACTCGTAATGATTTCTGATTCTACAATGGATATGTTATGTGGGCAAGGTTCCAGTTTCCCTCCGAAGCTTTCATCAGACAGTCTTGTGCTTCTCAGAGACCAGCAGGACAATTTACCCCCAAATAGTTAGATTTCTTCTTAACAGAGCTGTACCCCAAACTGGTTCCTTTGTTTGTTTGTTTGTTTGCTTGCTTGCTTGTTTGTTTTTGAAGCAGGGGCTCACCACACATTTCAGGCTGGTCTTCAACCTGTGATCCTCCTGTCTCAGCCTTGTAAGAACTGAGATTCAGGATAGGTTTGCACTGCCATACCTGGTACAAACTAGGTTTTCTTTTGAGGCATGAACCCTTATTTAAGAGTTGAGCACAGAGTACATTGTCTTTGCAAACAGAAGATGACCTAGTTCACAGTTTTTTCTCTTAGCAGACTAAGAGAAACTCAATCTGGCCATTCTGTAGAACAAATTATTTTACTGAACACATAGAATCCAGGAGTCGTAAACAAAAAACTCACTCTTTAAATCATTAACAGTATAAAGCTATTTAGGGTAAAACTAGCAAGAAAGCATTCAGGAGAACACAGGTCTGGTAGCCTGCCCCCATCTCTGCAGCACCTCTGTCCCTGCCCCCCTTCACCTGCTCTGCTTTACACCTTAGTGCAGCAAAGCAGTTTGATTAAGGGCAGGCAGGGTCACAGAGTCACTGTCTAATGCCCACCTCTCTGGCATCCACTGTGGACACAGCACTCCTTCTGTAGAATTCCCTTCTGGGTCTACATCAGGTGCATTGGACGTGAACTTATCTTATAATGAAAAAGATTCTCCTTAATGTACAGAACAGCAATCACGTGGGCACCAAAAACACTGAAAGCTTCAGGTAAGATGAACAGCGCAGAGAGAGAGAGAGCGAGAGAGAGCGCATGTAGTGTTAGGCTCTTTTAATCACTAGAAAGTTTAACAATTATCACTCACTCTTAGGTTGTGCCTACTGAACCTCTCTAGTCAGCCATAGGTTTATTATGGGTCTTAAAGTAATCTGTGTTATGTTAAGGGTATTATTTACTTGGTTGATAAAGGTTTGCTGTGAATGGTGCTTGGTTAAATAATTAGCAGTGAGCCCTTGGGCACCAGTCGGTGCATGTTTAAACTGGAGAACATATGGTACTGGTAGGTGCTGATTTGGTCTTTACCGAGCTGTGTAAAGCCTGATAGAATTATATTAAATAGAAATGAAACTTGACACCTTTGGCTTCAGAATTTAATTTTGTAAAAGGGGATCGCAGCATCCTCCAAACGGTACATGTCTGCTGACTAAGCAGGGCAAGTGGCTGTAACTAAATCCTAAAAGCCAAGGCTGCAAAGAGAAAGAATTAGAGAAAAGGAAAGAAAATTGTGTTAGTAAATTCATCAGTCTCTAATCACAGTTGATCAAAGGCGTCTAGACACTACCTACCTAACTCCAACCCGGCTTTTGTGACTGTTACAAAGAAGCTTATGGGTTTGTTAGCTCAACTCAGCCTGGGAAGATGTCTGTGTAAACAAACAACTTCCAACACTTCTCCACTTGTCAGTGTTGCCTGTTGTCTGCGTTTATTTAGAAACTGGATTGTGTATTAGCTGTTACTCTTTTGGAAGCTACAGCCCACAGTCCACAGCTGACCAGCTCACAGACAGACCACAGTTAAAAAGCAGAGGGCACTTCCGTGTTCTTGCTCCAGCCTAGCTGAGAGATCTCTGATGTTACAAGAATGTTTGCAGACATGCAGCAGGAGCCATGGCTTTACCTTTTTTGGATCCAGATCTTTCAATCTTTACTTCCCATATTCTGTCTTTTTTACCATTTATAATAGACACATTTTGAACATAGTATTTTAAAAATAAAAATACAATCATGGTATACACAAGTGTGCTCCCATTTTTCTTTCTGGAAATAACGACACATATACAGTGAGTACTTGGATCCCAGAACTCCTCATACATATTTTCTACAATATCCTTTCAGAATCGATGTTTTTATCCTTTTTTTTTTTTCAAGTGGACAAACTGAGACTTTGGGGTGGGGGTTGAGAAGCCCAGCTCAAGCATCTGGTAAACATGATATCTGTGTTGAAATGAGCCTGGCTATGAAGTCCCCGCTCTTTTTATTATGGGGCTGTAGGAAGCGCCCCAGATTCCAGCCCTTCTTGGGGCTGTGCTGAACAGAAGCCCTGGTGATGGGGTTTGCCTGGAAATGTCTCCGGTCCAGCCAGGCAGCAGCAGCTCTTGTCATTGGCCCATCGTTGTGAGCAGATGGAACAAGGCTTTTTAACACTCACTTTCTTTCATTGACTCATAGGACTCTGGGAATGGGATATGGGACTGGTGGGTTTAAGGACAGACTGATTTCCCAGACAGAGCAAGGGACACTGAGATAGCAGGAGCCTCTGCAGGTTTCTGATCTTTGCCACCAGGGGCCAGTGTACAGGTGCTAGTAATCTAGGCAGGTGGCAGCAAAGGGCCTTGGGCAGGCTAATCCTCAAACTGATGCCATCAGTCAGAAGTTGTTTATGACTAGGGATGTCTAACGACCTACAAATACATCCTGCCTATGCCAAGGCTCCTGGAAGCTTACAGACCAGAACACTCCTAAATAGTTAAACGTTCTGTTCTTCATGGTACATCACAGTGACCAGACAAGGCTGATCGAGAAGTCCAACAGGAAGGGTGGGAAGTATATTTTATTAACTGTCAGGATCTGGGTACTAAACACCTCATCACTTTAAGTAAAGCAAAGTTCCCTTGACTATGTTATCGATAGAAGGACATGCTGACCCTTTATCTCTTTGTTCTTTTAAGACGAGCTATACAGAAGGTGGAAAATATCAAAGTGACCTCAAAACATGAAGGAAAAGGCGTATTCCAATAAAATGACATTTTCTTTTTATTGTTTCCAAATCACGGCCCACCCCACCCCCAGCTTGCTCCTGTGCTCTCTCCCCTCTTTGGGTCAGGACATTTAAAGTGAAGTCTTGTATTCTTCTCTAAGGCATAACTGTGTGGATGTTTCTTAATGTCAAACTTACTTGTTGTCTTCTGTTTCCCTAAACATGAATCCAGTCTTTCAGCTGTCAGGAGCACATATTGGAAACGGTAGTCTGCATCCTGCATGAGCGAGCCGGAGAGCGCATTTGAGAAGGAGTCTGTGCAGAGTTAATTGCTGACTCCTTGGAAAACTTGAGCAACAGATTTGGCCTCTGGCAAGACAATTTTACAAAAGTAAGAGCAAATAATGAGCTAGGCTGTCTCTCAGCTATTACTATGCCAGATGGAAATCTCTTTGTCGGTCTGTCTGTCTCATGTATGCATGAAACACATACATATAGAGGCACAAAGATACACAGTTATGCATACTTATAATCATATACACTCTCACACATACACAAACATACACATACCCACACACATGTGCTACCTATATCACCAATGACGTTTAAGTACATTTTTTCTAGAACCACTCAACAAATTATCTTCTAGTTAAAAACTCTGCCTGCATCAACTTCAACTTTCTTCGTGTAGGTCATTCAGCACTGGGGTTTAACATCCTGACCTAACATTTGACATATTAATCCTAATTTTAATCCAATACCAAGGCATTTTGTTGTACTGAATCAATTCAGGTTAATTCAGAATTAGGTTGCTCCCACCCAGGATCAATAGCCCCACTGTTACCTTTCTTCAAAGCTGACCACCCAGTTTTGTGAGAATCTGCAGTGAGTTAGAAAATCTGCCATTACTGGAAGAACCGGCAGCTCAGATACAGCTTCTCATTCTTCTGGTCTATACAATACTTGCTCTTTGTCGGTTGTCTCCTGAATAACCTGACAGAACTTGGCCTGCCAAGCAATGAGATCTTTATTCTCCTGGAAGGAATGCTTTGCACACCAACATTATTAAGAAATTTCTGGACAATGTTTAGTGGCTAAAGACTAATTCAAGGTTCTATTAAAAAGGCATCTGGGTAATTAAAAGCACATTTGTTCTCAGCCTCTTCCCAATTTGTCCATTAGTGGAATAAAAGCCCAGGACAAAGGGTCATGTGGCTCGGTTATATTTTACAAGAATTCTTCAGGAAGTTGAAAACACATGAGCGTTTTCCAAAGATACACATGTTTATGGCCTCCTGGCACAGCAAATACAAAGGTCCCTGGCTTTAAACAGAGGTTGTCTGTGACCAGTTGCTATTGTAATCAAGAAATTTATCCTGAATCTTCACAATTTGTCCCTGGAATTATCAAGTTTGTTGTTAGAATGTTCCCCAAACAGGGACAGGCTGGCACATTATCTCCTTTGGGTTGAAGTTAAAAAGAATTGCCTTCCCATGTGTTTATCAATTTGAAAACTAAAACAAATAGGCAAAAAAATTAAATACTTTTATATGCTTTTACCTTACAGCTGAAGGCTCTTCTGAGCTCTCTTTCTAATGGATTTTTCATACATTCAGAAGCCTCAGGCACCAAATTTCTACACCACTACCAACCAAGCAAACATCAGTTTTCAAATCGATGTGTTCTTTGTTGTTCCTATTAGTTTGTCTTAAAAACTGGATACATTGAGAAAATCATAGCTATGTGTAGATAAAAGTTTAAAATGCCTCTAAAAGTACCTTAAAATTAAGTGAAGATTTAGCATGTTTCTTGTAAGCTTCTGTTAAATCACTAACAGTACAAGGAGCTGAAATTCATCAGGATTACCATGGCACTGTAAGTGTGTGTGTGTGTGTGTGCGTGCATGTTGGGGGGACCTTGAAAAAGTGGGATGCTAGCAACAACTAGGACACAATCAATGTCTAGTAGCTAGGGAAGGTGCCAGGTAGACAGACAGATAGACAGACAGATAGACAGACAGACAGACAGACAGACAGACACACACACACACACACACACACACACACGAACACAGAGGAGAAAGAGAGAAAACTGAGACTCTCAACTGGGGTCAGATCAAGATGCAAAACTATAAGACATTAATTTTGCTTACTGTTATTCGAGTGTTCCCTCTAGGTCAGGCTAGGTACTTCTATGGATCATCATATCAAATTCTGACAGGGGTATAACTCACCCTCGTTTTCAGTTGATGCTTATATAATGTGAACAAGGCTCTGTGATCTCACAGCACTCTGGCTTGCTGGTTCTATCCTGACCCTTTTTATTTCGGCAGAATGGCGGAGTAAATATGCACAGGCAGGCGGGTCGAGTCCTGACTTCATTCTTCTGTTCCTTTGTTCCTTCTGTTACTTACTTATAAACCACCTGAAATAGCCAGCTAATGTTTAAGATGTAACAGCAAGTGAACTGGTTTCCAGCTCCTGCTCTTCACAGCTTACAAATCTGGTAGGAAAGAGAGACAATCAGCTCTAAATTTGTTAACAACTGGAAAACAGACAGGAGGGCTTCAGGGGCCTCTGAGCACCTCTCAGGGGACTGGAAACTAGACAGGGGTATTTGAGAACAGCTTCCCAAAGAAGAGCCTCTCTAGCTGAGCTTGGAATGTGACAAGCCATTCTAGACAAAGAAGCAAGGGAAAACAGGTCAAGGTGGAAGTAGCACCAAAGTCCGAGTTCTGTGGACTGTGGAGAGCTAGGTGAGGTGAGCAGACGGAGGCAGGGAAGTGCATAGAAGAGATGCTATCCAGGCTATGGAGCATCTTCAAGTGTATCAAAGGCTCCTGTCATTTGAGGTAATATTTCTCAGTGTTCTTCCTTTCCAATTTCCTCCTTCTTTGTACACCCCAGACTCCAGCCAAACTGAGGTCTTTGTTATCATCTCCTCCTCTGACCCCTACCCCCCAGAAACCTTTTGCCCTGGGCTCAGGAGAGCTGTCCTGGAGGTTGGACATATCCTCATAATCATACAGTTCTTCTGCCCCCATGAGAGCATGAAGGATGAAGGAAAGCACCATTTTATCCTGCAGTCTCCTTCTGACCTAGAACATCTCTGAAATAAGTGAGAGAGGTGGGGCTGTTTAAGTGACAGTGCTTTTTAATTTCCCAGAGGTGGGAGGTCAAGGACATTGTCTGCCAAGGAGTGAGGGGCAAGAGAGATGGAGGCCAGACCTAAGAGTGAGGGGCAAGAGAGATGGAGGCCAGGCCTCCCTGGGCTGTTCTTGGCTAGGAGAGTCAGCTCTCTGCTCAGAAAAACAAATACTTATTAACACTTTACACAAGAGTCTCCCAGCTTCTCCTATTTACATTGCAAATGCATTGGAACTGGCAGAGTGGTTCTGTTTACCTGAAATTTATCATTTGTTTGAAGACACTATATTCATAGATGATGAGAGAGGCAAGACTTGGAAGAGAAGAGAGGACCATTAAAAAGCCAGCCTACCCAGGCAGACCTCTCTTTGCCAGGGCAGATACTTAAAAGACTACCTACCTCAAAGTGAGTCCCAAATGAGAGCTCCCTCCATGCCTGTTTGCTGGCAAGTTACATGGACCCGAGCTATAAATCCCATCTGCCAGTACAGGCTGTCTCCAATAGCAGTACATGAAACCAGGCCCTGGCTTCAGGCAGGGGTCCCTAGAGCACCCTGGGGTTCCCACTGTGGTGCCCCCAGGTCTCAGCTTATGAGGTTTTTAAATTTACTGGATATGTTAGAAAGTCAGTAAACTATGCATCTCAAACACGTTCAGTGGTGTGATTTCGTATCAACAGAGGCTTGCACATGTGGACAGGCTCCAATCCCGCGCAGAAAAGACTTGCCCAGGTTTTGAGAATTGTGCTTCATTATAGAATGAAAAGGCAAAACATATGAATAAAGTCAAGCAGTCGTGAGAAAAATATATACTCCATAAAGCAAAACCTTCATATTACAGCAGAAGTTATTCTATTACTGGATATACCTTCTGCACAAGACTACATATATTCATTTATATGTTGACCCATCCCTGTATCTCTGGGATGAAACCTACTTAATCATAGTGAATGACTTTTTGGATGTGTTCTTGGATTCAGTTTGCAGCTGTCTTATTCAGAACTTTTGAATTTATTTTCATAAAGGAAATTGGTCTGCAATTCCCTTTTTTTGTTGAATCTTTATTGGGATGAGCTCATTGTCTCTCAAGATAGACACATTTTCCAGGAGAGCTGGGACATAAACGAATCTAGTGTAGACGACGCTGCTGAGAGCTTTTGCCTGCTTTATGATGTGGTCTGAGAATTCTACGGCTAGTATCCCAGCGAAGACATTTAGACAACATGCTACTATCGTGACATTTAAACGCGTGGACTCTCATTGTTCAGCAAGACACAATTGCACGTAGCAAGGAGTGAATTCATACACAGAGCTTGGGCAAATACGATACTGAAATAAAGTTAGTCCTTTGTCATAGTATGAGAAGCATTTGGGCAAATTAAGTCTTCTCAGTATTTTCCTGTCTTTAACTACATTAGACTCTAAGGAGGAAGAGCGAGTGATAGGGTAGTAACTGAACAAAGTTACTAACTAAACACTTGTTAGGTGTGAGGCTCAGAGCTGAGTACTTAATTGTACCAAACAATGTTATTTAGGCTGCTACTGACTACCTGTTATACCAGTGATTCTCAACTCCTTTCACAGGGGTCACCCTAGGACCATTGAGAAACAAAGATTATGATTTGTAACAGTAGCAAAATTATAGGTATGAAGTAATGAAAATAATTTTATGGTTGGGGAGTCACCACAATATGAAAAACTGTATCAAAGAGTTACAGCATCTGAAAGGCTGAGAACCTGTGTTGAACTATTATTTCTATAATAGGAAACTCAGGAATGGGAGTGTGGTGGTTTGAATAGGAATGGCATCCATTGGCTCATATATTTGAGGGCTTGGTCCAAAGTTTGTGGAACTGTTTGGGAAGGATTAGGAGGTGTGTCATTAAGTATAGATTTTGAGGGTTCAAAAGCCCATATCAGGCCAAGCTTTGTGTTCTCTCTCTCTCTCTCTCTCTCTCTCTCTCTCTCTCTCTCTCTCTCTTTCTCTAGGATATAAGCTACTTCTCCAGTGCTATGCCTGCCTATCTGCTGCCAGGCTCCTCACCGTGGAGACCATGAATTAACCCTCTGGAACTGTAAGCAAGCCCCTAATTAAATGCCTTTTTTTTTGTAAGTTGCCTTGGCCATGTTGTCTGTTCCCAGGAACAGGACAGTGACTAAGACAAGGAGAAGTGAGTAGCACCTGTGGCTGGCGCCATCTTTATGAGATACTAGGATGAATTACGCCCAACTTTATGCCTTTCTGGTTTGTGGAAGCTGGGCAGATATAACTGGATCACTGTGGCTACTGTCCCTTCACTCCTGGCATTGGCTCTCACGTTGGCTTGAGACTCTGTTGCTCTCTAGGCAGGTTGATGTACAGAGTCACCAAGGGCTGGAGGGTCCTGTGGAGGTAGATGAGACAGTATGAGGAAAGAGCCCAAACAGGAAGCTGCTGGCTGTCACTGTTCAGAGGAAGTGTAGACCTGCTGTAGAACAGGAGAACTGTGTGTGGGTAGGGGAGGGGAGGTAGATGATTAAAGAACTGGAGTGAGCCAGTCACCTTCCCTGTCTTTTTGCAATTGTGGAAAGAATTCATTGGCCCTCCCATGCTTTTAGAGTGAGGTTAACAATTTGTATTGGCGAAACTTGGTCTTAGAGAGAGCAGAGCAGGCAGCAGACCTCATGGCTTGTTCCCAGCTAGCATAGTCACATGTTTCCGGCAAAGAGAAAAGGCGGTTTTCTCTAGCTGGGTCTCTAAGAGGGAAGGAAGAGGGTTAGGAAGTTGGTGGACATCTCCTGCATATGTCTTACCAAGAGTAACCATGTGGGATGTAAAAATGCCTGCCCTGTCCCACACTTTGTCTCTATATTTGCTCTCGTGAGTTGCCTCAAGAAGGGCCAAAGCACCCACAGTTTGGTCTTTCTTTTTCATGAGCTTCACATGGTCTGTGAGTTGTATCTTAGATATTGTGAGCTTTTGGGCTAATATCCACTTATCAGTGAGTGCATACCATGTGTGTTCTTTTGTGATTGGGTTACCTCACTCAGGATGATATTTTCTAGTTCCATCCACTTGCCTAAGAATTTCATGAATTCATTGTTTTTAATAGTTGAGTAATTATCTTTGTGATAAATCAGAAAAATATAAGAAAGAAAACAAAAAATGATTTGTAAGCTTCCCAACTCAATAATTCCTTTTGGAATTTAAAAGAAAACTATCTTACGTTTTTTTCTGCTGTGAACAGACACCGTGACCAAGGCATCTCTTATAAGGACAACATTGAACTGGGGCTGGCTTACAAGTTCAGAGGTTCAGTCCATTATCATCAAGGTGGGAGCATGGCAGCATCCAGGCAGACATGATGCAGGAGGAGCTGAGAGTTCTAAATCGTCATCTGGAGACTGCTAGGAAAATACTGGCTTCCAGGCAGCTAGGGTGAGGGTCTTAAAGCCCATGCCCACAGTGACACATCTACTCCAACAAGGCTACATTTCCTAATAGTGCTATTCCTTGGGCCAAGCATATACAAACCATCACAAAACCCAACATATTTCCAAGGTTAGAAATGTCAGGTAATGGAGAAGAGTCTGTACTGTAGGGAAGGAGAAAGAACTCTTTCAGCCCTGGCTGATCTGAGGCTCACTATGTGGGCCAGGCTTGCACTAAACTTGTAGCAATCCCCCTGCTTCTGCTCCTTAGTGCTTGGATGACAGAAATGTGCTGCCACACCTTATACTTTTTGTTTTTCTTAAATAAAATAATCATCACACAGAGGCATTTACTCTTTTCACACGTTAGGTATCCTCATCCACAGTGCATGGCCATACTTAATTTTCATCTACTTCTGTGTCTTCGAGGATTTTATTCCCCAGATGGATCTCCTGGATTCTTCTTTGTATTCTATAATATAGATGAATTCTACTTTCTTTGTCCTGTTGTTTGGTTTAGTTTGGTTTCTTTACAGTTTAACTGCTGTGCACTGAGCAGCCCCTACCCAGTGTTGGGAGTTTTGCCAGTGCACTCATGAGACTGGCCCCAAGCAGTGGACTGGCTGGGTTGTACCTTCAGGTTGTGGTGGTTACATCACAGACCCTTCTGTGCCAGTTCGCACTTCCAAAGTCTCTTCCCCATGTCCCGGGGGAATCCTCTAATTATAAGCACTTTCAAAATTAAGAAGGGATGTTCAGCTTTGCACTTTTTTGTTTCAAGTTTATTGTGTGTAAGACCAAACATCTTTCCCTGTGTTTGTACATTTTGTTCTGCTATAAATTTCATGTTTGTAAACTTTGCCCACATCCTATTATGTGGTTCATCTTTTACTTCTTTGTATGATTTAAAATATATAATTTAAAGAACTAAATTGTATGTAATTTTCATTATATTTTGGTATTTAAAAAAGTTGTTTAGTATACAGAGCAGGCAAAAAATACATTTTCTGGCCAGCATATGTTCCCCTTCTGCAGACAGCACCCAGATCTTCCTTTGGGGTAGTTTTTATTTTTACTGCATCCATTTGGGTGTCTTTAGGCTTGGACACATAACACATAACCTAAGCTCTACCACCAAAGTCCTACATTCCTCTGGCCACAAACACAGGACTCAAGAGGATCAAAGGAAACCACTATAACTTTGTACCAATTTGAAGAGAGATCAAGTTGTCCCTGAGGATCCACAGGCCAGGACTCCTGGGAGACAATGAGTTAGAGTTTTACCATATAACATGCATATAGCCTCTCCTACACCCCATATGTTTTTAAATTGCCTATAATAGCTAATACAAACAAATGTCATACAAATAATTGTTATATCACTTAGTTCTTAGCAAGTATTACTTATTACTGTGCGTTTTTTCTTTTTTACTTTTGATTCAGAGTTAGTTGCTTCTACACATACATCTGAGGTTGAAGACAGTCAATGGTTTTCCCTTTGACTCTGCTGCAGTACAAGGGATGGAAGGCTGCTGTGGAAACAGAGCAACATAACGTCCACTAAAGACATGACGACAGGAGTGCCAATGTAGAGTTAAGTCAGCAGCATCTTGTCTAACACAATAGTGGTCTCAAGCAAGACGTTCAACATGAAAGGGTAAGCTGCATGTAAGTATATCCTCACATTCTTGGAGAGGAAAGGTTTTATTTAGTTTCTACATCATAGTCCATCATCTTGGGAAGCCTACGCAGGAACCCAGGGCTGGAGCTTGAAGCAGAAACCATGGAGGAATTGCTGGCTTGCAATCATACTGACTTGCTCCCATGCGCATGTTCAGCTGCCTTTCGTATAGAGCCTGTTCAGGGATGCTATAGTGCTCTGTGGGCTGAGCCCTCCCACATCAGTTAGCAATTGAGAAACTGCTTCCTGTGTCTATAGGTCAATCTGATGGAGGCAATTCTTGGTTCCCAGGTATGCCAAGTTGACAGAAAAAGAAAACAAACAGATAAACAAAGCCCCCTATCTAACCAGGACACCTCTGTATTGTGAAATGTTTTTGGAACTTTTCTCTTTTCCGGTTACTATCGGGCTGCAGCCTGCAATAGCCCTGTGTAGAAAGGCAGTGTGAGTTTCTTTTTAAGTCATACATGCTGGTAGCTAAGGAAACACTTAGAGTATCTTTCTTATTTTTGGTTCCCGTGTTCACTTTCACTTTCCCTGACTTCTGCAATAACTGAGAAACTGGGCTTGGTTCAGTACCACTGTGGGAGGATGAGTCTCATGGCACACCTTATGTTTAAATAACTGGGGTTCTCTACTGGAAACATGGAGATGCAGGCATTGAGCATTGGCTTCTTATGCTCATAGTCCTTTCGGCACGCCAGCAGCTCAATGATCAGTAAGAAGAGTTAAGTGGTGAGAACGTGTAAGATAAACTCACAAAATTAGGCTTCGAAAAGTAGAATCAACTAAGTGAAAAGGCAAAAGTCAACTTCTAGAAAGTAAAGCTAGTCATTTATGTCCACTGAAAACGTTTTAAGTTTTTTTTACAGTGTGATAGTAGCCAGAGTGACAGACTAGAAAAACCCAAGCTTTGTAATAAAAGGCAGCCACGCTGATTAAAGGCGAAAGTTTACTAAGTGTAGATCAAAATGATTTTCTCTCTTCAGGATGAACTCATTAGAAGACTCGGGCTGGAACCATATGGTTACGTTCAGATCAGCCAAGTACTGGGGATAGAATTTAAAGGGGAGCAGAGTGCTTTGCTTTTCCCCCCATGGGATCAAGCACTGGGAATAGGAACACATAGCCATTGCCTGTGCAAGCCCATGGTACATGAGGAGAGCTGGTACCAAGTCCTCTTCCTGCCTTTCCTATTTTTCTGTAACTATGTTGGAAATTGACTACATTTTTCTGGGACTGGAAAGATAGCCCAGCCATTAAAGTCTGGGCTCACAACTAGAAGGAGCTATATAATCGGGCATCAGTAGGAGTGACGTTTAACTTTTTAGGCAACTGTGACACTCAAGCTTTTACACATTGGTTGTTTTGAAAAGGATGTACTCTGAAAACTGTTTTCACTCCATTGCCATCACTGTGATTGTGTCCACACAGGATGCTGGCATTTGCTTATTTGTTCTCCAATGTCTTTCCATCTGAGAGCCACAGTCAATATGCAGATTAAATTCTTAAGCATGAAGTTGAGAATTTTATACCCTGATGAACCAGGCAGAAACACAGACACACACACAGACACACAGATACACAGAGACACACACATACACACATAGACACACACAGAGACACACAGACACGCACACGACAACTCTTCCAACCTCCAAAGCCAAGAGATGCCTAAGGGGCAGCAAGAGGTGGTGGTACTGGGGCAGAGGGTAACCCCCATCTCAACTTCTGCAACAACCACCACAATCAACATGCCTGCTGAGATCTCCACGCCTGATCATGTGGTCTGGTTCCTGTTCAATACACTCTTCATGAACTTCTGCTGCCTGGGTTTCATAGCCTATGCCTACTCTGTGAAGTCGAGGGACAGGAAGATGATGGGTGATGGAACTGGGGCCCAGGCCTATGCTTCCACTGCCAAGTGCCTGAACATCAGCTCCCTGATCTTCACCATCCTTATGGTCGTCATTGTCATCATTGTCTATGACACTAGAAAAGAGACATCTTGCAGCATCCCACAGTAGATAACAGATTCTGGGGCCTTCCAGGCTTGCTATGTATTCCATTGTCTATAGCTTCCCCAAATCCTAGTCTTGGTCCTGACAATTACCCCATACATATGCAAATGTTATACTCACATATCTGTCCATAGAGGATTCAATAAAGTGCATGTTCTATGAAAAAAAGAAACACACATGCACACGCACGCTTGCATGAGAGAGAGAGAGAGAGAAAGAGAGAGAGAGAGAGAGAGAGAGAGAGAGAGAGATTGAGAGAGAGAGAGAAAGAGAGAATTCCAACCCAGTCTAGGAAATTTAGTGGCTTGAACTTGCCTGACTAGCTCCCTTGGACTGGATAAATTAGAACTCTCCTCTCCTCCCTGTCTCTGGAATAGTCTTCCTTCTTGCTTGGTATAATAGTTGATTTTTCTGGCACTCTAACAGAATATGTAAGATAATGGTTAACCAATAAAATAAACCATTTTACTCTTGATTCCTGAAGCCAGAGGTCTCAGAATGGCTTCGTCTGGTGAGGGTTTCATACTGTGTTAGAACAGCAGAAAAGTAGAATAAATGAGAACAGGGGAGGAGACAAAATAAGAGGGAAGGCCTTATACCATAATGACCTGATTTGCATTAACACATACAGTTCCATGAGAAAGGCATTCATCCCTGGCAACAACCCAATACTCTTAAAAGTTGTGCCAAGGACCAGCCTCGGCTTGGAGAGGGGTTCTGTGAAAGGGGTGTCTGGGAGTGGTGTAAAGAACAACTTGAAGCCAATTCATGAGTCTAAGCTGACCACCTGTGTTCTGCTTGATACAGCTTCTCCAGTTTGCTTCTCTCTATGTTCTGCTTTCTCTCTGAAGGTTTCCTTTTGATTATGAATCAGCATCCTGGGACCCCAGCCTTTAATTCTTAAGAGACAGCAAGCATACATTTTTCTTAACATTGCAAAAGAGTTCAGAGAACTGCCTGTCTTTGTTAAGCACAGACAATAAACTAGTTGGGTGGGACCCTGCCCTGAAACCATTTCTACCAAGCCTGGGCCTAACCTTGCACTGTCCTAGGCTGACCCTGAACTCAGGAATCTATCTGCCTTTGTAAACATAAACATAAACAAAAAATTTAGCTAGGTGGGATCTGCAATCATCATGCCTTAAATCTCTTTGTCTCCTTCCTTAGTGTCTTTCTGACACATTGGCTCAGATCGCAGCTGCTTTTCTTCCTTTACATTCACAAAGCCCTATATAATTCATATTGTATCCTTATTTTCACATAGTTGAGAAATTCTATATTTTCAAACTCATGTATTTAGAACTCCTTTCCACAGCCTTAAGGGCTGTCCTGAACATCCCAGTGTTTACCATTTTGCTGAGCTATAGCCACACCCTCAACTTCTGGACTTGTAATGTTTCTAATTATCATGGAATCATTGACATTAACAGGGAAGACTTCTCCACTGCTGGTACTGGTTCCAGAAAATATGTACATTATGACACAAAGAAGCCTTATGCACACAGCAGCCATCAACACTGTGGAGGCTCACACTGGGGCCCTGTTCCAGGGGCAGGGACCATGCCACTCTATTGCCACCAAGCCACACCAGGCTTGGCAAAGTGGCTGCTATCTCTTACTATGGTTATACTGGGGACTGAATTCTAGCATAGTCTCTGGAGAGGGTGTTTAATCTGACCATTGTCAGATTTCCCAGATATATGTCAATCTGTATGGTGGATATGGTTTCTACCAAGAGAAAGGACTGGATTGCAACCTCTGGTCTACTGCTCTTCTAATGTCTAGACTCACAGTAGCCTGCTGACTCCAGAGTAGGTATTTCTGCTGCCTGTGGGTCAATGTCCAGGACCATTTGCTTGGTTTAGGACTTGTGATATCCTCATCATCCTCATCTCTGAGGCCTGCTGTATCCTGTGGCACCTGGACAGCTGTGTTCTTCCTTAGCCAGAAAAAACTAATTTTCCTTTCTTTGAAGCAATATACACTCTTTCATCTTTCCTAGCCTGATTATCCCTCAAGTTTCTCTTGAAACCAAACAAAAATAAGGATAGATGATTGTCTTAGGATTTCTATTGCTGTGAAGAGACACCATGACTATGGCAACTCTTCTAAAGCAAAGCATTTCATTAGGGCTGGCTTACAGTTCAGAGATTAATGTCATGGCAGGGAGCACTGTGGCACACAGGCAGACAGGATCTGAGAGAAGTAGCTAAGAGTTTAACATTTGGATTGGCAAGCAGCAGTAAATGAAACTGAGTCACTGACATGGCTCGAGGATCTGAGCCCCCACAGCCTGCCCATGGTGACACACCTTCTCCAACAAAGCCACCCCTACTTTAGCAAGGTCACAGACAGACAGACTCCTAATAGACAGACTCCCTGAGTCTGTGGGGCCATTTTTATTCAAACCATCAAAATGATTAATTCTATAAGCAGTTCTTTATTTAAATGAGGAAATGAAAAGCAAACAAAACCAACATGTAAGCTAATAGAAACTGTCTCGTAGTTACTGTTGACTTCTTGTCATCAGCCTCGGCCATCCCACCAGGATGTCAGGCAGAGCTTTTCTGCCTCTTGGACACAAGCAGTACAATGTGGACCTCACTAAGGACATAGGGCCTGCACATTAGCTGATGGCCAACAACCACAAATTAACATGGAAATGAGAGAACAAAACTGCAACCACTGACAACCTGAGTGAAAAGTCTAGAAGATGGAACATCCTGTTAATGCCATTCTGTCTAAACTCCACCTCTACAGTTACCTGGCAACAACTAGGTATGCTCCTCCCCACAGTTACCTGGCAACAGCCAAGTAGGCCTGCCTAGCATAAAAGGGGCTACTTGTCCCCCTCCTCTCTTTCTTACTCTCTTGCTCTCTTAATCTCTTGATCTCTTGCCTGTAGCTTCTCTCTGCTCCCTCCCCTCTTCCCTTCCCCCTCTCTTCATGTGGTCATGCCCGGCCTCTACTCCTCTACTTCCACCTCTCTTTGCTCTCTCTCTCTCTCTCTCT
>NW_021604566.1:12484349-12517830 GCF_004785775.1 Grammomys surdaster | reverse complement strand
CTCTACTCCTCTACTTCTCTGTTCTCTCTCTCTCTCTCTCTCTCTCTCTCTCTCTCTCTCTGCCTCTACTACCCTCCTGGCTCCCCTCCCCATGCCCTGAATAAACTCTATTCTCTGCTATACCGGTGTGTGACTGGTCACTCAGGGGGAAGAGATGCCTCGGCATGGGCCCACTGAGACATCCCCTTCCCCTATACCTCTCCACACACCCACTGAACATACTCTTTATCTCTTTATCTTTTTATAAACACAACACCATTAATTGCTAAATTTATAATTCATAATAGTTTCACTTAAAAAACAAATTTGTAGGTTAGTTTTTTTTCAGTTTCTCAAAAGAAGCAAATATCTTTCTCAAGCAGACACATGGTTGCTGAAAAGATGTAAACTAAGGAATTGTAAAGGAATCATTCAATGATAAATTTCCAAGAACAAAATTATGAGACTGCATTTTGATATTTTTTCCCCAACTCAAAATCTTATTTCATATGGGGCCATACGAATATTCAGTGTGTTTGATATGGTGACCTAGGGTACTAGTTTCCTGGCTTGCTGTATCTTCCCATGCAGGTCAAGGAACCTCTTACTTTGAAAGAATAAATGCAATTCTGGGCACACAGAATGAATTCGGGGACTCTACCAGTTAAAGACACAGAACTCTTTATTTCTGAGCTCTTCTTTTCCTCAGAGATGCCTATGTTTGAGGCAGCAAATAGGTCTGAAAATTGAGATTGGTGCGGACAGTGACAGATTAAAGACCAGAGGTAATATTAGATTGTGGGAACTTTCGACATTAGCCTTAAGCATGGGGATTTCCAGGCTAGCCAGGCTTCTGTAAAACTGGGTAATACACAACTGGGGCTTAGACCATCCTACCATATCTTATAATTTTTTGAAGGATGCACAGAACTCAGAAATGTGTTATCTTATTGTGATTTTAGAGAATATAGTTGCAGTCAGTCTATTGATATACACAGGCATAGCCCAGGAGGGGCCTCTTTTAGTTTGGGTTTTTCTTGCTGTAATAAAAACACCATCACTAAATGCAATTTGGGGAAGAAAAGGTTTATGAGGCTTACATATCTGATCAGAGTTTATTATTGAGAAAAGCCAAAGGAGGAACTCAATTGATTCAGGAAACTGGAGGCAGGAACTAAAGGAGAGACCATGGAGATCCACTATTTACTGACTTGCTCTTGATGACTTGCTCAGTCTACTTTGTTTTATCATCCGGTGCCACCAGCTCAGGGATGGCCCCACCGACATGGTCTGGGCCCTCCCACATCAATCATAATCAAGAAAATGTCCTACGAACTTGTTAATAGGCAATCTGTTGGAGGTATTTTCTCAGTTGAGTCTGAGTTCCTCATTTCTCTTCTCAGATGACTAGCTCATGTCAAGAGGACAAACAACTACGGAGGAGGACATGAAGTCTTGGTGTACCCAGTGTTCATCCTCCTGATCCACCAGGTGCACTACCACCCAGGAAACTTACTGGGAAAGAGAAGAGTTTCTATTCGGGTTCTGTCATGTAGATGCAGCTGGCCTTTGTGATGTGGCCAGGCCTACTTCTGAGTCATCTCATTGACAAAACCTCAGGTATGGCTGAGAGCCCAGGAGTATCAGACACTCCTGCCACTCCTGCCAGTCTAAAGAGTTAGAGGTTACCTCCCAGGAACCAAGGACAGTGGCCAGTCTAAGTACTTATTACATATGACAAATATATCTAACTTAGTATATTATGTACATTATAATTATTATATAACATAATGGTAAATAGGTTATATATTATGTATAGTAAATAGATGTCTTGCTTCCTTATTTCTGTTATTGATACCAAAAACCATTAGAAGTCCCAAAGAGTAAACATTTGTAAAAGATTTCTTACAGTCTTCCGTCTTGAGGAAGTTGAGCTAATTTATTTCAAGCCTGGGTCAAGGAACTTTAGAGAGATGCCATATAATATCATCACAAAACTTCCTTTCTTTTTAGTGTACATCAGTCACAAAGTAATGTGTTTAATTATGAGACTTCTATACATGGACACAGTGTACTTTGACTACAGTCACCCTCACATAGCCTTCTCTTGTTCTGACCCCCACTATTTCCTGCCTCCCATACTTACAGTATCCCCCATACTTTTATCTAGTTTTAAAATAATTTGACTCATGTCATGAGAGAGGACAAGCAATATTTCTCTTTTTTAATTTAACATGATGGCTTCAAGTTTTCCTTTTTTCCCCCTCTCAGACAGCGTGATTTCAATTCTTCTTCATGGCTTACTAGAACTCCCTTGTTTGGCTCACAAGGAGCTGCTCTCAATTTGAATGTCTGCTGTTTCTCTTAGACACATTTGTTAAAGACCAAAGTTAAGTTTCTTCACTATTGGGTGGGGGGTGGAGGATTTTTTCAAGTCTCAAAGAAGATTTCATAAGGAGTCTTCCCTAATTTGCTAGAGCTTCTGGTCCTTGTGGTGAGGTGACCCACCCATCCTAGGCATAACAATGAGGGGTTCACAGGGATCTGAGTCATTGGGCAGGTAAAATCTGGGACTCCCACATGAGCTTTAGAACACTTCAAATTCTCACTAGTGTAAATAAGGCTGAACTAGTCCTGAAGGCTGCTTGAGTAGTGTTGAAGCCAGCTCTGTCTTCAAGGAATGTCACCTTTTTCTTTCCCCCACTATTCACCCCTCTTTCCATTGTTTATTTCCAAAGAGTATGAGAACCGGAGAAAATACCAAGAATGAATCTTTGTATCATTTCAATGTTTTAAAAATAATACTCTTATTTAGGTCTTTGCTGAAAGCTCCACTAGACAGCATGAGCAAATATTATGGAAGAAAAGTGGTAATAATGGAAACTATGAACTAATACTAATTTTATAATCCTATTAATATGGAAGCTCAGGTAGACTAGAAATCAAAAGATTAGAGCAGTGGTTCTCAGCCTTCCTGATGTTGTGACCCTTTGATACCATTCCTCACGTTGTGGTGACCCCCAACCATAAACTTATTTCATTGCCACTTAACTTTCATTTTGCTACTGTTCTGAACTGTAATGTAAATACCTGATATGTGGGATCTTTCATATGAGACCCCCAGGGCGTATAAATCCAGAGGTTGGGAACCACTGGAATAGAGGGTCATTGGTCATCACCCATCCAATTGTAAGGTGGGTCATGGTCAAGTCTTTTATTATATGAAATTCACAGCAGGCAAACATGTGTTATTAAACAATCGGTAGGAAGACAATTTGAAGAGGGACTTTTGTCATTCACAGCGTAGAAATGAAATAGTCCTTCTGCTGCTTCTGTGGACTCGCCTTGGTTTTAGCTTGCTCATCCACTGAACAGGAACACAGACCCTGGAGGGCATTAGACAGTGGAATTATAAGTCCTGTTTCCCTACCGTGTTACAGAACTGAGTAAGCTCTGTTGAAAACCTTCCACTTTATTATAAAATATTGAAAATTGCATACACCTGAGTGTGGAAAAAAACAAAAAAACAAACCAAAACAAAACAAAACAAAAAAAAAACCCTAGCCATGCTTGGTTTCTTGACTGGTTCAGAGCAAAAGGTACCTTGAGGGTGAGCCTGGCTTGCAGTAATGAGCCTCTCTGTCTGTGACTTCAGCATCCAAAACTGAAACCTGGTGGAGAAAGGCAGGATCTTATAGGTAAAGTGGATTAAAAAGTGGAGGACCACAGACAACAAGTGATATATAGAAAACTCATGGCGTGCTCTGCCCTGTAACTCTAACAAATATTCCATCTCAATAGCCCCTTTTCAGACAGTGAGCATAGAGCAAAGCCATTAGTAACAATTCGTCTCTGTGAGACCCTGCAGTGCTGAGCCCCGAACATGAGGCCCAGGCTCCTACACTAGTTAATAAAACCTTTCGTGTGTCCTTTAGGAAACTGTTTCAGACTAGAACATTCGGGATAAATTTGAAATCCTACTATGTGTGGTTAAAAAAACAAAAAGAAAGAAAGGAAGGGAGGGAGGGAGGGAGGGAGGGAGGGAGGGAAGAAAGGAGGAAGGAAAGAAGGAAGGAAAGAAGGAAGGAAGGAAGGAAGGAAGGAAGGAAGGAAGGAAGGAAGGAAGCACAAACCAGTTAATAAGCAACAAAAATGAAGCATTTTTATTTTATTTTGTTTTGTTTGGTTTACCTCAACTGAGCAAGCTGGCTTTTCTTGGGGTTGAAGGGCATCAGCACCAGACACCTGGAGGTGCAGGCATCCTGGCCCACCTAGCAGCTGCCCTGCTCATGGGCTGACTGCAGAAAAGATGCTTCGGGCAGATAGGTATGGTTGTCACAGATGTGCTGTGTAGTGCCCTGCATTCAGTTCTTGTTCTTTGTCATTTGTTATCTGTTTTGCTCCCAAGTGAGCTTCCATGTCTGCTCTGTGGTCAGCCTTCATGCAATAGCTATGACCCTACAACCTTAAAACAACAGCAACACTCCCCGCCCCCGCAAACCACCACATTATCATCTTAGACTTGCTGTGGCGATGTATCCATTGAATCCCAGCAGTCACTCTGAAGGCATAAGCAGGTGGAGCTCTGAGAGTTAGAGCCCAGCCTAGTTTCATGGCAGTTTCCAGGATAGCCAAGGATACATAGTGAGACTGTCTCAAAAACCTAAGAGAAATAGATAGACATATAGACAGACAGACAGATAGATAGATGATAGACAGACAGACAGACGGACAGATAACCATTCTGCTGACAGTTGTAAGTGTGAAGTTCAACACTACTGAACTGAGCTTTTCATCTTGCAATGGAAATGCCACAAAGCCTGAGCTCTTTGTTGCCTGGCTCCATCCCCTTTAGCAGCTGCCTTTTGGTTCTGTTTCTGTGAGTTTGACCTACTACCTACATGAGTAGATCATAAAGTGTTTGCCTTGTTGCTTGGTTTTTTTTTTTTTCACTCAGCATCATTAGGGTTCATCCATGCTGTGACATGTGACACAATTACTTTCTTGGTCTTTATTTTCTTTTTCTGGAGACAAAGTCTCTCTGCATATTCCAGGACTTGAACCCCGCTATCATCCTGCCTCTGTCTCCCTAATGCTGGAGTTACAGGCATACATTACCATGCCTGGCTAGGATCTCATACTTTTTCAGAGTGATATAATGTTTCAATATACGCATATGTAAATCTTTCTTTAATATATAAATACATTATGATTTACATGTATTGCATAATATATTATATATGAATGTATTGAAAATTAACATCTATCCTTTTAAAAATCACTTCATTGAGATAAAGATTATGCTATCTCCTCATAAAAGAAATTAACCTAATGCATTTAAGTTGAAAATTTGTCATGCCATTACAATCTTAAAATAATTAAAAATTAAATTCTTATTCATTTTATTTTTGCATATTATAATTACAACATTTCTCTCTTCCCTTTCCTCCCCCAAATATCCCATATGCCATCCTATCTTCTCCTTCCAGTTTGTGGCCTATTTTTTTTAACTAATTATTATTAAATGCATAGTTTATATGTATACACACATCTATTCCTAAATACAACCTACTCAGTCTGTATAATGGCACTGTGTGCATGTTTTCAGGGATGCCCATTTGCACTGGACGACCTATTAGCATGCCCTTTCCTGAGGAGAACCTCTCCTGCTCTCACCCTTTCTTGTTTGCCTGTAGTTCTTTGTGGAGGATCGAGGCCTCACAAGCTTTTCTCTGTTTACTTTGGCATGTCCATTGCTGTTGTCCTTGCTCAGCTCGTGTTTGGGAGACCATATTGGTAAGGCTTTATGGGTGTAGCTTGTGATATTACTAGGAAACACAATCTCACAGTCCCTAATCTTCTGACTCTTACCATCTTTTTCCTGCCTTTCCACATTGAGCCTTAGGTGAGGAAGTATTTTATTGATTTATCTATCGGGGCTGGTCTTCACAGCTCTGCATCTAATTGGTAAAGCTAGGCCTCATGGAGGGGTCATTTAGGTCCGTTC
Organism: Grammomys surdaster; assembly: GCF_004785775.1. Taxonomy (NCBI): domain Eukaryota; kingdom Metazoa; phylum Chordata; class Mammalia; order Rodentia; family Muridae; genus Grammomys; species Grammomys surdaster. The sequence goes on along the minus strand of NW_021604566.1, from coordinate 12,511,844 downwards.
CAGCTTGGGGTTCTCTGAGCCTGTTTCTGAAGTACATGATGTCCATAATAGGACATCCCTTCCATCTAAGGGATGACAAAGGGCAGCAACAATAAGCTGTATGTTTTGGGATTCTCTTGGATACTCCTGACCAACAACTCAAAAAAAGTTTCTTATTTTAAAAAATTTCAGGATAAAATGCATTTTCATAGTTCTTTAAAGAAAAAGATTTATTTTTATATTATTCATGTGTATCCAGATGCTTTTATGTAAGTGTTTGCCATGTGTGTTCAGGTGTCCCAAAATGCAATGATGTTCTTGTGGAGGGTAGAGAACAACTTTCAGGACTTGAGTCTCTCCTTCCACCACATGGATTCCAGGCATCAAACTCTAGTCATCAGTCTTGGTAGCAAGTCATTTGCCTAATGTCAAACTTCTTAAAACTTAAAAGTGAAACACTGGCTCCTTTCCCAAATGTTGTGTTAAACTTCTCTTGCTAAGATAGCGATGATCTTCAGGTGGGGTGTAGAGTGACCAGAAAGACACATGGTCTCTAAAATTAGGAATTCTAGATGCCCCCCCCCCGACCTTTACCTTCTCTGTTCCCAGACAAGTTGCATAATGGTTATGAGACTTTGTAGGGCCAAAGCCTGGGTTTGGGAATCCTTAATACACAAGCTAGATCTAGATACCTGTCTCCTGTACTCAAACTAAAGAAGACAAGCGATAGGAAAAAGTGGAGGAAGGGTTTATCTAAAGTGGGTGTACTGGAAAGAGGAACAAATAAAAAGGTCCACTGACCCACCTGTGTGTCCTTAGGGACTTAACATGAGCTTTGATGTTAAAAAGAAGGAAAGACATAGGCCTGATAAGCAACACTAGACAAAGTATAGTGCCACTCACCTAAGCCCCCGATATCTGAGCTCTGCCCTATCTTGAAATATGGTCTATAAGTTGTCAGATCAGCACAAGTGTCTGTTTTAATAGTATCTCTTCTCCTGCCAGGCAGTTGAAGATTAATACAGTCTCTGCCTAATTTCACTCATTAGGTCCTTTAGGATAAGCAATCAAGTGAAGTCATGACATGGGGAGAAAAGTAGCTTCTTGATGATGACAGAAGGTGACCAGTAGCTTGGGAGCTGGATGCCTAGAAAAATAGTGGCCACCAAAGCCACCCTGGGCTGGTAGCTTCTGGGTTCTTTGTCACATGTGAACTAAAGAATGAATTTAGACATGTATGAAAAGAAGTTCAAGTCTCTGAAGAAAGAAATTGAAGAAGATACCAGAAGATAGAAAGATCTCCCATGCTCATGGATCCAAAGAATTGACATAGTGAAAATGGCCAGCTTACCAAAAGCAGTCTACAGAATAATGCAATGCCCATCAAAATTCCAACATAATTATTTACAGACCTTGAAAGAATAATACTCAACTTTGTATGGGAAAACAAAAAGCCCAAATATTTAAAACAATTCTGTACAATAAAGAATTTCCAGAAGTGTCACCATCCCTGATTTCATACTGTACTACAGAGCAATAGTAATAGAAATCACATGGTATTGGCATAAAAGCAGAGAGGTTAATCAATCAAATAAAATTAAAGACCCACATACTTATAGAAAGCTGCCTTTTCATAATGAGGCCAGATATATACAATTGAAAAAAGAAAGAATCTTCAACAAGTGGTGCTGGTCTAACTGGGTGTCTGCATATAGAAGAAAGCAAATGGATCCATATCTATTGTCCTTCATAAAATTCAAGTCCAAGTGGATCAAAGACCTCAACATAAAACCAGATATACTGAACCTCATATAAGAGAAAATGGGGAATAGTGTTTAATTCATTGGCGCAGGAGACAACTTCCTAAACAGAACACCAGTAGTACAGGCACTAAGATAAACAATTAATAAATGGGACCCCAGGAAACTGAAAAGCTTCTGTAAGAAAAGGACATCATCAAAGGACAAAATAGCAGCCTACACAATAAGAAAAGATTTTCACCAACTCCATATGTGACAGAGGGGTGATATCCAAAATATATAAAGAACTCAAGAAACTAGACATCAACAAACCAAACAGCCCTTCTACCCCAGCCTGGTTCTTTGGGCTGGGGCAGACACAGAGTTGGTCTGCTCCTGTGGAGATACTGAATCTTGAGTCATCTTAGAGGAGCCACTGCACTCAGAGCAGCAGACACCGAGCTGGTTTGCACTTGGGAGGCATTGTATCCTGAGCCATCCTAGAGGAACAACTGCACCCAGAGCAGAAGGATTTCCAGATCCAAGAGGTGGCCTGAGTCCCAGGAGTTCTTCCACCCAGGAGATTAGGATCATAAGACCACAGAGACATCTGGACTCTGAGGAGCTCTGCCACAAGCAAGATAACTGGAAATACAGACTCCAGTCTTACACAGTGAGGGCAGGTAACACTAGAGTTAACCAGATGGCGAAAGGCAAGCACATGAACATAAGCAACAGAAACCAAAGTTACTTGGCATCACCAGTACCCAGTTCTCCCAATATAGCAAGCCCTGGACACTCCATCACACCGGAAAAGCAGGATTCAGAATTAAAATCACTTCTCATGATGATGATAGAGGATTATAAGAAGGAATTAAATAACTCCCTTAAAGAAATACAGGAGAGTACAACTAAACAGGTAGAAGCCCTTAAACTGCAAGAAAACACAAAGAAGGAATTAAACAAAAACATTCAGGATCAGAAAATGGAAATAGAAACAATAAAGAAATCTCAAAGGGAGACAACCATGGAGATAGAAAACCTAAGAAGGAAATCAGGAGTCATAGATGCAAGCATCACTAACCAAATACAAGAGACAGAAGAGAGAATCTCAAGTGCAGAAGATACGGTGGAAAATATTGACACAGTTGTCAAAGAAAATGCAAAATGCAAAATGCAAAAAACTCCTAACCCAAAACATCCAGGAAATCCAGGACACAGTGAGAAGACCAAACCTAAGGATAATAGGTATAGATGAGAATGAAGATTCCCAACTTAAAGGGCCAGTAAATATCTTCAACAAAATTATTGAGGAAAACTTCCCTAACCTAAAGAACAAGATGCCCATAAACATACAAGAAGCCTACAGAACACCGAATAGACTAGACCAGAAAAGAAATACCTACTGTCACATAATAATCAAATGTAAAAAACAAAGAAAAAATACTAAAAGCAGTAAGGGAAAAAGGTCAAGTAACATATAAAGGCAGACCTATAAGAATTACACCAGACTTCTCACCAGAGACTATAAAAGCAAGAAGAGCCTGGACTGACATCATACAGACCCTAAGAGAACACAAATGCCAGCCCAGATTACTATACCTAGCAAAACTCTCAATCACTATAGATGGTGAAACCAAGATATTCCATGACAAAACCAAATTTGCACAATATCTTCCCACAAACCCAGCACTTCAAAGGATAATTGATGGAAAATGCCAACACAAGGAGGAAAACTCCAACCTAGAAAAGGCAAGGAAGTAATCTTCCAACAACCCCAAAAGAAGATAGCTATACAAACATAATTCTACTTCTAATAACAAAAATAACATGAAGCCACAATCATTTTCCCTTAATATCTCTTAACATCAATGGACTCAATTCCCCAATAAAAAGACACAGACTATCAGACTGGATACACAAACAGGACCCAGAAATTTGCTGCTTACAAGAAACACACCTCAGTGACAAAGACAGACACTACCTCAGAATAAAAGGGTGGAAAACAATTTTCCAAGCCAATGGTCCCAAGAAACAAGCTGAAGTAGCCATTCTAATATCAAATAAAATCTACTTTCATCCAAAATTAATCAAAAAAGATGAGGAAGGACACTTCATACTCATAAAAGGAAAAATCTACCAAGGTGAACTCTCAATTCTGAACATCTATGCTCCAAATGCAAGGGCACCTACATACATAAAAGAAACTTTACTAAAGCTCAAAACACACATTACACCTCACGCAATAATAGTGGGGGATTTCAACACCCCACTCTCAGCAATGGACAGATCATGAAAACAGAAACTAAACTGAGATACTTTGACATTAACAGAAGTTATGAAACAAATGGACTTAACAGACATCTATAGAACATTTCATCCTAAAACAAAAGAATATACATTTTTCTCAGCACTTCATGGTACCTTCTCCAAAATAGACTATATAATTGGTCACAAAACAGGCCTCTACAGATACAAAAAGATTGAAATAATCCTATGCATCTTATCAGATCACCACAGACTAAGACTGATATTTAATAATGACAAAACCAATGGAAAAGCCACATGCACATGGAAACTGAACAACTCTCTACTCAATGATGACTTGGTCAAGGAAGAAATAAAGAAAGAAATTAAAGACTTTTTAGAATTCAATGAAAATGTGGGCACATCATACCAAAACTTGTGGGACTCCACGAAGGCAGTGCTAAGAGGAAAACTCATAGCTCTAAATGCCTACAAAAAGAAACTGGAGCGAGCACACACTAACAACTTGACTGCACAACTAAAAGCTGAAGAACAAAAAGAAGCAAATACACCCAAGAGGAATAGAAGGCAGGAAATAATCAAACTCAGGGCTGAAATCAACCAAATAGAAACAGAAAGAACAATATAAAATATCAACAAAACCAGGAGCTGGTTCTTTGAGAAAATCAACAAGATAAATAAACCGTTAGCCAGATTAACCAGAGGGCACAGAGACAGTATCCAAATTAATAAAATCAGAACTGAAAAGGGAGACATAACAACAGAAACCGAGGAAATTAAAAAAATCATCAGATCCTACTACAAAGGCCTATACTCAACAAAACTGGAAAACCTGGATGAAATGGACAACTTCCTAGACAGATACCAGGTCCCAAAGTTAAATCAGGAGCAGATAAACCATCTAAACAGTCCCATAACCCCTAAGGAAATAGCAGCAGTCATTAAAAGTTTCCCCACCAAAAAAAGCCCAGGACCAGATGGTTTTAGTGCAGAATTCTATCAGACCTTCAAGGAAGACCTAATACCAATTCTCTTCAAACTATTCCACAAAATAGAAACAGAAGGAACACTACCCAATTCATTCTATGAAGCTACAATTACACTCATACCCAAACCCCACAAAGACCCAACAAAGAAAGAGAACTTCAGACCAATCTCCCTTATGAACATCGATGCAAAAATACTCAATAAAATTCTAGCAAACCAAATCCAAGAACACATCAAAACAATCATCCATCATGATCAAGTAGGTTTTATCCCAGGAATGCAGGGTTTTGTTCAATATACGAAAATCCATCAATGTAATCCACTATATAAACAAACTCAAAGAAAAAAACCACATGATCTTCTCACTAGATGCTGAGAAAGCATTTGACAAAATTCAACATCCCTTCATGATAAAAGTCTTGGAAAGATCAGGAATTCGAGGCCCCTACCTAAACATAGTAAAAGCAATTTACAGCAAACCAGTAGCCAATATCAAACTAAATAGAGAGAAACTTGAAGCAATCCCACTAAGATCAGGGACTAGACAAGGCTGCCCACTCTCCCCCTACCTATTCAATATAGTACTGGAAGTCCTAGCCAGAGCAATTAGACAACAAAAACAAGTCAAAGGGATACAAATAGGAAAGGAAGAAGTCAAAACTTCACTATTTGCAGATGATATGATAGTATACTTAAGTGACCCCAAAACTTCCACCAGAGAACTTCTAAACCTGATAAACAACTTCAGCAAAGTGGCTGGTTATAAAATCAACTCAAACAAATCAGTAGCCTTCCTCTACATGAAAGATAAACAGACTGAAAAAGAAATTAGGGAAATGACATCCTTTACAATAGTCACAGATAATATAAAATACCTTGGTGTGAATCTAACCAAGCAAGTGAAAGACCTGTATGACGAGAACTTCAAGTCCCTGAAGAAAGAAATCGAAGAAGATCTCAGAAGATGGAAAGATCTCCCATGCTCATGGATTGGCAGGATTAATATAATAAAAATGGCCATCTTGCCAAAAGCAATCTACAGATTCAGTGCAATCCCCATTAAAATCCCAACTCAATTCTTCACAGAGTTAGAAAAGGAAATTCTCAAATTCATTTGGAATAACAAAAAATCCAGGATAGCAAAAACTATTCTCAACAATAAAAGAACTTTTGGAAGAATCACCATCCCTGACCTCAAGCTGTACTACAGAGCAATAGTGATAAAAACTACCTGGTATTGGTACAGAGACAGGCAAGAAGATCAATGGAATAGAATTTAAGACCCAGAAATGAACCCACATACCTATGGTCACTTGATCTTTGACAAAGGAGCTAAAACTGTCCAGTGGAAAAAGGACAGCATTTTCAACAAATGGTGCTGATTCAACTGGAAGACAACATGTAGAAGAATGAAAATTGATCCATTCTTATCCCCTTGTACAAAGCTCAAGTCTAAGTGGATAAAGGACCTCCACATAAAACCAGATACACTGCAACTAATAGAAGAGAAGGTGAGGAAGACCCTCGAATACTTGGGGACGGGGAAAAGTTTCTGAACAGAACACCAATGGCATATGCTCTAAGATCAAGAATTGACAAATGGGACTTCATAAAATTGTAAAGTTTCTGTAAGGGAAAGGACACTGTCAATAGGACAAAACGACAACCAACAAATTGGGAAAAGATCTTTACCAATCCTACATCTGATAGAGGGCTAATATCCAATATATACAAAGAACTCAAGAAATTAGACTCCAGACAACCAAATAACCCTATTAAAAAATGGGGTATAGAGCTTAACAAAGAATTTTCAACAGAGGAAACTCGAATGGCCGAGAAGCCCCTAAAGAAATATTCAGTATCCTTAGTTGTCAGGGAAATGCAAATCAAAACAACCCTGAGATTCCATCTCACACCAGTCACAATGGCTAAGATTAAAAACTCAGGTGATAGTAGATGCTGGCGAGGGTGTGGAGAAAGAGGAACACTCTTCCATTTTTGGTGGGACTGCACGATGCTGCATCCACTTTGGAAATCAGTGTGGCGATTCCTCAGAAAATTGGAGATAGCATTACCTGAGGATCCAGCTATACCACTCCTAGGCATATTCCCAGAAGATGCTCGAACATATAACAAGGACATCTGCTCAACTATGTTCATAGCAGCCTTATTTATAATAGCCAGGAGCTGGAAAGAACCCAGATGTCCTTCAACTGAGGAATGGATTCAAAAAATGTGGTACATTTACACAATGGAGTATTACTCAGCTATTAAAAACAATGAATTCGAGAATTTCCTAGGTAAATGGATGGAACTAGAAATTATCATCCTGAGTGAGGTAAGCCAATCACAAAAGAACACACATGGTATTCACTCACTGATTATTGGATATTTGCCCAGAACTTTGAAATGCCCAAGATTCAACTCACAGGCCACATGAAGCTCATGAAGAAGGAAGTCCTAGTGGGGGTGATTTGGTCCTTCTTAGAAGAAGCAACAAAATACTCAAGGGAGCAAATATGGAGACAAAGTGAGGGACAGAAACTGAAGGAGGGGCTGTCTGAAGACCATTCCACCTGAATATCCATCCCATGTGCAGTCACCAAAGGTAGATGCTGATGTGGAAGTCAGGAATTGCATGCTGGTAAGAGCCTGATATAGATGTCTCCTCAGAGGTCTGCAGGAGTCTGACATATTCAGAGGCAGATGCTCACAATTAGCCACTGAACTGATCATTGGGTTCCCAATGGAGGAGTTAGAATGAATACCATTGGAACTGAAAGGGTTTGTGGTCCCATGAGGAGAGCAACAATAGCAACCAACCAGAGCTCCCAGGGTCTAAACCACCAGCCTGGGAGCACTTATGGAGGGATCCAGGGCTTCAGCTATATGTGTAAGGGTGGAGGGCCCTGTTGGGCATAGGTGGGATAAGAGGTCTTTGTCCTCATGAAGGCTGGATGCCCCAGGGGGTGGGAATTTGAGGGTGTGGAGGTGGAAGTGGGGGGGTAGGTAGGGGTACATCCGCAGAGAAGCAGGAGGAGGGGTGAGGGGATAGGGGATTCCTGGGTCGGTGGGGGATGGGGTAAGGCGACGACATATGAAATGTAAATAAAACATCCAATAAAAAAACAATAAATAAATAAAAAACCCAAACAATCCAACTAAAAAGGGGGTACAGTTCTAAACAGAGAATTCTTGACAGAGGAATCTCTAATAGCTGAAAAGCACTTAAAGAAATGTTCAATATCCTTAGTCATCAGGGGAATGCAAATCAAAACGACTCTAAGATTCTATCTTACACCTGCCAGAGTGGCTCAGATAAAAACCACAAGTGACAGCTTATTCTGGAAAGAATGTGCAGCAAGGGGAACTCCTTGTAGGAGTTGCAAACTTGTACAGACATTTTGGAAATCAATATGGAAATTTCTCAAAAAATTAGAAATACATTTTCAGAAAATTGGAAATCAAGACCAGCTATATCACTCTTGGGCATATAACAAAGGATGCTCCAGCATACCATAAGAATATTTGCTCAACTGTGTTCATAGCAGCCTTATTCATAATAGCCAGAAACTGGAAACAACCTAGATGCCTCTGAACTGAAGAATGAATAGAGAGAATGTGGCACATCTACACAATGGAGCATCACACAGCTATTAAAAACAACGGCATCATGAAATTTGCAGGCAAATGGACTGAACTAGAAAAGATCATCCTGAGTGAGGTAACCCAGACCCAGAAAGATAAACATGGTGTATACTCACTTACAAGAAGATATTAGCTATAAAGCAAAGAACAACTATACTAGAATCCAAAGACGTAAAGAAGACTAAGTAACAAGAAAGACTCAAGAATGGATGCCTGAATCTCCCTGGAAGGGGAAATAGAATAGACTTTTCAGGTGTAAGGGAAGAGGGGACTGGGGACGGAGATGGGGTAGATAAAGGAATAGAAGGAATCAGGTGTAGGGAGGACAGAGGGAAAGAGGACTAGGAGAGAAGACTGGAATCTGAGGGCATCTCTGGGATGAGCTAGAAACCTAGGGTAATAGAAACTTCCAGCAATCTGTGAGGGAGACCCAGCTAAGTCTCCTAGTAATGCGGGATACAGTGCCTGAATCAGCCTATCTCCTGTAATCAGGCAAGACTTCCAGTGGAAGGACTGAGTCACCAACTCAGACACCAACCTTTGACCTACAATTTGTCCTGCCTACAAGATATGTTGTGGTAAAGGTGGCACAGAAATTGTGTGAGTGACTAACCAATGACAGGTTCAGCTTGAGACACACGGCCTGAGAAGGAGCACACCCCTGACACTTCCTGGAGGTCCAGGAACCAGAGGCTGGAGAGCCCAGAGATCCATGATAGAACTACACGCAAATGTCAAAAAAAATTGAAATGAAATGATTCCTAATGATATCCTGCTGTACTCTTAGATTGATGCCTAGCCCACTTATTATCCAGTAACTGATGGAAACAGATGCAGAGGCCTACAGCCAAACCTTAGGAGGAGCTTGGGGAATCTCATGGAGGAGGGGGAGAAAAAATTGTAGGAGCCAGAAAGGTAAAGGACAACATAAGAAAACCCACAGAATCAACTAACCTGGGCTCAGAGGGGCTCACAGAGACTGAATGGCCAACCAGGGAACCTGCATGGGACTGACTTAGGTCTTCTGTGCATATGGTACATTTGTGTAGCTTGATCTTCTTATGGGAATCCTAACAGTGGGAGCAGAGGCTGTCTCTGACCCTGTTGCCTGTCTTTGGGACCTTCCCCCCCCATCCCCCACTGGATTGCCTCATCTAGCTTTAAATAGAAGAAGAGGTACCTAGTCTTACTGTAACTTGATATGCCATAGCTGGTTGATATCCATCAAGGCTGGCCCTTTTCTGAACATAGGGGGAGGAGTGGATGAGGGGAGGAGGATAGATGAGGACCAGAACTAGATGGAGAGGAGGGAGGAGAAACTATGGTTTGGATGTAAGAAAAACAAAGTGTAAATTTGATGAACAATACAAGGTTCTTAGAAAGGAAGATTACGAGGTGAGCCCCCGGCCCGGACGGTGATGGTGGGTCTGGGCCCGGGCTCCCACCGCTGCCCTGGCCTTGACCAGGGCCGTGTGGCTCCCGCTCCAGGGGAGGGACTTCCAGGGAGACAAGCCTGTTCTCCAAGCACTCCAGCCTCTCGGGATCTTTTCACAGTTCACGAGGACTTCAGCTGCACTTTGGCGCTGCCATCCCCTTTCCCAGGACTGTCAATGGCAGGCTACCAGCTCTGGTCACCATGGACCCCACTGGATGAGAGTTTCCAATGGCTGCGGCATACTACACCTACCCCTTCCTCCAAACATCCTTTTAGGGCCTCTCCTTGCTTCCCCCACACCCCTTCTGACCTTGAAGTGCAGTTGTGCCTTCAAGAAGTCACACTTGTCCTAGACAGCCCACTTGTGGAACCTGGAGAGAGCCCCAAGTTACCCTGTCACACATCAGAGCTCCGAGCCGTGAGTAACAAGAAAGGGGTGGTGAGGAGGCCCCAGCCGGTCCGCCTCAGTGGAGTGGATTCTGTGTTTGGTAGGGTCATCACAGCCCAGCCACCCAAGTGGACCGGAACCTTCAGAGTTTCAGACAAGTCAGCCTTCTGCAAAATAATCAGCAGGGAGCACCAGTGGCCTACTGGACTCAAGGAGCCTCAGATCCAAATGACAGTGACTATGTGCAAACAGATGCTACGCTCAATCCTCTTGCTGTATGCAACTTACAAGAAGTGTACCTTTGCCTTGCAGCACTCCAAGTAAAGGGTCCCCGTTGGACCCCTGTCCTCAACACCATGCTCTCTGGTATGTACCCAAAGCTTGCACGGACCTATCCACATAAATCAAACTGATATCATGCCAGATATTTCGCCTTTAGGTCAAGCTGTGACAATTCAAGAGATCCCCTTCTCCCTTGCTGTTCAGAAATAGGACCTATGACACTGAGCAAGGAAGAACATTCCCACTCTATAAAGCTGAATGGCCATTTAAAAGTTAACCTAACTTGATGTGCACATGTGATAATGATTACCTTATCATATAAATAAGCCAGCCTAGTGTGAGCACAACTCAAATACCAAAGACAATGATGAGCTGGTGAAGAAAGGGAGGCCAAGAAAAGACAGGTATGGATCTCTGGGTACCAGAGGATGAAGGGGTCAAAAATTTGTACATGAGTTAAGGACTAATTTAAAAACAGCATTCCCTCCTCAAACCAATGTGAAGAAGAAGAAACAAAACAACAACCCAATAAAACATAACTTTAATACTGGTCTGAGTAAAAACATTAACAAACATTAAATAATCTTAATGGCACAGCAAGGAAGAGCCTGGCAACGGCTCTGAGACTGGGCTTCCTGGCAGAAGACAGAAGAGTCCCCTGTTTTAGCTCCTGGTGTTCTATTTCAAATATATTACAATTATTTTGTATGATTCTTACAAGTAGATTCTAGGCATAATTGAGAATAATGTGGAAATAAATACTATATATACATACAAAAAAAAAAAAAGAAAGAAAGGAAGATTACAGACTCATGGATGAGAACCTGAGGGCGGGGGAATAAAAACCGGTTCCAGTGTAGTCAGAGGAGGTCCTAAGAGATGCGCTACCACAAAGTCATTGTCTAGGGGTTAATATGGATTTTCTGGGTTGAGGCATAGGGGTGAGCTAGTCAGTCCAGTTGGCTTACTGTGAGATATCTGTGATGGTTTGAATAAGAATGCCTTTCTTAGGCGTGTGAATGCTTAGTCACATGGGAGTGGCAGTATTTGAGAAGGATTAGGTGGCAGAGCCTTTTTGGAGGAAGGTGTCATTGGGGGTGGGGCTTTGAAGTTTAAAAAGCCCAAGCTAGGCCCTATCTCTCTCAGATCAAGATGTAGCTCTCAACTACTTTGTCAGTACCACATCTGCCTGCCACCATGTTTCATGCCATAATTACAATGGACTAAAACTCTGAAACAGTAAGCCAGCCCCTAATTAACTGCTCTCATTTATAAGAGTTGTTGTGGTCATGGTGTCTCTTCAAAATGGAACAATGACCTAGACAGTGTCCATGTGCTCCTCTATTGCAGTCTATGGACTGGAGTTTAGGTCACACCCTCAAACTTTCAGGCAGTTGTGTAGAAACAAAGGAAAAATAACTAGAAGCCAGACCCAGAATTAGAGGCCCCAATCACTTCCTGTTGTTTTTGGTCTACAGCCTAGACAGAAACAAGGACAGGCTTTGGGCCAAGAGCAAATCCTAACAGTGGGAGCAGAGGCTGTCTTTGACCCTGTTGCCTGTCTTTGGGACCTTCCCTCCACGCCCCCCGCACTGGATTGCCTCATCTAGCTTTAAATAGAAGAAGAGGTACCTAGTCTTACTGTAACTCTCCCCAAAGATCCTGAACTGGATCCCTCTCCCCAAAGCTACCTTTCAAAGTTCTGTTTTCATCACTAGCCACTGAAGACATCTTATCAACTGTAAATGTTTGATATCGAACCCTAGCTGTGCCTAACAGCTCTTCCTTCACAATCCTCATAACCAGGTTCCGGTCATCTTGGGCATAAACCCACTCTCCATGGAAAGCCTCTGTTGAAGCGACTGGTCTCCTACCTAGTTTGTGTCCTATCCTCCTCCAAACAGTAAAAAGTACAAATAGGGTACTTTATCAACATGGGATTATCAACTTTCAAGCAGGATAAAATGACATAGAACAGATTTTTATGTAAGACCTAAAGGAAACCAACCAGTGGCAGCAGGATGCCAGCTGAGAGACTCTGAGGAGTGGTACAGCTCTGTGAGTCATTACAGCTCAGAAGTTCTGAGCAGGCTTTGGCTGCCAACTGAGAAACAGTTCCACTCAGAGCAGTATGTAGGTCATCATCAGGAGAAGCAGGAGGAACAGGTCTGTCCCAGTAGGTCTCCAAACGTAATTAAGGCTGTGTAATAAAAATGCCAAGGCCCGACATAAGTCTCTTTTGGGTTCTTGGTCGTGGTTGTCAGAGACTCTCCAAACATTACAGACTATTGCTGTTACCATTGCTTGCCTCTTAGACCTGAAAGGAAAGTCCCTATTGCTGAAGACACCATGCACTTTAGATATGGGGTCCAGATGGCCTGAACTGGATCTGATCTGACAGCTATACCCCTGAGGACTAGCTTTTATGTTAGCAGGAGGTGCCATGGAAATGTCCAAGCGGGAAACAACCAATAATCCTACTCAGCTGAACCCCCGTGAGCAGCATGGCCTGATAGCCAAGCGTGCACAGTGGCATGCATACATTGGCAGTAACCAACAGCTTTCTAATCAGACTTAAGGGATCATCCTTTCAAGGCTTTCAAGGGAGAAGCTCCTCAGTTAGTTATACAGTGTCAAGTGACCATCCCTGAGACCTTACATGCACAAGAAACATTCAGACAGAGCACACTGTTTGTATATTTAGGAATATGTATATACTTACATATGTAAATATACCTACATGGAACAACAACTAAAGAAAAAAGAGGCCATGAATTTGAGAACAAGAAGGTATATGGGAGAGGCTGGGGGACCAAAGGGAAGGGGAGAAATAATGTAATTATATTTATAAAAATAAAAATAATTATAATAAAAATTGTGTTGGGGTATTTACAGAGCTTCTTACTCCAAACACATGGATTTGAGATTATGGTGGCTCTCCCTCAGTGTTGTCTGAAGCTTGGGTGACAGATGAAGTTTGCTTATGTTTATACAGCCCTGCAAACACAAAAGGGCTTTTACCTTTGGAATGAAGTTAGTCTTGCCGGTGCATCCTTCACTAGTCTGAGAAAAATCCAGAGACTGATAAACCAGGAAAGGATTTTAGACCAAAGAGACTTGTGAGTTTTTGTTATGCATTTAGGCCTTTCGGTTGTTTGCTTGTTTGCTTCTTTTTGTTTTGTTACCAGGACAGGTAGAGACAGACTCTTCTTGGACTACTCAACTGAAGTATAATTACTTAGGGATGTTAAACTTGTCTTTTGTGTGTGTCTAATTTCTCACCATAGAAACAGGTCTTTCAACCTTCTCTAAGTCCACACTGATTTCTGCCAAGTTCTCTGTTTGCAGGAGACATGGTAGGCTGAGCAGTAATCTTTCTCAAGGGTTTTTTTTTTTTCTTTGCTGTTGTTACTGCCATTTTTCGTTTCCTGAAAGCCAATCAACTTTGGAAAAATAAAGAAAAGTCCAGTCTCCTCAGAAAGACAGAGCTGCTGTTAGCTGCCTCTGTGTCTCAGGCCTCAGATCTCACAATGAAATATTCCACAGGCTTTGTGTGGACGGACACTCTCCAAAGTGGCCAAGGCCCAAAAAGGCAGCAGTAGTTTTGTTTGGATTAGTGTTTGCAGCCAGTCTTGTCTACAAATACTAGTCTGAAACCGTCTACTCTGGATAGTCTGATGAAACAACCGGGGGAAAGTTTTCAGTTTTATTAACACAACAAAGGGTGAAGAGGAAATGAATTTCTCATACAGAATGAGAAATTATATGCTGTTTACAGGCAACATCTGACAGCATATCACAAAGTGCAAGCTTGAAGAAAAGCTTGGGGTGATGCTTTGGAAACTAGGCTTCTTGGTTTTTAGTAAGTCAAGGAAACTGTGGGTTAAATTTGTGTTTCCTATAGCAAGACCCCAAGATTCTCCCACAGGCTAACATGAGTCCTGAAGTTCCAAGCAGGCTGTAGATCCTTCGGTGTGAAATCCTTTTAGAACTCAATACACCTAAAACCACTTCTGCCAATACTGGGGACCCTGTTGTGCAGTTAATTTGAACAAGTACAGAGCTGTAGAGTGTGGTAGGTCTCCCTCTTTGTGTCAAGTATGGCCTCTTTGGGTTTGATTGTCTTGGTTAGCTGGCAGCCTCTCCATCCCTCTCCTGCCCAGTTCTCACCCCACCAGCAGCTGTGCAGTTCCTCATCCAAACCTTCAGTAGGAATTGCACAGACTCTTTAGACAAATGGTTCTCAATCTGTGGGTCGCGACCCTTTTGGGGGTTCAAACAACCCTTTTACAGGGGTAGTGTATCAGATATCCTGCATATCAGATATTTACCTTATGATTCACAACAGTAGCAAAATTAGTTATAAAGTAGCAATGAAAATACTTTTATGGGGGACTTCCAGTCTGGGCCCGAGCATAGAGCAGATCTCAGGCGGCAGCTCTGTACCCAACCTCACAAAATCCAGAGGAAGAGTACCTCCCAGGAGCTTAACTCAGGCAGTATCTCAGGTAAGGAGACAGCAACACCCTCCTTAAACAGGGGATAACTAGGACCACTGGGACCCAGGAATTCACTCCTAGCCCAGAGCACAGGTCCTTCCACTCTCCATCTGAGCACTGAGCAGATCTTGAGCCTCAGCTCTAACCCCAGCAGCAAAACCCATCCCAAACATTTCTGACACAACCTAGATAATAGGGAAGACAGGCTCCAGTCAGAGACATCGCAGATAGCACTAAGGAGATCCAGATGGCAAAAGGCAAGGGCAAGAACATAAGCATCAGCAACCCAGGGTACTTGGCATCATTAGAACCTAGTTCTCCCACATTAGAAAGTCCTGAACTCCCCATATCACCAGGAAAGCAAGAACCAGATCTAAAATCACTTCTAATGATGATGATAGAGGACTTGAAGAAGGACATAAATAACACTCTCAAAGAATTTGAGGAGAACACAGGTAAACAAGTAGAAGCCCTTAAAGAGGAATCACAAAAATCCCTTAAAGGATTACAAGAAAATACAAACAAACAGGTGAAGGAATTGAACAAAACCATCCAGGACATAAAAATGGAAGTAGAAACAATAAAGAAATCACAAAGGGAGACTACCCTGGAGATAGAAAACCTAGGAAAGAAATCAGGAGTCATAGACACAAGCATCACCAACAGAATACAAGAGATAGAAGAAAGAATTTCAGATGCAGGAGATACCATAGAAAATATTGACACAACTGTCAAAGAAAACACAAAATGCAAAAAGTTCTTAACACAAAACATTCAGGAAATCCAGGACACAATGAGAAGACCAAGCCTAAGGATAATAGGTATAGAAGAGAGTGAAGATTCCCAACTTAAAGGGCCAATAAATATCTTCAACAAAATTATAGCAGAAAACTTCTCTAACCTAAGGAATGAGATTCCCATAATCATACAAGAAGTCTACAGAATGCCAAATAGACTAGATCAGAAAAGAAATACCTCCTGTCACATAATAATCAAAACACAAAATGCACAAAACAAAGAATTTTAAAAGCAATAAGGGAAAAAAGCCAAGTAACATATAAAGGCAGACCTATCAGAATTACACCTGATTTCTCACAAGATACTATAAAAGCCAGAAGATCCTGGACAGATGTCATACAGATCCTAAGAGAACATAAATGCCAGTCCAGGCTACTTTACCCAGCAAAACTCTCAATTACCATAGATGGAGAAACCAAGATAATCCATGACAAAACCAAATTTGCACAATATCTTCCCACAAACCCAGCACTTCAAAGGATAATAGCAGGAAAGCTCCAATACAAGGAGGGAAATTATACCCTAGAAAGAGCAAGAAAATAATCCCCTTCCAACAAACCCAAAAGAAGATAACCACACAAACAATGTCTCCACTATTAGCAAAAAGGACAGGAAGCAACAACACCCTCTCCTTATTATCTCTTAACATCAATGGACTCAATTCCCCAATAAAAAGGGATAGGCTAACGAACTGGATACTCAAACAGGACCCAGCTTTTTGCTGCATACAGGAAACCCACCTCAGCCACAAAGACAGACACTACCTTAGAGTAAAAGGTTGCAAAACAATTTTTCAAGCAAATGGCCCCAAGAAACAAGCTGGAGTAGCCATTCTAATATCGAATAAAATCGACTTTCAAGTTAAAGCTATAAAAAAAGATAAGGAAGGACATTTCATACTTGTCAAAGGAAAAGTCAACCAACATGAACTCTCAATTCTGAATATCTACACACCAAATACAAGAGCACCCACTTTCATAAAAGAAACCTTACTAAAGCTCAAAACACACATTGCACCTCACACAATAATACTGGGAGACTTCAACACCCTACTCTCAGCAATGGATAGATCATGGAAACAGAAACTAAACAGAGATACAGTGAAACTAACAGAAGTTATGAACCAAATGGTCCTAACAGATATTTATAGAACATTTCATCATATAGCAAAAGAATATACCTTTTTTTCAGCACCTCATGGTACCTTATCCAAAACATACCACAAAATTGGGCACAAAACAGGCCTCAACAGATTCAAAAAAATTGAAATAATCCCTTGCATCCTATCAGATCACCATGGTCTAAGGCTGGTCTTCAATAATGACAAAGACAATGGAAAGCCCACATTCACATGGAAACTGAACAACACCCTACTCATTGATAATCTGGTCAGGGAAGAAACAAAGAAAGAAATTAAAGACTTTTTAGAATTTAATGAAAATGAAGGCTCATCATACCAAAAATTGTGGGATACAATGAAAGCAGTGCTAAGAGGAAAATTCATAGCTCTAAGTGCCTACAAAAAGAAACTGGAGTGAGCATACACTAGCAGCTTGACAGCTCACCTGAAAGCCCTAGAACAAAAAGAAGCTAATACACCCAAGAGGAATAGAAGGCAGGAAGTAATCAAACTCAGGGCTGAAATCAACCAAATAGAAACAAAAAGAACTATAGAAAGAATCATAGAACGAGGAGCTGGTTCTTTGAGAAAACCAACAAGAGAGATAAACCCTTAGCCAGACTAATCAGAGGGCAGATAGACAGTATCCAAATTAATAAAATCAGAACTGAAAAGGGTGATAGAACAACAGAAACCGAGGAAATTAAAAAAAAACCACCAGATCCTACTACAAAAGCCTATATTCAACAAAATTGGAAAATCTGGATGAAATGGACAATTTTCTAGACAAATACCAGTTACCAATGTTAAATCACGACCAGATAAACCATCTAAATAGTCCCATAACCCCAAAAGAAATAGAAGCAGTCATTGAAAGACTCCCTACAAAGAAAAGTCCGGGACCAGACGGTTTTAGTGTAGAATTCTATCAGACCTTCAAGGAAGACCTAATTCCAATTCTCTTCAAACTATTCCACAAAATAGAAACAGAAGGAACACTACCCAATTCATTCTATGAAGCCACAATTACCCTCATACCTAAACCACACAAAGACCCAACAAAGAAAGAGAACTTCAGACCAATCTCCCTTATGAACATCGATGCAAAAATACTCAATAAAATTCTAGCAAACCAAATCCAAGAACACATCAAAACAATTATCCATCATGATCAAGTAGGTTTTATCCCAGGAATGCAGGGATGGTTCAATATACAGAAATCCATCAATGTAATCCACTATATAAACAAACTCAAAGAAAAAAACCATATGATCATCTCAGTAGATGCTGAGAAAGCATTTGACAAAATTCACCATCCCTTCATGATAAAAGTCTTGGAAAGATCAGGAATTCAAGGTCCATACCTAAACATAGTAAAAGCAATATATGACAAACCAGTAGCCAACATCAAACTAAATGGAGAGAAACTTGAAGCAATCCCACTAAGATCAGGGACTAGGCAAGGCTGCCCACTCTCCCCCTACCTATTCAATATAGTACTGGAAGTACTAGCCAGAGCAATTAGGCAACATAAAGAAGTCAAAGGGATACAAATTGGAAAGGAAGAAGTCAAAATCTCACTATCTACAGATGATATGATAGTATACTTAAGTGACCCCAAAACTTTCACCAGAGAACTCCTAAACCTGATAAACAACTTTAGCAAAGTGGCTGGATATAAAATTAACTCAAACAAATCAGTAGCCTTCCTCTACTCAAAAGATAAACTGGCTCAGAAAGAAGTTATGGAAATGACACCCTTCACAATAGTAACAGATAATATAAAATACCTTGGTGTGAACCTAACCAAGCAAGTGAAAGACCTGTATGACAAGAACTTCAAGCCCCTGAAGAAAGAAATTGAAACAGATCTCAGAATATGGAAAGATTTTCCATGCTCATGGATTGGAAAGATTAATATAGTAAAAATGGCTATCTTGCCAAAAGCAATCTACAGATTTAATGCAATCCCCATCAAAATTCCCACTCAATTCTTCACAGAGCTAGAAAGAGCAATCTTAAAATTCATTTGGAATAACAAAAAACCCAGGATAGCGAAAACTACTCTCAGCAATAAAAGAACTTCTGGGGGAATCACCATCCCTGACCTTAAGCAGTACTACAAAGCAATAGTGATAAAAACTGCATGGTATTGGAACAGAGACAGGCAGGAGGATCCATGGAATAGAATAGAAGATCCAGAAATGAGCCACCACACCTATGGTCACTTGATCTTTGACAAGGGAGCTAAAGCCATCCAGTGGAAAAAGGATAGCATTTTCAACAAATGGTGCTGGTCCAACTGGAGGTCAGCATGTAGAAGAATGAAAATTTATCCATACTTATCTCTTTGTACAAAGCTCAAGTCCAAGTGGATCAAGGACCTCCACATAAAACCAGCTACTCTGAAACTAATAGAAGAGAAATTGGGGAAAAGCCTCGAACACATGGGCTCAGGAGAAAAGTTCCTGGACAGAACACGAATGGCTTGTGCTATAAGACCAAGAATTGACAAATGGGACCTCATAAAACAGCAAAGCTTCTGTAAAGCAAAGGACACAGTCAATAGGACAAAGCGGCAACCAACAGATTGGGAAAAGATCTTCACCAGTCCCACATCTGATAAAGGGCTAAAGTCCAAGGTATACACAGAACTGAAGAAATTAGACTCTAGACAATCAAAGAACCCTATTAAAAAATGGAGCAAAGACCTGAACAGAGAATTCTCAACTGAGGAAGCTCAAATGGTCGAGAAACACCTAAAGAAATGTTCAACATCCCTAGTCATCTGGGAAATGCAAATGAAAACAACACTGAGATTCCACTTCACACCAGTCAGAATGGCAAAGATCAAAAACACAGGTGACAGCAGATGTTGGCGAGGATGTGGAGAAAGAGGAACACTCCTCCACTGTTGGTGGGATTGTAAGCTGGTACAACCACTATGGAAAGCAGTCTGGTGGTACCTCAGAAAATTGAACATAGTGTTACCTGAGGACACAGCTATACCACTCCTGGGCATATACCCAAAAGATCTTTCAACATACAACAGGGACACATGCTCCACTATGTTCATAGCAGCCTTATTTATAATAGCCAGAAGTTGGAAAGAACCCAGATGTCCTTCAAAAGAAGAATGGATGCAGAAAATGTGGTACATTTACACAATGGAGTACTACACAGCTATTAAAAACAATGAGTTCATGAAATTCTTCGGCAAATGGATGAAGCTGGAAAATGTCATCCTGAGTGAGGTAACCCAATCTCAAAAGTACACACATCGTATGCATTCACTGATAAGTGGATATTAGCCCAAAGCTCACACTATCTAAGACACACCGCATAGACCACATGAAACTCAAGAAGAAGGAAGACCAAAGTGTGGGTGCTTTGGTCCTTGTTAGAAGGAGTATCAAAAGTTTCAACCAGAGCTCCCAAAGTCTAAACTGCCAGCCAGAGAGCACACAGGGAGGGACTCATGTCTCCACCTTTATAGGTAATTTAGGATGACCATGTCAGACTTCAGTGGAAGTGGAGGGCCATGGTCCCTGAAAGTTTGGATTCCCTAGTATTTGGGAATTTGAGAGCAGGGAGATGGGACTGGGAGGTTGTTTGGAGCACATCCTCATAAAAATAGGAGGAGTGGGTATGGGATAAGGGGTTTTGGGGGAGAATGGGAGAGGAGATACCATTGAAAGGTATTATGTAAAATATCCAATAAAACAAAAACAGATAAAGGGTCTGAAAAAAAAAGAGAGAGAGATTACTTAATTCATATTATTTTCAAAAGTTTCTAGGAGATGCTAACTGGCTAAGATCTTATTTTAAGCTCTCCACAAAAGAATTTAAGTCTCTCTTTAATATTCTCAAGAGAGATGTAAATCCTAATTTCTCTCAACAATTAATTGACAAAAGAGAAGTAATCTCACAAAAAGTAGAAGAAGCTATTATTAATCGATATATTATATAGTCTGATTAGTTGTCGGCTGTGCTATAACAGTCCTTTGATAAAAGAGATTATTAATATAGATTTATATATCTTTAAATAATGTCCTCATGACTCTCTTAGTGTGCAAGGAGCGACTGTTGGTGCTTCTGTCCTGATTTAATAAGAACTCTGAAAAATTGGCTTTAAAGACAAAAGAGGGGGAACGGTACACCCTCCCCCCCAGAAGGAGTCCCCCTAAAATACTCTCCATCATGCCTTGTTCACTTTTAACTCTCTAAAACTGAAAGCTCAAGGGAAATCTGCTGCGGACTGCCTCTGGCATCACCGAGACCAATAAAAACTATGCCACAGCTATAGAGAAGGACCCTCTCACCCTTAAAGGGAATGGCCCAGACCCAGTTCCCTTATGAGGCTGAGGATTGATATGCCTGTTTGATACCACAGAAGGCACAGCTAATTGGCTACCAAAAATATTAATGACATAAATAGATACCCCCACAAAACCAGGCCCAACCATAAATAAAATGAATAACAATTTACATCCAGGGAAGAGAAATCTCCCTCAGAATTCCCTTCTTTTTCCTTTTCAGGTAAAAATTAATCACCCGTGATGTCTGCTGTTAGAAGTTCTAATCCAGATGCTGGCCTCCAAATGTATACTACTCAGACCTTCGAAGGGCCATTGACAAGAATATCAAACAGCTAGAGACTAACATCACTAATCCGAAGAAATCCCTCGTTTCGCTGTCTGAAGAGAACTCCTAAAGTCGCAAAGATCCTTATTGGACTTGATTTACTCTATCATAATAGAAAAGGCTGTGTACAGCTCTTGACTGTGTACAGCTCTTAAAAAAGAATATTGCATTTACATAGACAAGACAGGGATGGTTAAAGAGAGCATGAAAAAGGTCAGAGAAGGCCCTGAGAAAAGTCAGAGACAGAAAGAGAAAGATGAGTACTGGTACAAGAATTGGTTTTCAGCCTCTCCATGGTTGTCAACCCTACTTCCTCCCATCTTGGGACCATTAATTGGGGTTATTTGTGCTTATTTCTTCTGGTCCCTGGGCCTCAAATAGTCTGACTAACTCTGTGAAACAACAGATAAATAATTTGGTAGCAAAACCTATTCAGATACAATATCATAAGTTAGCTATGGAGGACCACGAGACTCAAGGTGAGGTTGTTACTCTATCCAGGGTGTTCCCAAAACTCTTTTCCACCCAACCTAAAAGAGGGGACCTCCACTTCTAGACCAAGCAGAGAAAGGCCACCCAGAACCCCCTCTGACAGGCGACCTGAATTCTTGATTAGGCTGCTCGGCTAAGTACTGCAAGGGAATATCAATAAAAGTTAAAAATATCTCTCTGGGTTCTCTGAGGGACAAGCCTGACTGCATAGGGGTTGATGTCAAAAGTATCCCCTCTCCTGGAAAAAGACATCAGGATGGGTATGGTCCTCATGCCTCACTGGACAACGACAGGGGGACCAGAGCCATTACAAAGTCCCCTTCAATTACTGGAGGTCAGGCCTCTATCCCCAGCTTCGCAAGATCAGAATTGCCACAGCCTTTCTATACTTAGAGAAGGGAGGAGATATCAGTGGCAGCCCTGCTTATACACTGAAGGCCTAAAATCAGCCATAGGCCTAAAATCAGCAATAGGCCTGTCATACACGTATACTAACACCAAGTCTTGGGTCTCTGTGGAAAAACATTGAAATAGAAGGCTATAAGCCATTGTAAACAGGCAGCTTTTGTGGAAATCTACAAGCCTGAGTAGTCATAGACCTTGTAATTGGATAACCTTGGTAGATAATACCAACTTCAATAAGGACAAGTGAATCATAGGCAGAGTCATAGTGACCTGTCCCCTGAACCTTCACCCAGCCGATACCCGGTTCTGAAGATATCTGTATTCCCCCTGAACACCCACGCTCCAGTGTCATCCCCTTTCCCACGTTCTGCCTTTTTGTGTTTATAACCCCTGTGTGAATGAGTAAAAATTACAATTTGAAAAAAATAAATAAATTATAAAAAAAATCAACCTTAATTTACACTTCTAGTGACCACGTTGCCTGTAAATGTTTAATAATACTTTTCTCTGTGCAAAATGCTTCACATTTTGGAGAGAATATTAAAGCTATATTCATTAAAAAAAAAAAGAAAATACTTTTATGGTTGGGGGTCACCACAGCATGAGGAACTGTATTAGTCACAGCATGGTGACCACTTCAGGGAGGTTGAGAGCCACTGCTTTAGATTCTCAAAAATCAAACTCAGATTTTCATGTACAGGGCTATTGCATTCATTTCTAAGGAGATTTTGTGGTTTTCTGCTATACTCAGCAAATGCTCTATCAATTTTCAGTTCTTTATTCCGGGTTCTCTCTGTGCTCCATTTGCTATGAGTCGATTAAGTGACTTTCAGATTTCCCCCAACTATTGCTGAGTAAACCTCTCACCTTCACATATGACAATAATTTTCTGCTTCAGATGTGAGATATCAGTTCTCAGATTCTTAGGCACACTTGGCTGGCACTTGTTCCTCATTTATTAGGACTTGCATGTTCCTTTTGGCTCCCAGTATGCAATGCTCTTTGGTCAGCAGCTCAACATTCTTCAGGCCTCAGATTTGATCATGGCATGGCCTCTCAGTCCTTGCCCATGCTGCTCTTCCTGGATCTGTGGTACTGGGGAAGGGCTTACACAAATTTTATCTTTGTTTTCTGAGCTGATTTCTGATTTATAGAGGATGCTAGGAGGAGCCTAGAGGTAAGAGGAGGAAAAGACTTTGTGCTTGCTCATCCCTTGATGTCTGGTCCCGTCATCACTGCTGTTTCCCCAGTTGTTAAGGTCAGAGCCTGCACAGCCATGAAGGTGGTAAAATCCTGGTCTTGGCCATCCCCCACGTAGAAATTGTGATGTTTCATCTCAATGATCAACTTGATGAGATTTAGAATCAATTTGTAGGTAGGTCTCGTTGAGTACCTGTGGGAAATTGTTTTGATTAGACTAATCCAGGTTGAGAGTCCCCCTGATATGGCTAGCATCATTCCTTGGGCTTGGATCCTGCTCTGTATAGAGAGGAGAACGTGAACTGAGGGCAAGCATTTTGTCCTTTTGTTGCTTTCTGACTGAATGAAGTGTGACTAGTTTCATATTTTGGCGACTGTGACTTCTATACTGTTACGTAATGCTGAACTGTGAGCCAAAGTAAACCTCCTTTCCTGGAAGATGCTTTGACAGGATGTTTTAATCTTAGCAACAGGAAAAGTAATTAAGAGGTTGAGGGGAATGTATGGCTAAGTAAGTAGTCCTGGTCAAGGTGTGGTCCTGACCATTATCATTGTTTCTAGTTTTTACTCAGTGGCAGTCTAACAAGTTGTCAGAAATACATGGAATCTCAATCTCAGAGCCCAGCTCCCCGTGAGGTACTGGGTTCCCAGTCTTTTTCTTTTCTCTGAATTAGATTCCTGAGAAATTTCACTACCATGTGATTTGTTGTCTCTGTAGCCTGATAACGAAAGGGAGGAATGGAAGTGTCACTCCAGATTCTTCATTAGTGCTGTAACAGTTCCAAGGAGCCTGGGAACTGTCCCACTCCCTGGTAGCACAGGGTTGTCAGCCTCTGGAGCTACTAGAAACTGTACTCAATGACTGGAAGTTAGGTGTGTAGGCAGCAACTGGCAGAGGCCCACTTCCACAGTCGTTGTCCAGGCTCAAAGGTGCTCCTTTTCCTTAAGCCAGCACAGCTGGACTCTGTTCTCTTTGTCCAAGATGATATTTTAGGGGACAGTGTTCTCCTAGTTTCTAGAAGGTTCTGGCAGGTCTCAAGTAGCCAATGTTCCATACAGTTATTTCCTCTATATTTCTTCAGTTTGGTATTTGATTTTCTTTCAGTCCTCTAGTGGTCTACAGTAACACTTTCTCTTCTAATTAAGTCTGGGTGCTGCAGGCAGAGACAGAGCAAACTACCTCCCACACACAAGGTCTCCAGATCCAGCGTGGCTCACAGTTGAGCCAGCATAATCTAGCACTCTACTGGAAGTTTGAATCTCAAGAAGACTGAGAAATTAGCCAAGCTGGAATATGCCCGTCATAGCAGAGATTGTGGAGCTGGTGGTGGTCAAGGTTGAGATGGTCATGGTGGAGGGTGATGGTGGAGAGATGGTGGTGGTGGAGGGTGATGTTGGAGGTGATAGTGATGGTAGAGATTGTGGTAGAGGTTGTGGTGTTGCTACTGGAGGTAGAGGTAGAGGTAGAGGGGCTGGTGGTGATGGAGGTGGTTGGTAGTAGAGGTGATGACAGTTGTTAGCATTTTCGTCTAAGCTCCATCTCACAGTTACCTGGCAACAGCCAGGTATCCCTGACTCACTATAAAAGGAGCTGTTTGCCCCTCCTCTCTCTCTCTTGCTCTTACCTTCTTTCTCCCTTTCTGTCCTCTTTCCCCCTTCTCCCCTTTCTCCCCATTCCCTTCCCCTCCTCTCTCCATGTGCTTATGGCCAACCTCTTCTCTCTCTCTCTCTCTCTCTCTCTCTCTCTATCTCTATCTCTATCTCTATCTCTATCTCTATCTCTATCTCTCTTTCTATCTCTCTGCTTTTCTCTGCAACTTTTCTCTAAACTCTATTCCCCATGCCCTGAATAAACTCTATTCTATACTACACTGTCATGTGGCTGGTCCCTCAGGAGGAAGGATGCCTAAGCATGGGCCTGCCGAGGCACCCCTTCCTCCATACCCCACCACAGATGCATCTATACTACATTGCCATGTGGCTGGTCCCTCAGGAGGAAGGATGCCTAAGCATGGGCCCGCCGAGGCACCTCTTCCTCTGTACCCCACCACAGATGCACCAAAATGTATTCCTTCTCCATTTGCCTTTAATCAACACATCGATAGTATTGGTGGAGGCTGTGCTGGTAGTGGTGGTTGTGATGTATCAGTGGCTTTATGCTTCTTGTTAGGCACTCCTTCTGTTTCCTTTTGCCCAGCCAGGTTCTTCAGATGTCATTCAAGTCTGACTTCCCAAACAGTATCCCCAAAACGTCTGGTATTGCCTGCTGTCTAAGAACATAAATTCCAAATATATTAAGCTGCAGTGAAAGCTCC
Organism: Grammomys surdaster; assembly: GCF_004785775.1. Classification (NCBI taxonomy): domain Eukaryota; kingdom Metazoa; phylum Chordata; class Mammalia; order Rodentia; family Muridae; genus Grammomys; species Grammomys surdaster. Next base: position 12,485,645 of record NW_021604566.1, on the reverse strand, counting down.
AGGGCAGGCTGAGATGGCATGCCGGGTAGAGTGCTCTGCGTGAAAGCATGAGGGCTTGAGTTTGGACCTGCAGAGTCTACGGAAGAGCCAGGCACAGTGTAGGACTGACCAACTGGAGGGACTGTCAAGCTGAAACAGCAAGTTCCAGATTTAGTGAGAGACCTGTGGTCAAAACCTAAGGAGGCAATAGTTAGAGGAAGACACCTGACAACACACACACACACACACACACACACACACACACATGCGCGCACGCGCCTCAATTTACATCTAGATTCCTCATGTAAAAGAAAGAAATATTTTGCATTTTGTGTTTCTGTCCTATAAATAAAAAGTCAAATGGCAAAGAAAAAAACAACAACTCTGTAAAACACTCCCTGCTCCCTTGACTCACAAAGCCAGGAATGGCAAAGACCATGAGAGCTTCCAGGAGACAATTGATCATCCCGTATCAGCCTCAAGTCAGCAGAAGTCCTGACAGGATCTTTTGGAGGAAGTTAAAACAGTGGTAAAAGAATGGCTGCTGGGAGCCTTATTTATAATAGCCAGGAGCTGGAAAGAACCCAGATGTCCTTCAACTGAGGAATGGATTCAAAAAATGTGGTATATTTACACAATGGAGTATTACTCAGCTATTAAAAACAATGAATTCGAGAGGTTCCTAGGTAAATGGATGGAACTAGAAATTATCATCCTGAGTGAAGTAAGCCAATCACAAAAGAACACACATGGTATTTACTCACTGATTATTGGATATTAGCCCAGAACCTTGAAATGCCCAAGATGCAACTCACAGGCCACATGAAGCTCATAAAAAAGGAAGACCAAGTGGGGGTGATTCAGTTCTTCTTAGAAGGAGCAACAAAATACTCAAGGGAGCAAACATGGAGACAAAATGAGGGACAGAAACTGAAGGAGGGGCCATTTGAAGACCTTTCCACCTGAGTATCCACCCCATATGCAGTCACCAAAGGTAGATGCTGATGTGGAAGTCAGGAAGTACATGCCGATAAGGGCCTGATATGGATGTCTCCTCAGAGGCCTTCAAGAATCTGACATATTCAGAGGCAGATGCTCACAACTAGCCATTGAACTGATCATGGGGTTCTCAATGGAGGAGTTAGAGTGAGGACTGAAGGAGCTGAAAGGATTTGTGGCACCATGAGGAGAGCAACAATACCAACCAACCACAGCTTCCAGGGTCCTAACCACCAGCCTGGGAGCACTTATGGAGGGATCCAGGGCTTCAGCTGAATATGTAAGAGTAGAGGGCCCTGCTGGGCACAGGTGGAAGAT
>NW_021604566.1:12418832-12484249 GCF_004785775.1 Grammomys surdaster | reverse complement strand
GTGGGAATTTTGAGGGTGGGGAAGTGGGAGTGGGGGGGGGTAGGTGGAGGTTACATCCACAGAGAAGAAGGAGGAGGGGTAAGGGGATGGGGGGTTCCCTGGTGGGTGGGGGATGAGGTAAGGGGATAACATATGAAATGTAAATAAAATATCCAATAAAAAAAAAAGAAAACCTATAAATCTGAATGATGAGATCAAGTAAAATCTAAATAAATGAAGAAGACTCAAAAAAAAAAAAAAAGAATGGCTGCTGGGAGCAGAAAGGAATGTGGAAACATGGATGGACCAGGAACATTAAATAATGGCTGCCAAGTCTGTGATGCTGCCTCTAACGCCCAGGCACCAAAAGTAACTCAAACTTCAAAAGAGTCCATTTCTTACAGTTGGCAATAATGAACATTGCTGCCCACAGCCTTTTAGCACCCTGTATATTTCTCAGTACTTTGTAGATTCAATCAAGAAGCAAACTTGATTGAATACTTGCTCTTTAATTATCCAATTTCCCCGTGGAGCATGTCTCAATTAGGGCACTCCCATGGACCTGAGGCACTAGCACTCTGGGGAATGCACTTTCTGGGGTGGTTCTGAGTTCAGCTGTCTCAATAAGCATAAGAATGCCCTGCTAGGGTATTCTTTGGCACTGACCATTCATATATTTCTGTCTTATGTAGACTCTGAATTTTTTTTCATAGCGCTTAAGATGTGTACCAGTGTTTCTGTCCTAAGAGACAAAGTTAGCTGCCAGTCCCAAGTGTCCTGGAAGGGACGGGAGGCACTGTGGAGAACTTTGAGTTCATTTTTGGTTCAGTGTTTTCTAAATGTTGCAAAAAAGAATTATCTGAGGGTTTGGTTAAGAACAGACCTACTGGCTTCACAGCAGGGGCCTTCCTTTGGAGAGAAGAGAAGGAAAACCAGAAACTGACAAATTGGAGAGGCATTCATTGTATCTGGGCCTGGCAATTCACACCTGGAAATCCAGCACTTGGAAGATCAGGAGTTTAAGGCCTGCCTGGATGTATCATGCTTTGCCTCAAAAACAAACAAACAAACAAACAAACAAACAAACAATGTCAGCCACCACCTGCCCCCAGGCTAACCTACCCAACCAAATGATCAACAACAAAAATAATCCAAACACCCTAGTGGTGTCCCATACAGTCATTTTGAGCAACAAGGGTAAGCCTTCTTCAGCAATCATTTGTGTGGCATGTGAGATGGCCATCAGTGTACACTGGTGGCCATGGGTACTACTATTCTGAACACAATTGTTGGCCAAGCTTTTTCTTCACCGTTTATGATTATCCGTTTTTACTATTTTGTGTGCACAGCTCCTAAAGGTTACTGAGTCTGTACGACAATGAAGAGTACCAACGTATCAGGTGAGATCTGAGAGAACAGATTACAGAATAGGTAGGTGTCAGAGTGACAGAACAATTTTCTTCGTTCATTTTAAAGTTTTACCTCTGCTTTCATTGTGTAGAGATGCTGTACAAGGAAGTCGTATGTAGCTTGTTCCAGCCTATGCAGAGGCAAGACACCTCTAGCGTGGGTTTGTATTCACTGCACTGTGAGTCCTGTATGTCACTCTTAATTCAAAGTTTTTATCATGCCCAAAGTGGCTGATTTCATCTAGTCTTACTGCTGGGGTTTTGGACAGCAAACAATTTTTTAAAAAGTAGTAGAATCATGAGCCTATAAAAAAGTAACATACCATTGTTCTGCTCCATAAACAATTAATAACTATAGAAGCAGGAATCAAGGTCAGCCATGACTACAGGGCATCCTTTTGATCTGTTCTTCATGGTCAACCCCTCCCCCAAAAAAAAACCCAACCAAACAAAAAAGCCCCTTAATGTGCCGTACTAGACTTGCAGTCACTGTTTGCAATGGCTTTGGTCATGGAAACACAGAAACCACAGAGTAACAAGAGTCAGGCATTCCTTCTGTAGTAGCTGTTTTGTGTCATTTACAAATTCAGACCATTGAACCTGTCAAATTAATTTAGTGAAGAGCCGCCAGTTTCAAATTCCAACCTTTCTCCATCTTAGGAAGTAGTACTGTAACCTAACAAAAATATGGTTTCAAAAAATGCCCATGTCATTTGCCACACAACAACCAAACAAGCCTCACTCACTGCGAAGGTTGGCGTTGGTAACTGCTAATAAACACTTCAGTTGCCTTCAGAGTATTGAATCTTTTCTAATTAAAAATAAATACATGAAGAGAGCTTTAGGTACACACACCTTTAATCCCAGCACCTGGTAGGCAGAGGCAGGAAGATTGCTGTGATGTTAGACCTAGCCTAGGTTAATATCATCCAAACAAAAAAGTAAGGACTTGTTAAAACGATTCAGTCGCTGAGAGTGTTCCTACATAGGCACTTGCATGTGGAAGCTAATGACTACTTCAGCATCTGTCCTAAGGAGCCATCAGTCTTAATGCTCCTTCCTTCCTTCCTTCCTTCCTTCCTTCCTTCCTTCCTTCCTTCCTTCCTTCCTTCCTTCTTCCTCCTCCCTCCCTCCCTCCCTCCCTCCCTCCCTCCCTCCTGTTCTTTCTTTCCTTTGTTCCTCCCTCCCATCCTTTCTTTCCTTCCTCCTTCCCTTCCTTCATTTCCTTCTTTTTTCCTCGCTCCCATCCTTTTCTTCTTTCCTTCCTTCCTTTCCTTCTTTCCTCCCTTCTCTCCTTCTTTTCTTTTATTGTTTTTCTTCCTCCTCCTCCCAATGCAGCTGAAGCATTTTCTCATTAGAACTTTGATGGTCTGTTCAACATGAAAGATCTAACTGGGAAATGTCTCCTTTGGCATTGAGGGCTTGTATCCATGTAAATGTTGTGTATCATTTATCCAAAATTCATGGGGCCAGGCATGTTTCAGATGTTGGATGCTGTTTTCAGATTTTGGAATAACTACATGCATCTAAATAATGAAATCTTGTAGATGAGATCTTATTTATATTTCATGTATACCTTATATACATAAATCAAAGGTCATTTTATGCAATATTTTAAGGTCATTTTGTATATAAAATAAGATTTCAGGGTATGTGTGGAATTTCCTACCTAGATTTTTTGAGAGTTTAATATTTCTAGAGTAGGGATATTCAACCTGTGCTAGGGTCAGTGCTGTGCACTCAACATTTAACAGTTTTCAAGTTAGTGAACATATTATGTTCAAGTCCTTTATGGTGCTTGGAAAGTATTGCTACATTTTCATGGAGGGAATTGGTCGTCAAACTCCATAAAACTCTTAATGCTTAGAAGTTACTGGCAGGATATACTCTAGCAGAACAAAAATATTCTCATACTGGGAAGCTTCAAAGTCAGAAGCTCATAAAGAGTGAGGAAGAAAGTATCACACAATTGTGAACAGTTTTCTCATCAAGTCTACCTAGAACTAGGGTTGTGATACAAACTACTTAGTTAAGTACAGTTACAGATAGAGGCAAGAGTAGAACATAGATCTGGTTAAAATTAGCATCAGATTTTTGCAACTCCAGTCTTTTTCTTTTTCCTTTCATGTTTCCACAAATTTTCAACTGAAATTGTGAAGCAAAGAAGGGGAACTAATTTTGGCTGTCAACTTGGCGTACTTGGGAAGAGGGAACATCATCTGAGGAACGCCTCCACCAGACTGGCCTGTGGGCTTGTCTATGAGCTACTTTCTTAATTACCAATTAATATTGGAGGATCTAGCTGACCTTATACACCTGGCTAGGGTGTATAAGAAAGGTAGCTAGGTAAAACCAGGTAGAAGCAAGCCAGTACATGATGTTCTTCCATGGTCTCTGTCTCAGTTCCTACCCCCAAGTTCCTGCCATGGCTTTCCTTAATGATAAACTCTAACATGTAAGCCAAATAAACTCTATCCTCCCCAAGATGGTTTTGGTCAGTGATTTATCATGGCATCAGAAAGCAAAGTAGAATGGGACTTAAGGCCTAACTAAATAAAACTAAATACTGGCCGAATGAATGAACACATATCTCTTTTCTATATACAATGAAGATCTATCACTGGGAAAAACAAGATTATCCACGTTATATAAAGGAGGTAGTTAGCATGTGATAACTACCAGCCTTGATGAGATAACTAGTTCATTGAGTCTTTGGTATTTCCAAGAGTACTGCCCTCAGAAGTACTTCCTCAAAAATAAAACTTATAAGCAAATAATGGCATTATTAAGTCATATGGAGACTTTGTGAGCATGCTCTGTGTGAGCAAGAGGAGTTGACTGGTCCACAGATGTAGTTCACAGGTAAGGATAAGGAAGTGCATTAGGAATGTATGCAAAGCAAACAAGGCAGAGGTGAGCAAGGCCTTGCAGGAGGATGAACAGGGGAAGGTGCATAATGGAAACTGAGCCATCAATGTTTCATTTGAGGACCATAAAGATGACTACAACAGGTCAATAACTGTTAGATGGGTAAATAAAGACAGAGTGTTGATATGACAGGGCTTATAGTTTTAGTTGGGAGACAGACCTGTGTGGAGCTCTGTGTTAGGTCTTAGTAAAAATAAGTGTGGCACTCTAGAGCAATCATGTTCCTGTGTTGTCTTGGGTCTGTAATAGGACAGAGTCTAAATCTGCTCCAGGCCTCACTTTGGAGCTCACAGGGAATGGTGAAGCTTGGGCCAAGTTAGACTAGAAACTGACAGCTGTATTTGGTAAGATTCAGACAGTAGCAGGACCCTTGGTTGACGGGGGTACATGGTCACTGAAAGAAAGCAGGAAGAATTATGTCTGTGATTTGGGGGAGAGCTCTGATTTGGGATTACTATGATGTGGATTTTTATTTCTCTCTGAATGCTATGGTATTGGAAAACATACTTAACATTTCTGGACCTCAATTTCTTTACTTGTGAAATAAAAAGATGGAACGACATATGTTCTGAAGGCACGTGTCATGGTGTATGGCTTAATCAGCTGTGCCCAGTTCTCATCTACATCTAGATATGGGAAATCTGGGAAGCATCAGAGAAGCAAGAGATGCTGCTTGCCTTCTAATTGAAAACAGACATCAAAGCATATGATGGACCTCTGACTAGGGAGAAAAATCAACATGAAAAGGGAAGCCTTATTCTATGAGAGCCAGAGCTTAGTGTCACCATCTTGGAGAGCCTGTCATGGAAGCATTATTCTGCCGTTACTTCTGTGATGTGTTTTCTCTTATAGCTCTCAAGATGGCATTGTTATTTATGTCCAGAAAGACTGAATCTTTACCTATAGGAAATTATTCACCTCTCACAAAAGAAATGCTATTATAACTTTCTGGAGCATTTAATGACTTTAGCAAGTTAGTTATGTGGCTTGACCTAAAATGATCAGTCTAGGATAATCAAGAGTATGAAATGGCTATGTTTTTTTTTTTCTGAAAAAAAGAATCTTCAGGCCTTCTGACAATAAAGTGATTAAAAAAGATTCTTAAGAAAGAATTGATGTCTGAGAATAGTTTATCCAAACTAGAGAGTTGGAATGTATGAGGAGATTCCAGGCACCCAGTGTTCAGCAGGTATCTATGTTTAGAGAGATGTTAAGGTGGTGGTGACTGGTGACTGGTGAGTGGTGACTGGTGACTATGGTGGTCAAACAGACAGTTCTACCTAGACAAAAGAATGAATTTTTCTAGCAGGCTTCCACTTGGAACGCAGGTGATGTATAAAAGTGGAAAAAGTATGATCTCTGAATTCTTTTTAGAGGCCTGAAGGAAATCTTGCTTTATAGCAAGAAAATGTTGTTTAGTTCTCTGTGAACCAAGGACATCAGGGGGAACTGAAATGAATGAGACGTAGCTAGATATTGTTGTGAGCTCTAAAACCTACAAAAACCTTTGCTCCATGTAAACTTTTCTCTGATTTATTGGTAAAGGGTATAGTCAGACACCGGAAGGTCTTTGGGAATCCTGTGTAGATGATCAGACTCACATCAGTGGTGATTATTTTAGTGATCCAGGGATTCAGGATTCCAAAGTATTGGTTATGGGGTCTATAATGGTGGATTTTTCAACAGGAATGTTCAGTTCTCTTAGATGATGAGTATTGTAGAACTCAGAGGTCTACCTAGAGAATCCTTCCAGAATGGAACACCTTGCCTCCCTTTAGCTTCCTATTTCCTAGCAACCAATTCTTTTTATATGTCTGTGATTATAGTTTTCATACTTCTTGGGTCATATCACACCTATTATATAGGATAGGAACATAAAGAGTGTAAGAAAGTCACACTGTCCCAGTGGCCTGCTGGCTGAATTTACTGAGATTCAGGGGAGAATTCAAACTATGGATTTTCATACTTGCCCAAGATAAAACTTAGATGATTCAAGTAGGACCATTTTAAAAGCTGAAGCAATTTCATGCAACAACAAACTCCAGTCAGTTTCCCAAGTCTTACTTCTACGCCCATTCCTCATCTGAGATACAGCTGAGGGAATCTAATCCACTGTGGTAACAGGTCATCCCACGTCCATAGCTGGTTTGAGGAAGCTGCATGTATAGTGATTCCTTACATGGGTCTCTGACACTTGTCATTTGTGTTTCAAATATCTCATTCTCCTAAGCTTTCTGAGAGTTAGGAGGAAGATTTGCTAGGTGGGTCCCTCAGGTTCTCTGGGAACGTGGGATCTTTTGGGGTCTTGTCTCTTTCCCATGTCAGCATCATGGTCAGAGCAGGTCCTTTTCTTTCTTACTGTCTCATGTCTGGGAGCGTTGGCAGTGAGAGCCAAAGTGAAGAGGATTAAGTGAGAAGCAGCTGGGAACCAGTGTCATCGCAAGGCCAAGGGGACTACAAAGTTGGGGGTGTTTTTAGTGCCTGTACTGTTCTAGAAAGATGGTAAGAGAAAGAAAAAAAATCAACCACCGCCTGCCTGGGGCTCCATAATTTGCCTTTTACTTTCTGTATTTTCCTAGCTGAGTCTGAAAAGCAGGACCAAAACAATCAGCAACAGATGTCCTGGTGAATCTGCTCCATCCATGAATTCAGTCAGCATGCAAATTGCCATCTCAGGGTGGTTCCAGAAAGCTGCTGGAACAACAAAACAAAACAAAACAAAGCAAAACAAAACAAAACAAAACAAAACACAAAACACCAGCAGGCCCACTCTGCAACAGAGATAGATGGATGATTAGACTGTCTGGACCCAATCATACATTTAATTACAACCCCCTTTTTAAAAAAAATCTCAGCGACAATGACTGGTAGCTATTATAACACAGTACTGCAAACTTGTTATGAGGCATAGTGGCACTTTGGAGGGCTGATAGGTGGTCTGTGTTTGATCAGAATGATCAAAGCTTCTTGCCATAGAGAGCCCCTTTTTCCTTCTCCCTTGTCTGATCTACTTAGACAGGCAAAAATATGATTTATAGGAGACACTTTATGTGACTCTCATTCCCCCGAGGGCAAGGGCATAATTTTTGTACCACCATTTTCCCTGGGAAGCAGGAGTGCCTGACAGTGCTTATGCTCTGACTCCACAGCTGGGGTGACAGACCAGCTGGCTTCTGCCTTCATTTGAGCTCATAAGTTCAAATACTTTCCAATTTTATTATTAGTATAACATAAAAAGATGAAACACTGGTACAGTCAAGAAAACTCTTATTCCACTCTGTTCTTCCATCTCATTTATGTTTTTAAGACTTCAAACAAAACCAAACCTGAGTATCTCACATGGTGGAGTGTTGGATTTAATCCGTCAGATGATGGAGAAGCAATGTCACTGAGGGAAGCCGTCAACATGGGATCTACTAACAGGGCCATTGTGTCCACTCTAAGAAAGAATTCATGATTTAGATCAAGTTTTCCTTTTCTTTTTTCCTTTATCTCAATCTCTGTGCATTTTTTCTTCTGATACTGCAGACTGAACCACACTCTTTTCCTACCCTTGGCTGAAACTAGCAAACTGAGAAACAGGAATATAAAATTCATGTGATTAGCCTGTTTCATCATGGGCTTTAAAAATACACAACTTGCAGTATAGGCAAAATGTAGAGTCAGCAACGACTAGATCACATAATTGGTTAATCAAATATTTACTGAGTACACCAGATAAGAGTCTCAAAGCTAGGTAGCCATATATTATATTACACACACACACACACACACACGCACACGCACACGCACACATGCACACATTTTGAAGGCTTCTGGTAAGAACTTCACAGGAGATGTGGCTTGTGGGCATACTGTTTTTTAGGGAGAGATGTTACACTGCCATGCACTCCTTTTGCATCTATTATCTAAAGGAAGCACAAACACTCTTAACTAGCAAGCAGACATGGAAGCACTTGTGTGGGACTTTCAGGAAAGTTCACATTCTTCAATGAGTCAGTCACATCTGAGAAACAAAGATAAAAGGATGAATAGAAAAGTATGAGACAGGCAGGGCTGGAGACAAATGGGGGAAGCATCTCCACAAGAAGGTGGGTAGAGAGAACACTGTGATCAAACATGTCTAGCTGGGATAGGTTGTCAGGAAGGACTGGAGGCATATGTGAGGTGAGATGAGAGTGTTCCAGGGAAAAGGACATTGCTTCTGCCTTAAGAGCTTTGGTCTGAGATCTTCTTAACTCACACCAGTACCAGCTGAGATAGACTGCAGTCACAAATACTGCACGGGTATATGTGTTCTCAAGTTTACCATGATAAAAGCTAGAGACCTTCTCAGGCCTTTAGATCATATACTACCTTCCTGTCTCTTCTGTGGGCCAGGCTGTAACTGAATACTTGTATTCCTCCCTGACTCCCCTTTAAGATAAGTCTCACTTTCCCAAATTTGAAAAGATCACAGTGAGGCTTACCTGGTCTAAAGGTTGATATTGTCTCTCTTTATAGGGTCTAGAACCTCGTTTGAGATACGTTCTGGGATGTGTAGGAGGATTTTCTAGCTGGGGCTAATTGAAGTGAGTGCTACCATTCTGCGGCTGGAGTCAAGGCTGAGTAAAGGGGAGAGAACAAGCGAGCCCAGATCAGCATTCATCTCTCTGTTTCCTGACTGCAGACTTAGTGTGACCAGTTGCCACCATGCTTTCTCCAGCCTGATGGGGGAGTAGGCTCTAAGATTAAAAAGCTTCCATGATTTCCAATCCTTTTTCTGTTACATGTTTGCAATTTAAGGTATGCACTCTCAGCTTCCTGCTTCAGCCATCAGGCCTGCCTGCTGCAATGCCACTTTGCCATGAACATGATCGACTTTTATAAGGGGTTAGAACCATAAGCCCAAATAAACCTCTTGTAAGAGGACTCTTTTATCATAGCAACATAGAAGTAACTAATACACCCTGTATTTGGGGAAGGAAGAAATTAGTGGTGGTGACACAAAAGAGGAGAAGGTGAAAGAGAGAAATAAGGAAAACATGATTGAGAAGAACAAATATGTCTACAGGTATAGACAACAGAAATAAAGAGAAATCAAGAAGTTTAAGGAGAAATAAATTGAATGGGAAGAAGTAAATACTATCAATGAAACATGAACTAGAAATTCTGATGACTTTACCAAGGAGGAATGCAAAGAACTCTTTTACCAAGGATGGCAAGGCCACCGGTGGTCAAACATTGAACTCTAAATGATGTTTGGAATTAAAGAAATTGCCACTTAGCCTCGGTAGGATTTCTCTAACCTTTTGAGTAACAGGGAAAAATAATACTACAATCTATGTTTATGATATTGTTTTGTCATGGGCAACAGTGATGAACTAACACCAGAATACCTCAGCAGAAGCTAAGCCTTGAAATTTACCTGCAAGAACATTGACAAAAAGCTAATAGAAGAAAAGAAAAAAAGCAAAACAAAACAAAAGCCAACCAACAAACAAAAAACACTACAGTAAATTCTGTGGAGCATTCTTTGGATATCTAAAGCTTGGATTGTATTTTCACTCTATTAATTGATCATGACTTGAAGCTGCTATGCTGTCATACCTCTGGTCTGGAGATGGGGAGACTCTTTTACCAGAGAGTGTTTCTCTCATGAAAAAACTTCAGAAGACCTTCTACTATATCATTAATGAGAGCAAAGAGCAAGAAGCCAACTCTGCCTTTGTGGAGCCAGAAAGTTGTTGATGAGCACTATATACCCAGCTTTAAGAATCTGGTAGAACTATCTGGTCTCAGTTGTTGAGGAAGAATGGAAGACAGATGACAACAAGGTAGATTTGAAAACATCTACATAAATGGTCATTAGTTGACTCAGTCATGCCCTATCTCAGAGTTCCACTCACTCCACAACTTACAGTGTATCATTCCTCTACAGTAATATTCAGTGCCTTTTTCCTACTTGTTTTCCTTTGCTGTTATCTATTGCCTTTGATTTGGCTTTGTTTCTCTACCTTCTTCTTATACTTAAAGTAAAGAGATAATTAGGTCTTTATAGCTCCAATTTTATGAATGAACCAAAGCCACAGTGGGTTTGTTATAGAGTTGATTGCTTTGACTCTTTCTCATTCTTCACTCTGATTTTTCCCTTCCAATGAGAATGATGCAGCAGCTGATTCTCTCCAGGTGCTAGAAGTTATTTTTTTTTCTAATAAATTCTATAGTGTCTTCATCTAATCAAGAAACTGTGTATCAGCAGAGAAATGAAACTATTAAGGTTAGGTTAACTCAACCTTTTCCTGATGCCCTAAAGTATGGAAAAGGCACAAAACTCCTTCTCTAAAACCAGGAACAGGTTTGGTAGAACCAGCAATGACCTGGGGCCAGAACCTTGGGGGAGTCATAGCTTCGGATTCTGAGAAGCCAATTCTTCCGACCTTTAAGGGGCTAAAGTTATCAGTCTTAAGACTGAAGTATGCTTGGTCTATGATGTTCTTGAGATACCCTGTGTTCCCTTTGTGCAATATTGCTTGACTAGTTTCCTGCTGACTTTGTATAATTGTACAGTAGCTTTCTACTAACTCTTTACTCTCAACCTCAACAGTATATAAGCTCTACTTCATAATAAACTTACTTGGCATAAGACATAGCTTGTGAAATATCTCCTGACCACAGCTTTCCTATCTTCTTTATCTTCTCATCTTTCAGTCATCCTGCTTAGGGCCCTATCACTGAAGAATGGTCTGCTGGCCTAGGTCAGGAAACAAGATGGAGATGGCCTCCATTTATATATAAAGGGCATATAAAAGAATGGAGGAGACTGCAAGAGTGAAGTTGTATCTTTGGGTTTTAAGGAGATAATCCCCACAAGGAGACACTAAGACATTTTGTGGTGCCTATATTAGGTTCCTTTATTACCCAGGTAACATGTATCCTGACTCCATTTGTGAGCTGAGTATGTTTGAAAGGGTCTAGATATAGAGACATTGTGACATGGGGTTCTTAGCTAATCCCATAATACAGAAGATACTGGGATTTCCAGCAGACTGAAGGCAACCTTCTATGACCCTACAACTTTGTTTTATGCCTGTTATAGTCTACAAAGAAGCTAAAAAGATTCCTGCTAGGTGAGAGTGGATCATGGGATTACCTTGTTTACATGAGTATGTTAAAGAATATCAGTTTTTCTATTCTCTAAAAGCCTGTACTTTGCTATCTGTTGGTAAAACAATGAGAGTTGTAACTCAAAATCAGTGCTTCAAGGATTTCAGAGTCCCTTGTACATTCTGAAAGCCTTGCTCAAGACTCTTATCTAAGTAACTGTTCTATTGCTGTGAAGAGACACCACGACCAAGAAGACTGTTATAAAAAAGCATACAAATAGGGGCTTGCTTACAGCTTTAGACATTTAGTCCATTTATATTACAGTGGGGAGCATGGCGACATTTGTAGTGCTGGAGAATCCTGGTCTACACAGGCCAAGATGGAGAGCAGTGCTGAGCCTGGCATGGACTTTTGAAACCTCAATTCCCATTCTAGTAATACACTTCCTTCAAAAAGGCCACCTCTACTCCAACAAGGCCACACCTTCTAATCCCTGTAATCCCTTTCAAACAGCTCCACTCTATGGTAACCAAGCATTAAAATATATGAACCTATGGGGGTGATTCTCATTCAAACCACCACATTCCACTCCCTGGCCCCCATAGTCTTGTAGCCATATCATAAGACAAAAGGCATCTAGTCAAGAGTCCTCATAGACTTTCAGTCCCAAGACTGCCTAAAAGTCCAAAGCCCAATATTTCTTCTGAGACTCAAGGCAATTGCTTAACTCTATTGAAAAAAAATCAAAATAAAAAAAGCAAAGCACATACTTCCAATATACAATGACACAGAATATACATAACTATTCCAAAAGGGAAGAAGGGGAGCACAGTAGAAAATAGTGTACCAGAACAAAACCAAAAACCAATGACTGGGCAAACTCCAAACTCTGAATCTCCATGCTGATGTCAAAGTGATCTTCAGATATTCATCTCCTTTTAGCTTTATCGACTAGACCATACTTTTCTATCTTGGGCTGGTTCCATTCCCTGTTATCAGCTCTTCTTGGCAGGTAAATCACAGCTCTGGGATCTCTAACATCTTGGAGTGTCCAAGACAATCTAGGTTTCACTTTCATGACTTCATGCATTGGCTTCTCTAGGCCTCTATACAGGGACACCCTTGACATAAACCTGGCCCCAGTGGATTTTCTTAGCTATGGAGGGAGATTCTACAATTTTTTTTCTTATGTCCTTGACTCTAAAGTTAGAACTGTAAGACTAAAGTTTCCACATTCTACAGCTTGCTGGGGCTGGAAGCTGGTTCCCTCCTTCAATTAGGTTTGCATCAGCTTTCTGTTGTCAATGGTTTCTTTTACTGATAAAGATATTTTTAAAATTCTTTTTCACAAGTTGGAAGCTTAGTTAAGTAGGGTTTTCCCCTGAAGTCATCACTCCCTTTATTTTATTTAGCATTAGGCTTTTCTTAAACTTTTTATTTCTTTGAACACAGGATTTAGTTCCATTATACTTCCTGGTGCTCCTTTTCTCTTCAAACTGCACATTTTGTATTTCTCCTCGTCCAGATTGTTCCTTTTCATCATAGATCTGCGTAAGAGTGATTGCTAAAAACCACAAAACAGATTCAATACTAGGCTCTCTTGAAATCTCCTCTGCCAATGCTATTAATCAAAAACTCTTCAACTTAGCCAGCCTCAGGCAGCTTTTTAGGACAATGGCAAAAAGCCCCCATAATCCTTGCCAAAATACCACAAGAATAGTCTTTAGGCCCCTTCCTAATTTCCTTCTGAAATTTCTTGAACTGGGCCATCATAATTTATATTGTATTTAGCTCCAAGCTTCTACTGGTTATGGCTAGTTAAGCCATGCTTAAAGCATCCAATTGCTTTGCTAGTGAAAAGTCCCAATGTCATCTTGTGTCTTCCAACAAACAGGATGGTCAGACCTATCAGAGAAATATACTATTCTCTGGAACCAACTTCTGTCATAGTCAGTGTTCTGTTGCTGAGAAAAGACACTGTGATCAAAGCAACTCCTATAAAATAAAGCATAACTGGGGGCTTGCTTACAATTTCAGAGATTTAGTCCATTATCATAGCAGGGAGCACAGTGGCAGGGAACATGGTAGCAGGCAAATGTCATGCTGAAGAAGAGCTATATCCTGATCTGTAGCACAAAATAGAGTGTAAGACACTAGGCTTGACATGGGCTTTTGAAATCTCAACGCTCTGATTTAGTGACACATTTTCTCCAACAAGGACACATATTCTAATCCTTCTCAAATAGTGCCACTTCCTGGTGGCATTGAAATATATGAGCCTATGGGATTACCAGACCCAGTGACATGCTTCCTCTAACAAGGCTACACCTACTCCAACAAGACCATATTTCTTAATCCTTCTGATATATGAGTGTGTGTGTGTGTGTGTGTGTGTGTGTGTGTGTGTGTGTGTGTATGTATGTATTCTCATTCAAACCACCACAACTTCATAGCATGGTCTGAATCTATGAAGTGACTTTAATGTGCTGTCTAACCTCAGCCATCTCATAATTAAAGAGATAGGACTTAAATAATTTTTATACTTTGTGGGAGGTTAATGCCTGCGTGTAGTAAAATGCAAGGTAATTATCTTGTCACTACTAAGACCCAGTTGTTTATTGGTTCCCAAGGCTGGAGATGGATCTGTATTCCATTCCTGTATATAATCTCTTCCCCAGTAACAACTCCTTTGAGAATGATTTTGGGTTAAAACTCATTCTGTAACTCCATTTGTACCACAATCTAAGTCAAGCATCCAGGGATAGTAAGAGAAGAATATGTATACATATATCTGTATCTACATGTATAATCTTGGGGTCCATCTAGAATGTTTCATAAAGTCTAATGAATTAACTTACAAATAACTTTTTGCCTTTCACTTCATGTGGTCTGACCTATTTTCATTTACCTCTGTATTTCCTGTAAGGACATGTCTCACTGGATTTCTGCTAAACACCTCCCCTAATCCAGGATGGTCTCATCACACTGTCTTTAATTGAATTGTATGTTTCAATAAACATTTTGTAAATTAAGTCACATTTTGAGGTGTTCAGAATGAGGAAATGGGCCTCTGAGGGACCCCATTAAATATGCCATACTCATACTCCCTAAATAGGGTACATTTAAAAGTGATTATATACTCTTCAATTGAAAGATATATCAAGTGTTTAGAAAATTCTGTTGTAATCCTTAGCCATCAGGGAAAGGCAAATCAAAGTGACTCAGAGATTCCATCTTACGCCTATCAGAAAGGCTAAGATCAACACCACAAGTGACAGCTCATGATGGCCAGGATGTGGAGCAGGTGGGAGTGCAAACATGTACAGCCACTTTGGAAATCAATATGTCAGTTCCTCAGAAAACTGGGAATTAATATACCTCAAAACCCAGATATACCACTCCTGGGTATATATCCAACAAATGTTCCAGCGTCCCACAAAGACCCTTGCTATAATATACTCATAGAAGGTTTATTGGTAATAGCCAGAAACTGGAAATAACTTAGGTATTCTTAAAGAAGAAGGGATAAAGAAAATATGATGGTGCTTTTGCACAATGGAGTACTACTCAGCTATTAAAAATAATGACATCATACAATTTGCAGGCAAATTGATGAAACTAGAAAAGATCATCCTGAGTGAGGAAACCCAGGCTCAGAAAGACAAACATAGTATGTGCTACACTTATAGCTGTAAAGTAAAGACTAACCACACTATACTCGATAGACCCAAAGAAGTTAAGTAACAGGGAGATTCAAGGCCAGACACATGAATCTCATTGTGAAGGATAAATAGAATAGACATCATGAGTAGATGGGGGAAGGGACTGGGTGTGGGAGTGGATGGGGGAAGGGTCTGGGTGAGGGGGTGGGAATGGGAACAAGAGGGATCACATGTGGGAAGTATGGAGGGAGAGAGTACTTAGAGAATTAGAATGGGGTGGGGCATCTCAGGGAAGATCTAGAAACCTAGTGGAATGGAAACTTCCAGGAATCTATGAGGGTGACCTCAGCTAAGACTTTTAATAATTGGGGGGGGGGGGGATACAAAGCCTGAGCTAGCCATCTACTGTAACTATGTAAGATTTCCCATGGAGGGACTCAGCACCAGCCCTGCCACACCTTCAACCTACAATTTGTTCTACCTACAATATGTGCTGGAGTAAAGGTGGCACAGAAATTGTGGAAGTGGCCAACCAATGGCTGGTCCAGCTTGAGTCCCATGCCATGAGAGGGAGCCCTCCCCTGACATTACCTAGAAGGACAGGACCCAGAAGCTAGATATCTCAGAGACCTAGGATAGAACCATACACAACTGTCAAAAAGAGGGAGGGAGGGAGTCAATGAAATGATTCCTAATGATCTGCTATACTCATAGATTGGTGCCTAGCCCAATTGTCACCAGAGAGGCTTCACCCAGCAACTGATGGAAACAGATGAACAGATGGTAGAGTCCTACACCCCAACATTAGTCAGAGATTGGGGGAATTCTACAGAAGACGGGGAAGGAGGATTATAGGAGCCAGAGGGGTAAAGGATACTACGAAAAGCACTACAGAATCAACTAACCTGGTCATACAGGGGCTCACAGAGACTGAACCACCAACCAGGGCACCTACATGGGACTGACCAAGGCCTTCTGCATATATGTTACAGTTGTATAGCTAGGTCTTCTTGTGGGACTCCTAACAGTGGGAGTAGAAGCTGTTTCTGATGCCGTTGCCTGCTTTTAGGACCCTTTCCTCCTCCTGGTTGCCTTGTCTAGCCTTAATAGGAGAGGAAGTACCTAGTTTTTACTACAACTTGATATACCAAGGCCTGTTCTTTTCTGAAGAGAAATGGAGGATTTGGTTTGGAGTGGAAGTTGGCAAGGGCAGTTCAAGGGGAGTTGGTGGGAGGGACTGACAGGAGAGGAGGGATAGGAAACTGCAATCAGAATATACAAATAAATAAACAAAACAAAGCAACAACAGCCAATGTTATGTTTGTTATGAACTCTGCCCTCTGAGCATAGCAGCTGTCATCTTCTTCATCAGAAAAATCGTGAATGCTTGAGCAACTCTCAAGAGTGGGTCTGTTGACATTCCCTACAGAAGACAGGGTGGGGGAGGGTCATAGACCTTGTATCTGAGATTCTAGCCACTCCTTATATCTCCTTCTCAGCTCTAGGTAGGTCATTATGCCCAAGTCGTGTGGTCTTGTGAGGTGCTAGAGAAGACACTGAGTATGAAAGGGAGAGCACTTTATATATGGAACACCAGGAAAGCTGTGGAGTGAAGCTGTCTGGTGATGTGGCTACTTTGGGATCATCCTTGCACTGTAAGGAAGCTCAGTAAACTTACTGACTCACCAAGTTGGACTTTGGCATAATCGTTGCTGAAGTCTGGTTTTGGTGAGGGGAGCAGAAATTTGTTCATTTCTCCCCAGGAAAGAGTTCATGCATCATATTCTACTTGCACTTTTTAAGACACAGAATAGCTTAATTCCAACTTCACTACATTTTAAAATTCTGGGCTTGAGAATTGGGTCTATTGTTTGCCAGGTAACTAAATAATAATTAATCATTATTCACCCTAAATAATTATACTTATCCTTTGGCTCTGATGTGGAATTAACCACTTAAGGCAATGGGAAGATGCAATCCCACACAACTACATTAACTAAGGGCTGGTGTGAAAACAAGGCAGAAACATTTAATGTTATTGGTAGGGATGAGAGGGCTGGTAGGACTTTTGCTTATCATCATAAGGTAACCTTGGGTTTAATCCCCAGCATGGGATAAACTAAGTATGTCGATACATAACTGTAATCTAAACATTAGAAGCAGGAAGTTCAAGATTAGGAGTTCATTAGATTAGGAGTTCAAGGGCAGCCTCTGATGCTTAGTGGATTCTAGATCAGCCTTGGATACAAGACACACTAAATAATTAAATAAATAAGGCCTCCAGAAGGATGTGAGGGTTACTCAGTGCTGGGCTTTTAGGGGTCTCTTCAACAAAGGTGATTTGCATCAGTGAAAGAACATGGTATTGTATCTTGTATCATTGCCCTTTAATCAGAGATGTTCTGAAGGTAGCTTCTGATTTTGTTTAGCAGGATTTTTTTCCTAGACATGTGCTCTATCAAAAACCATTTTAAGATAAGACTTTAGGGGACAAAAGAACTAGCCCTTTGCAGTCCTTAGCATATTCTTTTGGCCACAAAAAAGCAGCTTTCCATGAAGAAACCATCTTGGTTTGGTCTTCTGTATGACTGTGGTTTCCATCACTCAACACTTCTTGCCTGCAGCTGCAGTGAGAACTCAATGGACCGAGAAAGCACAACAGACTTTCTGGGTGGGTGTCTAGGTTGGATAAACACATTTAACTTCAGAGTTTTTATCATTGCAAAATCATTCATCACAGAAAATTTAAGCCATAGAGATCATCTTTAAATTAAAGTGCTAAGGCTAGACTTTCAAAGCCATTTATTTTAATGGTGCCTCATTAGCCGTTGAAGTTAAGAAAGAAAAGAAAAGAAAACCCTCAAAACCTTTGAGTCACTATTTCATCTAACAAATGTAAAGTATTCTTTGTAGACAGGAACGGTCTGTTAAAGTCATATTTGACATCTACTGAATCAAAAGTACTTTACAACAAAAGGCTGACATCTGTTTACTATATCAGAAGGGGTCCTGTGTATTTTTACTGGAAAAATTTTCCTTTAATAAGCCAGCCAAAAGTCATCTACACACGCCAAACTGGTTTACGGCCAAAGCCTGGAGAGTACTCATGAACTATCATGGACAGCATCACAGAATCAGCCATGTTTCGTTTAGCAATCCAGTTTTTGATTTTGGTATAAGATATATATATATATATATATTATTTGGATGTGATAGTAATCAAACTCTGACTAGGTTAATTTGGCAAGTTTCAATCATTTTATTGTGCTCTACTTCGATTTAATTATATTGGCTAATGATATTTCTCATTTAAAAAGATCAAACTGCACCTTGGGCTTTTGTGTACCTTTTCAGTCAGTCCAGGCAGTAGCTGAATGGAGGCTATAGTTTGGTCAGTTCCACCTAATATCTGTTTAAGCTACTGAATTCGGAGGAGATTAGACCAAAGGCTGTCGGCTTGCTGGAGGGTTTTAGATCTGCATATAATTTTATACAGGTGCTCCTTCCTGTGTTCTGGAAAAGTCCTCAGCCTGAAATAGGCCAACTACACACCTGGGTTTAAGCAGAACATCTGGACCTACTCTTTCTTACTTGCCCATGTTCTTCAAATCGGCCCTAAACAAACGGTGCTTTTGCACAGGGTTGACACCGGAGATTTGTAAAGCCTCTGTGCACTGCCAAATCCAGTTTGATAGAAAACACAGCTACTCTCCTTGAGTCAAATACATTACAGATATGATACCCCAGTCACGTATTTCAATTAGTCAGACCTCAAGTGATTTATGGAGGTCATTTCCAACAGTTTTCATAAATTTCTTAATGGCATTAACAACGAAATAGGGGAATTTAAAGGAAGTTGTGGTACAGTGTCTATAAAGTTCACTTGCATTCATTGCTCGCTTGCTCTGTGTTCTAGCCATGTAACCATTGGCTTGGAGAGTTGCAAAAGTCAAACACAGGCACGGACATAATGAGTATAGAATTCCAGTCCAGAATAACTTCATCCACAAACATCAGAGCAAACTGTTAGTGTAGCATGAGCAGCTTCATGCCTGGACTTTGAATTGTTGTTGGTGTAGCATTTTGGCATTTCTTGTGAGGTGAAGGCCAGAGATTGGGAACAATGATGGAGAAGAACGGATATTAGGAGGTAGGCATGCCTTTTCTGGTTCCCGCACGGTACACAGGACCAGGGAACAGCATGTGGACAGGATCATTAACAGATGTGCACATTATCAGGCAATGATGTAGATGCATGTCTAACACTACCATTTGCAAATTGCTGACCAGTTCAAAGTAGTTATGACACTTGTAGGGCCATTCTGTCTGATGTTGTAATTCCTGTTGGGATTAGTTGAAGATGCCATTTCTGAGGTTTTTGGCCAACGGAAATAGGGTGGGATTGGAGTCGGAGAACACAGGGGGGCAGAAGGTGAGGTTGGAGGGTGGGTACTGCAGAAGGCAGACCCAGTTCTAAGAGTGTTGCTAATTTAGCATAAATCTCTGAATCCATAAGGATGCCTTCAAAAGAATAGGCTTAAGTGATAGTCTCCAGAGAAATCGGGGTCCCCTGTTAGTGAGGGGCCCACCCAGATGATCAGGTGTATGTCTTGACTTGGTAGAGATGTTAATTGGAACTGAGTCAAATTCATTGTCTTTCAATCATAGTTTTGGTTATTTCATTACTAGAACCACTGGATTTTCTTTCTTCTTATTTATTTTGTGTTTACTTCTTCTTCTTCTTCTTCTTCTTCTTCTTCTTATTATTATTATTATTATTATTATTATTATTATTATTATTTGAGGCAGAACTTGGATTCCTGATCCACCCATATCAACCTCCCAAGCTACAGGCATGCATCACCATAGTTGGCTTGATTTTAATTGTAAAAAGTCTCTTTACTTAGGGTTTCCTTTGGGGTGATAAAACATCATGACCAAAAGCAACTTGTGGGTTTATTTCATTTTATGACTTGTGGTACATCATTGAGGGAAGTCAGGGCAAGAACGCAGAGACAGGAACTAATGCAGAGGCCATGCAGGAGTGTGGGCTCCATGGCTTGCTGAGCTTGTTTTCCTATAGAACCCAAGACCACCAGCCCAGGGATGACACCATTCATTCTCAGATTACTCTAGCTTGTGTCAAGTTGACATAAGATGGTCCATCACATAGAGCATAGTTTTAAAAGTAGAGATTAGGATTCAATTTTGCCTCTGGTATGTTTTTGTGTTGTGAATGGACAACTTGCACATAGCAAACCTAATGTCTTCTTGTCTCACTTCCAGTATCCACAAAGGAAAGGAAGTTTCGGAGTAGAGTGGAGAAGGGGGAACAAGGACAGAAGCTACAGTGGTTTTTGGGAAAGTGGAAGATGTCCTTTATAAGACTACCAAGAAAGGAAAAGCATTGGGAAAAGGCTGATGCTCAAATCTGAGCACTTATGGAGAAACACCTTCCAAGAAGACAATGTGGAATAATTCAGGCTTAGGATCTTCGCACTATGTATGCAGGCAAGACTTTTGGCAAGACTTAGTAAGTTCTGAAATAGATGACCATTGGAAAATCTGTGGACTCTCTAGAGACCTAAAGAAAGCTCAGTGGAATAACGCCAGTTATAAATAATGAGTGAAACCCAGTCAAAGCATAATAGGAAGCAATTCCCACGTTGACAACACTGACACATAGGGAAGTTGACTTCCCAGCTCCTGGTATGTAATAGATAGGTATGCATGGCAGTTGAAGAATCAGTACTCTGTAATGGGTCAACAACATTAGCCTCAACCAGCAAGGATGGAGAAGCATTTGCTAGAGCCTAGAAAAGGAACAGAGACTTGCTAGAAAGGTTGGGAAAGACATATATTAACTTTTATAAAAAACATCTAGACAGAAAATTTAACTCTAAAATTCCTTTTTGGAAAATATCTTCTTTCAGTTCAGATCATGTTTTCTATCTAAAACATACCCACTTGAGACTAGAGTGAAGATTTAGGAACAACATGGTAGACATATGGCTGTCATTCAGATCTGTGATTGGTGGTTCCATCCCACTTGAGGTTTCCCACGGGATTACACAACAATTGTCCGTAGCATCAACTTTCTAAAGATCAGAATATGATTTTTCTCATATGATCCAAGTGACAAGTTTCTCTTCCTTCTCTTTTTTCCTTCCATCCTCTTGTCTTCTTCCTCCATTTCCTCTTTCTTTTGTGTTTTCCTCCAGGTATTTATAGATAGAGGCAAATATAGGAAGATTAAGAGACCTGAAGTCTGTAGAATTTTAGTGAAATCCTTAGAAACATTTCACCACCAGGAGACAATGGAGCAAGGAGGACATCAGATGGCATACTAAACAAATCTAGTTCTAATGTTTCCTGGAAGGATTGATCTCCAGGAATTAAGAAGACCAAAATTACCTGATTTTATACTTGCACAGCCAGAGAGACCTTTCCTCTCAGTGTGCTAGCACAGGCTTGTACCAGCCAGTCAGAGGACTAGCCTGTCTGCTGGATTCAATAAAGAGATCAACCCCTTTCCTTTCCCTGAGAGTCTTTAGGGAAACACAGGTTGGTCTCAGAGCTATTCTTCTATGTTTTTCTTAAATCGCTAAGTTGAGATTGATTAACTTTTAGATTAAGCACACTCTGAAATGAAGTTGAAAATGAGTTAACCTTCAAATAGTAATGGAATTCTCACCAGTCATTATTTGCATTCACTGATGTTACAAATTTGTGGACGGATGTTATCCATTAAGGTGAAAGCAGAAAGGGGCTATAAAGTTGACTCAAAGCTGAGCACTTTACCTTCGGGGAAGCACATATAAAAGTCTGTCTTGAACTGTATATATAGTGACAGTTAAAGCATTGAACACCTGGTTCTTAACTGGCCAGGCAGAGCCATATAAAATACTGACATACCTTCTACTTGCTATTATTTTGATGGCTGGGCAGGCTACTATTTTTATTGAATGTGCTTAGAAATTTAGCATCAGCAGTCAGTCAGCTCAGAGTGCATTTATTTATTGAATGCCAACCATGTGCTGGGGTAAACTTAAGAGTCTGGACTAGAGTTCTTATTTACACTGGTTGGATCCTTGAAGTGATTAAATGATAGCTACATTTAGTAGTTATTGTCAATCTTGCCCAGAGAGTTGAGAAATAGATGAATTTTCCAGACTTCAAAATCAAGATGCAGCTTTCCATTTTAAGTTCAGTGACCTAGCTGGAAGCATGACTCCACAAAGCCAAGGCTCAATTCCTAGATAGCAAAAGTCACAGAAAAAAAATTTTTTTTGCACTATAAGATATCTCTCTCACAGTGCCCTGTTTCTTAACTTGCCAGCCATGTTACAAAAGGAAGATCGTTCTAGCTCATTCTTGTAATCCTAGTGGTGCAGGTTCCTGGGTGTGTTGGCCAACCAGTCTATCCAAATTTGTGAATTCCAGGTCAATGAGAGACCTTGTTTCCAAAGGAAAAGAAAAAGACAGGAGGTACCTATGGATGATGCCAAGGTTGACCTCTGTTCTTCATGTACCCACAAGCATGTGCACCTGCACACATTTAAACCCCACCACCACCACATGCACAGTTCACACACATAAACACATATACACAATTTAGAGTCATTACACTGTGTAATAATTCTATAACATCATCATTTTCAGTTCAATGGTTATCATTAAACATTGTTTTCTGACTTTGAGTTATTTTGGCTATGACATCTGCTACCTCAGATATCAGGTTGATTGGGCTGATATGACTGACTAGGCAGTGGCCCCTTCCTCCCCCACTGTTTTGTGTACACCCCTCCCCAAGATGAATGCTGTTTTGAAGAGGGTGACCTTTCCCTCGTAGAGGACCAGTCTTCTGGTCTGCTGTCAAGAGTATACAAGCAGTTGGTTTCCTTGCATGAACCTCCAAACAAGCTCTCAAAATGCCTGGAGCTCTAGTTCCATCTTTATTGAAAACTTTCATCCAAAATTATAGAGCATCTTTCATGCATCAAACATTAGCCTAGGGACACAGTGATAAATTAGGTTTCTTTTCTTTTTCAGGGGTTTTCAATTCAAGAGAGAGGCAATAGGAAAGAACTTGCTAGTGTGACCAGTGTCAAAAAGCATGCATGGTACATCCTGGGGGTACAGAAATATGAGCATAATGTACTGCTGGCACGAGGAATAAACCTGGATAGCCAAATACTTTGGAGGGTTTTTTTCACACACAACAAATGTACCATTTTCTGGAAACCAATAAACAAGTATCTGAGCAATATCCCAATCAACCTGCTTCACTAGGAGTTGAAGTTTAAAGGAAATTATATTTATTTATTCTAAGTTTGATCTGCCTCTCCTCTTGGCAGTGCTAATTTAATCATTATAAAACTGCTTCTTCCATACTATGTTGCTCCATAAAATTTGGAGTCACTCTGTGATTTCATAACACTAAAAGGAAAATATACAAAAATTTAACATAGAAAAACCAATCAAATCTGTGAGTTTAGATCTTGCTAGAACAAGTTCTTACTAGAGCAACAACAGAATATTTAAGAGTAATGCCTTGCTTTTTAATGGGGACTGTTTGGTCCTTTAAATTTTAATTTGCTCATTGACAGAAATATACTTTATTGTCTTAAGATAATCCAAATAATCTTATATTCAGGGCCTAAGGGTGTTACATTATTACTGTATGTCAGATTTTGCTAAAACTAAAAACAAACAAACAAACAAACAAACACCCAAAAAACAAAACAAAAACCCCTAATAACTATTTCTAAGCTATAGACCCATAGAATTGAGAGCATAGTGTTTTTTTTAAGGTAATCAAGGAGGGCAGTAGCTGTGGTTCATCCGTCAGCTTTCTCTACGTTGATCTTATTTGTTTTTCTAGTTCAATACAGATTCTTGAATGATTGATACTTTACTTATTCCAAAAGATTTTCTCAAGTTAGGTTGGCTGGCCCACAGTTATAATCCCAGCACTCAGGGGTTTGAGGCAGAGGAATGCTACAGCTGAGTCTAAGGCCAGCCTGAGCCACAAATAGTGAGATTGTTTCTCAACAAAAGACAATTAGCCAGTAAACAACTAAGCAAATAAAAGATTTCCTCTAAAGCACCATTTGGAGGCTAGTGCCTGGGAAATTCCTGGATGGAGAACATCCTCAGGCATCTGAAGAGCCAGTTCTTCAGTTTTAGTGACTCATCTAAGGGAATGTTATGTCCCCCCAGCTTTGAGTCACACCAAATAACTGTGTTCTCGTTCTCTCTCTCTCTCTCTCTCTCTCTCTCTCTCTCTCTCTCTCTCTCCTCATCCCTTAAATTTGTGTATTTGAGTGTATGTGAAATGAATTTGTAATTTGAATAGAGATTGAATTGAATAAGTTTCAAATGTGTTTGTATAGCATGGATAATTTTTCAACATTAATTCCATTTGTCCATAAACATAGGATAGCTTATAATTTGAGTCCCGCCCCTGTATCAGCATTTTTCTATGGTTTATAGTATAGAGATATCTTACTTCTTTGGTTAAAATTATACCTTAGTATTTACTCATTTATTTATTTATTTTATTTAAGATTTGCCTTACTTATTTTGGTTGCTATTATAAATGAAGTTCTCTTCTTAATTTCTTCTTTGAATAGAGTCTTATTCATGTGTACAAGTATGATCTAATTGATAAATCAAATATGAAAATCTAATCACTTAGGACAGAGAGTAGAGGTGAGGGGTGGGGAAGAGACAACCTGTTGCTGGCCAAATCCTGGAAGTTTCAATGAGATGAGGAGAGGGGGAGGGGAAACATTTTGAGGTTCATTGTATAGCAGAGTGACATAGCTAACAATAGTGTATTATTGTATCATATATACAAATAACCAAGAGTAAAGTTCAAACATGTCATTGTGAAAAGTGATTTTTTAAAAAGGTGATGGGTATGTTAGGTGACTTGATTTAATCATTTCATGTTGTATATTTAGTTGAAGATAGCACTTCATACCCTGTGCATATACGTAGCTATAACTTATTAATTGACAAATACAAATAAAAAGAAGACGTCTAAGAAATGTGGTTATTAATGTAGCTAGCACTATGCAGCTACATATTCATGGAGTGGAGAGGGGAGCTCTTTTGGTTTGCAGGCAAAGGGCATGCTCTGTAGATGCGGGAGGAGGGGAGGGGGACAGAGAGAAGAATTTGAAGGATTTATGATAGCTTTGAAGAGCCAGCCCACTTCTGGGCAAGCATGGCCCTGATGGTTTTCATTAGCCCATATTCCTCTGGCCACACAGACAAGGCCTCTTGTGTAATCCTTCCCTCCAGGTCTGTTCTCTTCCCGTTGGTCTCCAGGATCTCAGACAGCTTTCCTGTGGCAGGAGAGATGGGCACTTACCATTCCAGGAGCTGTGATGAGGGACTTGGTCTTTGGCTCCAAGAACTGGAAAATATAAAAGTGTTCCTTAAAAAAAAAACTCTTTCTCCTAATTTACAATATTCTGTTACTTTGGCATATTTACTATTCCTTGTAATCATGAAGTGTTGGATAAAAGATTAAAAGGAACAAATATTTCAGCTATTTTTATGTAGATGGATCCTTGAAAGCACTTTGAAGGGAGTAGATTTGAGGGGAACTTTCAATTTGTTGACTGCATTCAGGAAGGGTCTTTATTATTAATATAACAAAACTCAGTTTTTTCCCTTGATTTTCTAGGTAGTATATTGCAATGTAGAATGTTTAATATTTTTTATTTTAAAACAATCTAATACTGTGTCTCAGGCCCTCTTTGGAATCTAAATGGTATTTCAGCATTGTCTTACTTAGTTAATCGTAGAGAACTATTTTGAAAATATAATGTTATTAATAGAACAAAGGTAATATGTCTTCAAGCTTTATTTAAAAACTCCAACAATTGAATATCAATTTTGTAAAACATTAAAAGACATGTAGAAGTAAAAACGAGGTTTTGATGGAACCCAGTTGTCTGGCAAGGTACTCTTAGCTCTCCTTGAACATCTAAAAGTCTGTCATATTGTGTTCTGGACAAGCTTTTACAGTTAAAACAATGTTAGCTAATTGACCTATTTTAAATTCTTCTCACTCTGTCCCTGGTCTGAGAGGTAGAGTGCTCCTCTAAAGACCTGGGCTTTTTATGAGGTGTTAAATCAACATTGCCAAATGGGACTTTGTGGAACTCTCCAGCCCTATTGCAGAGTGATGGAGAGGACCAGGTTTCTCTGTATCTTTAATAGCCTACGATTAACCCCTCTTATAAGGAAATGAATGGGATCTTTTGGATATGCATAAATCATCATGAATAGAGCTCATTTTTACTTATATAGGACTCGGGCCTGGAATCCCTCCAGGACTCCATTTGTACCCTTTCTTTAGACTTGAAAGTGCTGGCAGGCAAACTGCATGCATGGCATCCCCAGGACTGGTGCACTCTTGATACATTCTTCATATGAATGCACCCTTCATTTGTCCCTTGATTCCAGAGAATCAAGGGAAAAACCTGAGCCATGTATGGCAAGAAATGCCTTGTAACTCACAGTCAAAGGAAGAAGTGCCTAAGAGAAATTGCTTGGAAATGTAGACGTGGCCTTGAGGTCCAGTATTCCACCCAGAATGTGAAAAATACAAAATTCAAAAACATTTCAATCTGAAGCATGGGGCAAATGAAGCCTGGCAATAAGCCTGTGCTTCATGTTCTTATAGGTGAGACTTTAATGATGGAGTTGTCAGTCTCCTTGAACATCTAGGCCAGAAGCAGTATAGAGACACACAGGGAGAGGCATACCTCCTGCCACTAGAAGTGGAGAAGGGAATACAACTGAACACTTTGATGATTCCCAAGTGCTAAATTTTAAAGAATTTAATTTCTAAATATATTAATATGTGCTAGAACATTGTCTTTAATCAACTGACAGGTGAATCTTGATTCTCCTTGGAGTTTCTATAATTTAATGAATATTATATAATACTCGTGATGGCCAATTATTATGACTTTGCCTTCTTTCTCTATGAAACAATAATTGTTGGTATCAGGCTCCAAACCCAGCGACATCACATCTAGGCGAATCCCACATGGTTGCCAAGGCAACCGCCATACATTCCCAGAATCCACCTAGCTACTTCCCACCTTCACCTGCCAGAGGCTACTCAATGCCCATATAAATAGGCAGAGCTCCCTGAACTCTCCCTCTTCTCTCTTCTCTTCATCCTCTTCTTCTTCTCCCATCTTCTTGCCCTCACCTTTGCCCTATCTCCTAAATAAACCCCACTTGGAACTATTTGGTCTGATGTGGTCCGTTCCAAGCTGCACGTGGATGAACATCAATAATTTCTTCTTATTAACACAGTTGGCTAAATAAAAAAAAGAGCAGAGTGAGCTGGGCAGTGGTGGCACACGCTTTTAATTCTAGCCCCCAGGAGGCAGAGGCAGGTGAATCTCTGAATTTGAGGCCAGCCTTCTCTACAGAGTGAGCCCCAGGATAGCCAGAGCTGCATAGAGAACCCCTGTATAGGAAAAGCAAAAATCAAAAACAAGATCCCCAAACCGGAACCGAAACCAAACCAAACCCAAACCCAAGCCATACCACAACAAAACAACAAAACAAAAAACAGAATGTGTTGGAGCACACCTTTAATTCCAGGACTCAGGAGGCAGAGGCAGGTGGATCTCTGTGAGTTCCGGACCAGACAGAGCTACACAGTGAAGTGTTGAGGGAGGAGGAAGACATACCTTCTTCTTGTCATATAGATACTTCTGTGTTCTGGCCCTCACAAGCTGAGCAGTAAATTCTAAAAGTGGGGATGAAATACTACACACAGTAGCTATATAAAAGCCGTTAGTTGAATTAGATTCGATATAGAGAATTTGTCAAGTGCCTTTCAAAGGCTAACACGTGTTCCATGTTCTGAGTAATTGATCTTTTACAGAATTAAACACATTTTAATGGCTTTCACTCTTTCTTCCACATATAAAGATATCATAGACTGTTGTAAAATAGATTTTGACCTGAAATATCATGACTGGAGTCTGGTGTGATGGCTTAGTGTGTAAAGGTGCCTGTCACCAAATTGGATGTCCTCCAGACTGTCTGTTGACCTTCATATGTGTGCAGTGGCACCCTCCAAATGTCCAGCACGCAAGATATATAAAAACACACACACACACACACACACACACACACACACACATATATATATATATATATATATATATATACATTTCTATGGTTAATAAATATTAAAGTATGCTTGTATGAGGCATTACTAAATGTCTTTCCAATGCCATTTGTTTATTTATTTATGACATTATTCCAACTCTGAAACATCTTAGCTATGAAAACCAAGGCAGCCCTTCTGCCCCTGCCTGGTCCTTTGGGCTGGGGCAGACACAGAGTTGGTGGTCTGCTTCTGTCCTGTGGAGATACTGAATCCTGAGTCATCGAGGAACCACTGCACTCAGAGCAGCTGGTAAGAACTCCATCTCATTCCCTAAGTCCCAGAGATACATCTGGGAGCTAGGGACATTCAGGACACAGCAGCTACCCAAACCCCGCCCCTCCGGAATTCCACTTCCCTTCCGCCCCTGCCTAGTCCTTTGAGCTGGGGCAGACACAGAGTCGGTAGTCTGCTTCTGTCCTGTGGAGATACTGAATCCTGAGTCATCGAGGAGCCACTGCACTCAGAGCAGCCAAGGAGCCACTGCACTCAGAGCAGAAGGATTTCCAGATCCAAGAGGTGGCCTGAGTCTCAGAAGTTCTTCCACCCAGGAGATTAGGAGCATAAGACCACAGAGACATCTGAACTCTGAGGAGCTCTGCAACAAGCAAGATAACTGGAAATACAGACTCCAGTCTTACACACTGAGGGCAGGCAACACTAGAGTTAACCAGATGGTGAAAGGCAAGTGCAAGAACATAAGCAACAGAAACCAAACTTTCTTGGCATCATCAGTACCCAGTTCTCCCAATATAGCAAGCCCTGGACACTCCATCACACCTGAAAAGCAGGATTCAGAATTAAAATCACTTCTCATGATGATGATAGAGGATTATAAGAAGGAATTAAGTAACTCCCTTAAAGAAATACAGGAGAGTACAAGTAAACAGGTAGAAGCCCTTAAAGAGAAATCACAGAAATCCCTTAAAGAAATGCAAGAAAACACAAAGAAGGAATTAAACAAAAACATTCAGGATCTGAAA
Source organism: Grammomys surdaster (assembly GCF_004785775.1). Lineage (NCBI taxonomy): Eukaryota > Metazoa > Chordata > Mammalia > Rodentia > Muridae > Grammomys > Grammomys surdaster. The sequence continues at coordinate 12,454,986 of NW_021604566.1, read as the reverse complement.
CTGGAAATAGAAACAATAAAGAAATCTCAAAGGGAGACAACCATGGAGATAGAAAACCTAAGAAAGAGATCAGGAGTCATAGATGCAAGCATCACCAACCGAATACAAGAGACAGAAGAGAGAATCTCAAGTGCAGAAGATACGGTGGAAAATATTGACACAGTTGTCAAACAAAATACAAAATGCAAAAAACTCCTAACTCAAAACATCCAGGAAATCCAGGACACAATGAGACGACCAAACCTAAGGATAATAGGTATAGATGAGAATGAAGATTCCCAACTTAAAGGGCCAGTAAATATCTTCAACAAAATTATTGAGGAAAACTTCCCTAACCTAAAGAACAAGATGCTCATAAACATACAAGAAGCCTACAGAAGACCAAATAGACTAGACCAGAAAAGAAATACCTCCTGTCACATAATGATCAAATGTACAAAACAAATTAAAAATGCTAAAAGCAGTAAGGGAAAAAGGTCAAGTAACATATAAAGGCAGACCTATAAGAATTACACCAGACTTCTCACCAGGGACTATAAAAGCCAGAAGAGCCTGGACTGACATCATACAGACCCTAAGAGAACACAAATGCCAGCCCAGACTATTATACCCAGCAAAACTCTCAATCACTATAGATGGTGAAACCAAGATATTCCATGACAAAACCAAATTTGCACAATATCTTCCCACAAACCCAGCACTTCAAAGGATAATTGATGAAAAATGCCAACACAAGGAGGGAAACTACAACCTAGAAAAGGCAAGGAAGTAATTTTCCAAACAACCCCAAAAGAAGATAACTATACAAACATAATTCTACCTCTAATAACAAAAATAACAGGAAGCCACAATCATTTTTCCCTAATATCTCTTAACATCAATGGACTCAATCCCCAAATAAAAAGACACAGACTATCAGACTGGATACACAAACAAGACCCAGAATTTTGCTGCATACAAGAAACGCACCTCAGTGACAAAGACAGACACTACCTCAGAATAAAAGGATGGAAAACAATTTTGCAAGCCAATGGTCCCAAGGAACAAGCTGAAGTAGCCATTCTAATATCAAATAAAATCAACTTTCATTCAAAGCTAATCAAAAAAGATGAGGAAGGACACTTCATACTCATAAAAGGAAAAATCTACCAAGGTGAACTCTCAATTCTGAACATCTATGCTCCAAATGCAAGGGCACCTACATACATAAAAGAAACTTTACTAAAGCTCAAAACACACATTACACCCCACACAATAATAGTGGGGGATTTCAACACTCCACTCTCAGCAATGGACAGATCATGGAAACAGAAATTAAACCGAGACACTTTGACATTAACAGAAGTTATGAACCAAATGGACTCAACAAACATCTATAGAACATTTCATCCTAAAACAAAAGAATATACCTTTTTCTCAGCACCTCATGGTACCTTCTCCAAAATAGACCATATAATTGGTCACAAAACAGGCCTCTACAGATACAAAAAGATTGAAATAATCCCTTGAATCTTATCAGATCACGACTAAGACTGGTGTTTAATAATGGCAAAACCAATGGAAAACCCATGTGCACACATGGAAACTGAACAACTCTCTACTCAATGATGACTTGCTCAAGGAAGAAATAAAGAAAGAAATTAAAGACTTTTTAGAATTCAATGAAAATGAGGACACATCATACCAAAACTTGTGGGACTCCATGAAGGCAGTGCTAAGAGGAAAACTCATAGCTCTAAGTGCCTACAAAAAGAAACTGGAGCGAGCACACACTAACAACTTGACTGCACAATTAAAAGCTCTAGAACAAAAAGAAGCAAATACACCCAGGAGGAGTAGAAGGCAGGAAATAATCAAACTCAGGGCTGAAATCAACCAAATAGAAACAGAAAAAACAATACAAAATATCAATCAAACCAGGAGCTGGCTCTTTGAGAAAATAAACAAGATAGATAAACCGTTAGCCAGATTAACCAGAGGGCACAGAGACAGTATCCAAATTAATAAAATCAGAACTGAAAAGGGAGACATAACAACAGAAACTGAAGAAATTAAAAAAATCATCAGATCCTACTACAAAGGCCTATACTCAACAAAATTGGAAAACCTGGATGAAATGGACAATTTCCTAGACAGATACTAGGTACCAAAGTTAAACCAGGAGCAGATAAACCATCTAAATAGTCCCATAACCTCTCAGAAAATAACAGCAGTCATTAAAAGTCTCCCCACTAAAAAAAGCCCAGGACCAGATGGTTTTAGTGCTGAATTCTATCAGACCTTCAAGGAAGACCTAATACCAATTCTCTTCAAACTATGCCACAAAGTAGAAACAGAAGGAACACTACCCAATTTGTTCTATGAAGCTACAATTACACTCATACCCAAACCCCACAAGGACCCAACAAAGAAAGAGAACTTCAGACCAATCCCCCTTATGAACATCGATGCAAAAATACTCAATAAAATTCTAGCAAACCGAATCCAAGACCACATCAAAACAATCATCCATCATGATCAAGTAGGTTTTATCCCAGGAATGCAGGGATGGTTCAGTATTTGGAAATCCATCAATGTAATCCACTATATAAACAAACTTAAAGAAAAAAACGACATGATCATCTCAGTAGATGCTGAGAAATCATTTGACAAAATTCAACATCCCTTCATGATAAAAGTCTTGGAAAGATCAGGAATTCAAGGCCCCTACCTAAACACAGTAAAAGCAATTTACAGCAAACCAGTAGCCAACATCAAGCTAAATGGAGAGAAACTTGAAGCAATCCCACTAAGATCAGGGACTAGACAAGGCTGCCCACTCTCCCCCTACCTACTCAATATAGTACTGGAAGTCCTAGCCAGAGCAATTAGACAACAAAAACAAGTCAAAGGGATACAAATAGGAAAGGAAGAAGTCAAAATATCGATATTTGCAGATGATATGATAGTATACTTAAGTGACCCCCAAACTTCCACCAGAGAACTCCTAAACCTGATAAACAACTTCAGCAAAGTGGCTGGTTATAAAATCAACTCAAACAAATCAGTAGCCTTCCTCTACATGAAAGATAAACAGACTGAAAAAGAAATTAGGGAAGTGACACCCTTCACAATAGTCACAAATAATATAAAATACCTTGGTGTGAATCTAACCAAGCAAGTGAAAGACCTGTATGACAAGAACTTCAAGTCTCTGAAGAAAGAAATTGAAGAAGATCTCAGAAGATGGAAAGATCTCCCATGCTCATGGATTGGCAGGATTAATATAATAAAAATGGCCATCTTGCCAAAAGCAATCTACAGATTCAGTGCAATCCCCATTAAAATCCCAACTCAATTCTTCACAGAGTTAGAAAAGGAAATTCTCAAATTCATTTGGAATAACAAAAAATCCAGGAGAGCGAAAACTGTTCTCAACAATAAAAGAACTTTGGGAGGAATCACCATCCCTGACCTCAAGCTGTACTACAGAGCAATAGTGATAAAAACTACCTGGTATTGGTACAGAGATAGGCAGGAAGAACAATGGAATAGAATTGAAGACCCAGAAATGAACCCACACTCCTAATGGTCACTTGATCTTTGACTAAGGATCTAAAATTGTCCAGTGGAAAAAGGACAGCATTTTCAACAAATGGTGCTGGTTCAACTGGAGGACAACATGTAGAAGAATGAAAATTGATCCATTCTTATCCCCTTGTACAAAGCTCAAGTCTAAGTGGATAAAGGACCTCCACATAAAACCAGATACACTGAAACTAATAGAAGAGAAGGTGGGGAAGAGCCTCGAATACTTGGGCACAGGGGAAAAGTTCCTGAACAGAACACCAGTGGCATATGCTCTAAGATCAAGAATTGACAAATGGGACTTCATAAAATTGCAAAGTTTCTGTAAGGCAAAGGACACTGTCAATAGGACAAAATGACAACCATTAAATTGGGAAAAGATCTTTACCAATCCTTCATCTGATAGAGGGCTTATATCCAATATATACAAAGAACTCAAGAAATTAGACTCCTTACAACCAAATTACTCTATTAAAAAATGGGGTATAGAGCTTAACAAAGAATTTTCAACAGAAGAAACTCGAATGGCCGAGAAGCACCTAAAGAAATGTTCAGTATCCTTAGTCATCAGGGAAATGCAAATCAAAACAACCCTGAGATTCCATCTCACACCAGTCAGAATGGCTAAGATTAAAAACTCAGGTGATAGTAGATGCTGGCGAGGGTGTGGAGAAAGAGGAACACTCCTCCATTGTTGGTGGGACTGCAAGATGGTGCAACCACTTTGGAAATCAGTGTTGCGGTTCCTCAGAAAATTGGATATAACATTACCTGATGATCCAGCTATACCACTCCTAGGCATATACCCAGAAGATGCTCAAACATATAACAAGGACATATGCTCAACTATGTTCATAGCAGCCTTATTTATAATAGCCAGGAGCTGGAAAGAACCCAGATGTCCTTCAACTGAGGAATGGATTCAAAAAATGTGGTACATTTACACAATGGAGTATTACTCAGCTATTAAAAACAATGAATTCGAGAGGTTCCTAGGTAAATGGATGGAACTAGAAATTATCATCCTGAGTGAGGTAAGCCAATCACAAAAGAACACACATGGTATTCACTCACTGATTATTGGATATTAGCCCAGAACCTGAAATGCCCAAGATGCAACTCATAGGCCACATGAAGCTCACGAAGAAGGAAGACCAAGTGGGGGTGATTCAGTCCTTCTTAGAAGGAGCAACAAAATACTCAAGGGAGCAAATATGGAGACAAAGTGAGGGACAGAAACTGAAGGAGGGGCCATCTGAAGACCATTCCACCTGAGTATCCATCCCATGTGCAGTCACCAAAGGTAGATGCTGATGTGGAAGTCAGGAAGTGCATGCTGATAAGAGCCTGATATGGATGTCTCCTCAGAGGTCTTCAAGAGTCTGACATATTCAGAGGCAGATGCTCACAACTAGCCATTGAACTGATCATGGGGTTCTCAATGGAGGAGTTAGAGTGAGGACTGAAGGAGTTGAAAGGGTTTGCGGCACCCTGAGGAGAGCAACAATACCAACCAACCAGAGCTCCCAGGATCTAAACCACCAGCCTGGGAGCACTTATGGAGGGATCCAGGGCTTCAGCTGAATATGTAAGAGTGGAGGGCCCTGCTGGGCATAGGTGAAAGAAGAGAACCTTGACCTCATGAAGGCTGGACGCCCCAGGGGGTGGGAATTTTTAGGGTGGGGAAGTGGGAGTGGGGGGGTAGATAGAGGTTATATCCACAGAGAAGAAGGAGGAGGGGTGAGAGGATAGGGGGTTCTTGGGTGGGTGGGGGATGGGGTAAGGGGACAACATATGAAATGTAAATAAAACATCCAATAAAAAAATTAAAAAAAAAAAGAAAACCAAGGCAAAGTAGGACAGTGTCTTACATCCATGTGTTTAGAACCATAGGAGACAATGACGTAGTGGAGAGTGCTTGGCCACAGCAAAGTCTCATGGATTAGGTACTTCTAAAGTTATTTTTATATTGATAGTTAGTGGTGTATATTTTAAAATGTGCTCCAAAGAAGATAATTTTAAGGTAAAACTGGCACAATTTTTTTCTTTTTTCTTTAAAATTTTTTGAGATTATGATATAGTTACATCATGTCTCCCTTCCCTTTCTGTCCCCCAAACCCGTCTTTTTTTGAAATTCATGGCCTCTTTTCATTAATTGTTGTTATTTTCATATTCATGTATTCCTAAATATAACCAGTTCAGACTATATAGTGTTATTTTTATATATTTGTTCAGGTCTGATTATTGGTTTTGGATAACTAGTTGGTGTGCTCTTCCCTGAGGAAGTCTATTTCTCCTATTTTCAGCATTTTTTAGATTTCTGTAATTATGATTTTCTTTTCCAATCTGAGTAAAAATGTAATAATTTTATATTCCAAGATAAAGGTACACATTATAAAAAGAAGACATTTAGAAGATGAAATTATACAACCACTTCATATTTCAAATCAACGTTTGATTATGATTTAGATATTAAATCGAATTTATAGAACTAGAGTGAGGAAATTGTTTGGTCTGTTACCGTCTTATATTTGCTGATAGAGTCCTAATCTCACTGAACATTGCAGCCCATTAGATTTTCCAAAGATGATACTGCTTATCCCCCTGCATCTATCTGACCACACCACAGATGTTTCTGTAACTCTACTGTGATAACCCATGTCTTGGGTTCCCAACAATCCTTTAGCTCCCAGTGTCTCCTAGCCTTAAGAAGTACTTCCTTATTACTCAGAGTGATTAGTTACACAGCTGACTGCTTTCTGACAGCAATGGCAAGGGAGAAGGACAGACAGACAAATCTGAGAGAGCACAGACAGCTCTACCATGTAGTGGATATTGTTACCTTTATTTTATAACTGGCTTGATTCAAAGTCTGGATTTTCCAAGCCTTTTCTTGGAACTTTCTGAGTTAACAAACATGTTTGGACACAGCTAGTTTGGAAAGCACCATGCGCAGTCACCTGCAAAAGTAAAAGTGCAGTCTGCTGCAATTATTTTTATGTTTTCCCATTGAACATCAATAAGCAAAGATATGTGACAGGGAGGGTGACTTGTGACAGATCCTATCCCCTAGAGATAACCAAGTTCTAAACAGTTACTTGCTGCTTCCCAGGGAGCTCAAGAGGAGAGGGTTCAGTTTCTCTCTCTTTGAATTTGGGCATTGTAGGCTTAGAATACTTTAGCTCACCGAGTGTAATTTAATGCTGTCTTCTGAACCCAAGTCATTAAAAAGGGAAGCTGCTTCTCTTATTGAAGGGCACTTGTAACTACAGTCTTCCTGAGGCTGAGTAAGAATTTAAGGACTTCATGGCTTCAGTGCTGGAGGAAGCCAAGCCCACCATGCCATGTGCTCTCAGAAAAGTCAGAAAAAGCATAGCTATTTGTAATATTCTGGAGGGCAGTCCCTAGCTTTTAATTCCAAAGCTGGTTATGAGGGAAGGCTTCCAGGGCCTAAAGTCTCCAGCTGTGATGTCTTCCCAGCAGAGAACCCAGGTATCAGTGAGAAGGGACAGTTTTGCTATGCACAGATTCTTCACAGTCCTTAAGCACATGAAATGATTGCCTTTTTATGCAGTGTGGGAGATGGTTTGTTACACAGTAGTAATCATCAGACTATACTGACTTCTAACTCGGTGAACATGTCTGGCACTTCTGTCCTATTCAGCACCCAGTCTTGTCTAACTGGCACCTACTAGCACCTAAACAGTATGATGTAGTATATTTTAAACAACTAGCTTTCTGTTATCTTCAATGATTTCATTTGTCCCATAAATACATGAAGGTAGAACCACTTTGCTAGAGTATTGTAAATGACTTGGATAGGAAGATTGAAATGTACAGTTTTTATTTTGTGACAAGGATCATCTAGAGTGAACCTGTCAAAGCTGAACCATCAGTGTGGACTTTGAAAAACTAACATATACTAATTAAATACACAGGATTAATTTATAAAGCACGGCCACACCTTTTGAAGATGATATCAGTGAACTTTGAAATAGGAGACTCTGTAGGCTCGTGATCTCTACTGACTTCTACAGGTGGCTCTGTGTTTCTATGCTTTCTTGAAGTCACCTTAAAAGTGTCAGCTTTGTCTCTTTCCAGCAAGGCAGTCTCAGAGAATGAGTATTCTTAGAGAGCAGTGGATCTCGACACCTTTTGAGTTGATGACTTTTTCACAAGGGTCACCTAAGACTATCAGAAGGCATAAATGTTTATATTATGATTCATAACAGTAGCAAAAGTTACAATTGTGAAGTGGCAAAAAAAATAATTCTATGGTTGGGGGTCATCACAGCATGAGGAACTATATTAAAGGGCCACAGTGTTAGGAAGGCTGAGAACCATTGTTATAGGAGAACTCCGGTGAACTCCAATCATGAGCATAAGGAGTACAAGAAAACAAAGAGGGAGCTGAAGCTGTGCAGAAACTTGGTGCAGACCCAATTCACACACTTGTGTACCATAGCAGATACTAGCAAGCATAGCAGGTTTCAGTTTCCTTGACTAAACTTGTAAATTATCTTGTATTGCTTTGATATTTTGATATTGAAACATTATGAATTTGGAGGCATAACTGCTGTAGCTTCTATTATGAACAAAGCAATGCATTCAATAATTTCTGAATCTTATACATCCTGTTCATCCATTATTTGACAAGCTGGTCAGCAAACTAAGTGAAAGTTAAGAAGAGAGAGTTAAGGTTCTCACCCCTTGCATTCAAGTATGTAGGCTTAGAAGGATTTGACCAATATAGTGTCATGTCATTTCTGAAGTCAAGAAAAGAGAAGTCACTTTTCTCTTGTTTGATGTAACACAAGTGATGAGCATTCCCCTGGCTTGCCATAGAAGAATACAACTCCTTTGAGGCTGCCACATTGAGAGGAAGCCAAGTGTAGACAGGCAATCTAAGGAAAGCACAGGTCACTTGTAAACAGAGCTCAGGTCTGAATATTTAAATCAATTGCTTGTGAGGATTAGCTGGCTTTAGGTCCTCCTGCTCCAAAGCACAGCAACTTGGCATTTGGGGAACAGGAAAGCATGCTTCCCTTAAGTGGGCCAGGAAAGAGTCCTGTACCCTTCCTGTAGCATCCATCCTAAACCTCCTTCTAGAAGGATATTTCCTCTTCATGGAGACCAAGAATACCCTTATCTTTGAAGATGGATCAGACAGTTTATGTCAGCCACTCCTGGCTTCTTACCACTAGATCCTTCCCAGTCACATTCAGTGTGAAACTGAGTGTCTACACATGTGTGTATGCATTTATGTATGTATTTATGTATGTATGTATGTATCAGTGTGTACCTGTATGCTAGTATGTATATGTGTGTGTATGTATGTGTACAGGTGTGTATTTGTGTGTTGTACTTGTGCGCATGCATCTGTATGCCTATGTATATGTATGTTCACGTTTGTATGTTTGTTCATACATGCAGTATGTATGTATATGTATGTATGTACAATTTCAATTGTAATTGACTCGGCAGTAAAAGACAAATTTTTTATGAGCACAAACTAATGACATTTGGAAATGGATTACTTTTGTTAAATGTAGGGTAGTTAATTTTTTTTTATTTCTTTACTAACAAGTCCCCGTTAAAAGAGCCCAAAAATACTAGTTGAGATTCTAGTGGGTGATCCTATATATCCCCTGGATATCTATGAACCTCATCTGGGTTATAGTACGTTTTATAGAGAGTTTTGAGGAAGTAAATGGGTTAACATATGAAAGATGACCACAGTGGGTGGTCTTGATATCTGTCACAAGTGTTCAAAATTGGGATTTTAGTTTCTCTGGACAGTACTATAAATACATAACTGTTTTTTTACTACCTATCAGAGAGTTCAATTTTCTGATTTATAATTTTCTCATGCTACTAGGTGGGAATCCATCCCCTCTCTCTTTTTTTTTTTTTTTTTTCTGGTGATGAAGGACCACAGCTGTGAAAACTGCCTCATGCATTGAGTTCTGGGAGGATCACAAAGCTCATCGGTTTTATCCTTTTTGTGAGTGTCAATTTCAGAGTGTCGTTTCCAAAATGTATTGTCACATCTGATATTATTATTATAGCTTAGAATTTTAAATTTTCTATGCATTGATAATACCCAGAAAATGAGAATAAAATTACTACAACATTTGTCAAAAGTCAACTTAAAATTGGTTTGTCTTTGTTTATAGTTGTGGTCATGGTGTCTCTTCACAGCAGTAAAACCCTAACTAAAACTATATATATATATATATATATATATATATGTATATGTATATGTATATGTATATGTATATGTATATGTATATGTATATATATATTAATGACAAGAAATGACAAGGCTTCAGGCGATGGTGATACTTTCATTTTCATTTGTGTACTTTCCACTGTGTCTTGAACCACAGTCTGAGCAATATCACTGGAAATAACCAAAAAAAAAAGTAAGTTCATGGGGACATTTGAAACAAACATTGAAAAGTTTGTTTCTTCCCATAGATAACTGACATTAAAGCATACATCAGTCTTGAAATGTTGATAAAAATTAAATATATTTTTATGCACTAAACTTTATAGTGGTTTTCTTAAATAGATACTAAAAACAGGTATATGTTTAGGACAGGGTTATTTTCACCCCTTTCTGGATATAAACTATTAAACTTTGTTTTTAGTTCCACCCACCAACAAAATGTTATTAGAAAGAAATGATTTACAAATAAGCTTTGCCAGTGAAGTGATGAGCAGAACAAAATGCACCATGAGCTTATTGCTCAGAGCCCTTGCCTTGCAGTAATGAACCATCAAAGTGTTCATATGTGGTCCTCATCTTTTGGTTGTAGAACTAGATCACAAAACTAAAGAAAATCTCTTCTGTCTTACTCCAATAATCCTCATTAGAAACTATACTAGATTATGTTCTCATTGAAAAAGCAAAAGATGGGGCCAGTCAGGTGGCTCAATGGTCATGTCCCTTTGCTATTCAAGGGAACCTGAGTTCACTGCCAGCTCATAACTATAGAAAAACAACTCTGGGGATCCAATGCCCTCTCTTGGCCTCAGTCCAGCACTACTGTGAAAACACACACACACACACACACACACACACACACACACACAAGAAAAATAAAAATAAATATTTGAGAAAAAGAAAAGTGAATGAGCTATGTTCTGACCTTATAAGACATCTTCTCAATTGATGATCCCTCCTCTCAGATGATTCTAACTTGTTCTAAGTTGCCATAAAAACCAGCCAAGATAATCCCTTTGGGTCCTAATTTTAGGAACCCACTTAAGACTATGTTCTGAAATTCTGAAAGTGCCGAGGCATCCCACAAAAGGCAATTTAGACACTGTGGTTCATTTATTTTATCTATGGTATAGTTAAAGATTTAGCTTAAGGGTAGTGTTTATTTAAATATATCATTTGAAGATATATTTATATAGGTAATTTAAAGATAGTGTTTTAAAATATATAAATTACCTTTGTAATTTAACATAGGTGATTAGACATGATAGCATATGCTCACTGAAGTAGAGAAAGAAAATGAAGATTCCTGGGTTAGTTTTGAGCCAATAGTCACCAATAGACCTTGCTAAAGAGTGACATGTAGTTTTGGCAATATTACTCTACAGTTTTGTGTCTGTTCCTGAGCTTGGAGACTGATTCTTACTCTTACCTGATTCCCAAGGTTACCTATGATGCTTAGCTGCCTAGGGATAGGGAAAGGGAAAACAATGAAGAACAAAAATAAAAAAATAAAAACCAGAAGCACCCAGGCAGGAACTTTCATTCAATATTCTACTCTGCACTTCTGAAGGAAGGTAAGTTGGGAGACCATGAGGTCCAGTATCAGGGTATTGAAAGGGAATCTTGGTCATTTCTGATAGAAAAATCATTCTCAATCTTTAAATCTCTGGGTTGTTTTCTCACTTGGTGTCAGGTGTAGTAAAGCAGATTCCTCAAGTTTCACCCCAAGATGACATTAGTGACATACAAAGAAGGGGTGAGCCCCAAGTGTTCTTGCACAAGCCCTGTGGGATGCCTATATGATAACAGCAAAATGTGTGTGTGTGGTGGGGGGAGAGTTAGTCGTGGGTCTTATTTTTATTTTATCACCTTAGAAATACTCTGTCAAGCATCCAGTTGGATTTTCATCAGGTTGGTTATTTAGTCACTAGGAGGAGAGGAAAGAAAATGAGTGGAAGAAGGGTTGGCTGTAGGAAGCACCCAGGGGGTCTTCAGGAAGCACCTAGTGGGTCTTTATATCCTGATCTTGTACGACATGTAGAGTTGAGTCTCCTTGACTCCATTTAAAGCATATGAAATTGCTGTTTTTATTGGTCAGAATGGTAAAATACAGGCAATTTCATATGCTCCAACGTGTGGGCCAATGAAGAACATTGGAGTTCCCATTCTTTTTTGTTTGTTTGTTTGTTTTGTTTTGTTTTTAAAGACAGGTTTCTCTTGTGTAGCTCTGGCTGTCCTGGAACTCACTCTGTAGACCAGCCTGGCCTCGAACTCAGAAATCCGCCTGTCTCTGCCTCCCAAGTGCTGGGATTAAAGGCATGTGCCACCACTGCCTGGCTGGGCATTCCCATTCTAAACAAGCATTTACTGCTGCTGTCTAATAAAAGAAAGTGTGAAAAACCAAAAGCCCAGCTCAAATCCTTTGGCCTGGGCCTAGGTTATTTTATTTCCCTTCTTGTTGGCTGAGTCCTACAACTCTTTTAAGACCCAAGTCTTTTCTCTGTGAGTTCTCATGTTTACTTCTGTTTTTCCCTTGCTCTCAAAAATTCCTTAATTTTATTCAAAAATGACTAACTTGCACCCATAATTTTTGTTTTCACTTTCTATCCAACATGAGGAAAATATTTCATGATCTAAAATTTTCAGAACTACACTTCAAGGGCTATAAACTACTCCTTTAAGTGGATAGTTTATTAGCCATTCTGGAATTTGGGCATATTTGGGTGGTTGGGTCACTGCCTGTGCTTAAAGCCCTTTCAGGTTCCCCAAAGTGAGATTACTTGGTCAAATGGTATGAACACAGAAAAAAAAATCTCTTGATACATGCCAACTACAAATAACTTTATTTTCAATACTTTTTGGTATATGAAGTTTGACTCCTCATCAGTCACAGGATATGCAAAACACAAAACAAAACAAAGCAAAACAAAACACCAACCAACCAACCAACCAAGCAAACAAAGAAACAAACAAACAAAGAAAACCCTTGCTTTTCCCAAAAGGAGTGCCTCTGAATAAGCTGATAGCAAGAAAGACTAAACTGTCCAGGCACACAGGATTTGTCTCAGTCCTGTTCATGCACATGTGTAGGAGGTATTCAAAAGAAGTCCAGGAAGCCTCCTGAGAAGGGGTGACTCATTCTGAGACATTGAAAGGGGGGAGAACAAAGGCATGACTAGAGGAGGCAGAGCTGGTCTCTATGTGTACATTGTTCATTTTTGTTTTCTGTAAACATATTTCAGTCATTTGCCTCTTGCTCTGACAAAGTACTTGAGAAAAACAGCTTAAAGGAGGAAATATTTATTGTGGCTCATGGTTTCTGTTCCTGGTTGGCTGGTTTCACTGCTATGGGCCTGTAGCAAAGTAGAATGTCTTATCAGGGAAAGCATGGGAGAACCAGATGGCTCACAGAGACAAGGTTAGCTCAAAATGGGCTCACCTCTGGACCTGCTTCTTCCTCCTGGGCTTCTCCAGCTTTAGCTTCTACAGTTTACTAGTCAACAATTCAGCTCTGTTCTTTTATTTTTCTGGTTCTTGTGATCCAACCAAGGGTCCCACGCTCACTATATAAGCACTATACTTTTGAGCTACTCCAACCAAAGCCCATTAAGTTATGGACCCATAATAAAAAGATCAGAACAATCATGAACCAATCTCTTCCTGAAAGTCCTGCCTTTGAGCATTGCTAAATCGAGGGTCAAACTGTTTCTGCACCAAACTGTGGGAGAGGTTTCAGTCCAAATACTAGTAGTACATGTGCTGGTCAGTTTTATTGTCAACTTGACACTATATAGAATCACCTGGGAAGAATCTGGATGAGAGATGTATCAGGGCAGTCTGTGGGAACATCTGTGGGGATTGCCTTAATTGTGTTAGTAGAGGTGGAAAATACCCTTTGTGAGTGGCACCATTTCCTGAATTGGGTCCTGGCCTATTTAAGTGTACTGAAGCAGCTGAGGACAACCAGGCATGTGTTCATTCATTTTCTCTGTGCTCTTGAGTGTGGATGTGACTGACCACATCAAGCTCTTCCCTTGACTTTCCCACGATAATGGGCTGGGTCTTTGAACTGTAAGAAAGATAAACCTTTTCTCCCTTAAGTTGCTTTTTGTCAGACTATTTTATCACAGCAACAGGAATAAAACTAGGGCAGTGAGCTTCTTTTTCTTAGAGACTGAGCTATAGGCTCCAGTGGAACCATCCCAAACAAATGAGAGTGCTATGTTAGAGTCCTCTAAGTTGACTGAGACAGATTCAGATACTAACAGCCAAGTATTGGATGGAGGTCTGAGACCTCTGTGAAGAGTTAGGGAGAGAGTTGAAGGAACTGAAGGGGATGGCAACCTCATAGGAAAACCAACAGTGTTTTACCTGGCCCCCAGGAAGCTCCCAGAGACCGAGCCACCAACCAAAGAGCATACACACATGCTGGTCCAAGGTCCCAACCACATATTCTACCTCATGATTTTCAAATAAAGACAATAAAGAAGTCAAAATTATTCCTGATATAAGACTATCACAGACACAAATTCAAACACACCAGTGTTCTCCCCCAAACAGGTAGTGAAGTCTCTGCTTGCTTTTTTTGAGGTCATGTAATATAAGTATGATAATGTAAATTTAACAAAACTTAAATTTCCTTCCTGATAGTAATTCAATTCATATTACAGTATATGTCAAAGGACTAGGAAAAGAATGACTATATACATATTTTCTGTGTATATGCAAGCATATTCTTTACAACACTGGAAGGAAATATTCTTGGCTCTTATCCTTGTTTGCATAACTTATATACCTGGTCTCATGTCCATAATTAGTATTTTCAATATTTTCTTCTACGTACTCTGTACCTACTCTATATTCAGCAAACACTTCACATGTCTTGCTTTGTTCCAGAAAGGTATGGGTTATTTCCACTGCCATGAACAGCCTGACCAATGGTTCCAAGGCCTTGAGAACTAATTGGCAGGGAGGAGGGTTTGGAGCTGCAGGTTAGGAGAGTCCCTAGAGTGGAAGGTCATAGTACAGATAGAAATGTGGGCAGGAACACCTGGGTTCATATGGATGTAGAGGTGAGCAAAGACTTCATCAGAATGGGTGGAGGCCAGCCAGGCTACATTCTGGCAAAGTGTAAGGCTGCCTGATTTAAAGGAGCCTGAATTCAGAAGTGATGGCCTCATTTGTTAGGGAGAGGAAAGTTTCAGCAATGTTGTTCAGGCAAGGTTATTGCTGATTGAATTGATCCACATTTACAGTAAGAAAGAATTGGAGAATGATGCAGCTTGGTAAGGAAAGGAGCATGAACTTGGTTAAAATGGCACTTAAAGTCTCAAGCAGGGCAGACAGAGCTCTCTAAAGAGAGTACCACGATTCAGGATGAACCTCCGATCGTGTATAAGGACAATACAGTCTGTCTTGAAGACAAGAACCCACACATTGGATTGGTTATTCTTCTCATCAATGTGATCAAACACTTAATAAGAACTTCAGGGAAGAAGGTTTTATTTTGGCTTATGCTTTGAGGGCACTTCATGGTTGAAAAGGTACATTTGTGGGAGTGGCTTGCAGCTGGACTATGCCCTGATTTTCTCATATCTGGGAAGGTATGAAAGCAGAGAAATTAGGGTTAGAACCAGGGTCAGATTATAGCACTGTAACTCCCTACCACGAAAGTTCCAGTCTGTAAGGTTCCCATAAAAACCTCAGACACTGCCCAGCAAAAGACCAAGCATTCTTATACATGGGCTTATGGAGAATTTTACATCCAAACCCTATCAGAGTTTTTTGATGAAAATATGTAAGATGGTATGGACCATACCAAATTGGTAGAAAGGGTTACAGAGATCCAGGCCCCCTTACACAGTGAAGCAAGGTGCGTGGTGTGAATAGCTTCAGGGAACATCAATCCCATGCTAACTCTAACCACAGCCTCTCAGGAAAGGCAGTCTCACAGCTTCAGCAGAGGCGACTTTGTGCTTTGTAGTGTAGTAGTGACATATGAACATATGCGACCACTATTGCTTTGGAAAGATGTAGCTTTGGCATAATGTGTGCATCTTGGTGTTCTACTGCTGTGAACAGACACCACGACCAAGGTATCTCTTATAAAGGAAAACAATTACTTGGGGCTTACAGCCTCAGAAGTTGTAGTCATTATTATCATAGCAAAGAACAGGATAGCACACAGGCAAGCATGGTGCTGGAGGAGCAGCTGAGAGATTTGCCTCCATGTCCTCAGGCAGCTGGAAGAGTAAGAAGGGGAGACTGCTCCCGGCATGAGCTTGTGAAACCTCAGAGCCCACCCAGCAACACATTTACTCCAACAAGGACACCTAATCCTTCCAAACAGCTCACCAAGCAGAACTAAGCACACAATATGACGCTCTGGGAGCCATTCTCATTCAAGCCACCACAGTCAGCTTTGTTGGCTGGCTGACTTAAGAGGCTGGCTTGGATTTGGGGGCTGCTACCATCAAACATGTCAGGAGGTTTCACTCATCCCAACAGCAGGAGAAGGAAAAAGGAGATATGCAATGTTGGAGGAGGTGGGTATTAGGAACACAAGGCAGACATCCTGCAGTGAATGGGGAAAGATCTGAGGCATGAAGTTAAAGATGGAACAGTGATTTTTGACTTACACTTCCACATACAAACTCATGTTTGTCTCTCTCTTAGCTGTTGATGATCATGGTGACCCAAACAACTTAAAGGTTCAAGGCTTACTCAGGCTCCTGGTCTCAGAAAGTTCCGTCTATCATGGTGGAGTAAGTATGGTGGAAAAGCTTATATCATACTGGACAGGAAGCAAAAAGCAAGGCAGTAATGAGGCCCTGTAAAGGCACACCCCCAGTGGTTTACTTCCTTCAGCATGTACTTACCCCTAGCGTTTCCACAGGAGCCTGCACGGTGCATGTTGTTTCAACCATGTCTAACATAATTTCTGGAAAAGCGGATGTTCTGCATTATAATCATTTTATACTTATGAAAATAACCCCCGAGAGTTGTATTTGGTAATAAGGAAGACATTTAGTGATGCAAAGCATTCCCTTAAATGGAAGTGCAAGTATTTTTGGTAAATTATTCCTGAAGACCAACCTGAGCCTGAGTCTAAAAGGGAAGTGGTTCAGGGTTGGACTATGGTTCTCAACTCTTCTCCCTCCTTCAGCTGAAGTACTTCAGACACCTGTGCCCTTCTGAACATGTATGGCAGCTCTTTTTGTCCTTCTCACTTATGCTAAGATTGTTTTTCAAGTCAGATTCTACCCACATTCAAAGCTGATGTACAATGTTCTTTCCTCCTAATTGTCTACCCTGTAACAACCCAAGAGGTATCACTAGGCCTGTCTAATAGATGTCAAAAATGAGGCTAATAGGAATCATCATCATCATCACCACCAGTACCACCACCCACCACCACCACCATCACAACAGACTGAGCACTGACGGCAGGTAGAAGCAGGGCAAAGCTTTGGAATAAACATTGTTTCCACAGGTCAGAGTAAAGACCTTCAGCATTTGAGATTTTAGTGAAGTGGCCTGACCAAGTGGAAGAAAACCCTGGAGTGCTTGTTCAGAGCTTGTGAATAGAAGCCTGTGAAGGACAGCCTTGAAACTGAATTGTAAATCTGGCTTCCTGGTTTGGCACACAGTCAAGTTATGGTTGATTTTCTTGACTTCTCCTCATCCCTAAATGTCTATAAAAGCTGTGAAAACAAGTTTCCTGTGAAAGACCATGGCTTCTAACACGAAGCCTATTTAGTTATAAAACAAGATTAAATGGAATTTCCAACAAATGTCAAGAGATGTGGTTTTGTCTCCTGTTCTTTCTCTCAGGGTGATTTCATTGTTCCTGATGTTGTTCTTGTCTGTATACAGACAAGTGGAGAAACCATAAAGCAGTCGTGAAGAGGGCAATTCATGCTTGTTTTTGGAAAAACTAGAGATCCCAGCCTGTAATCAAGCCCTGGCCTGACTTGTGATGGTGACAGAACATGTGCAATGTTTACTGCATGATAAAATTACACAGTAGGAAGATGAAGGCTGTGGCTTTCGCCTTTTACTGCCTGCAGTATCTCCATGCAGGGCATGGCAGCCCAGAAAGTGCATTGGGGCATCTGTGCTTTGCATTACATATTTACAATTAGCTCACCAGAGCTCCCATGCCCCCCCCAAGTGTATCCCTGAAACCAAACCTCCACCTCCATTCCATTTGACCTCCAGAGTAACCACATTCAATAAGTGAAGTCATCTTGCCTCCCTGCATTGCCCAGGCCAATGTCAGCTGTTCTAATAAATGGTTCTAGGCTTATCACTTTAGGGAGATACATTTCACTTTGTGTCTTATAAACTGAATTAAGTACACTTACCTCTAATTTTAGAATGGGTTTATTTGAGTTCTCTATGGGCCTGGGAGCTTTTGGATCAGGAATCTTCTCTATGTCCTGTAACTGCCCATGGTCAGTATACAAATGGCTGGTTCCCGCAGGGTCTTTTTGTTTATTGTTCTGTTTGTTTTTGATGACAGTCATTCCTATGAAAAAAAATCTACTCGTTCGACTATAGAAACATGTGTTTAAATTGCCAAACAAGCTTGTGTAGAGTCACTTAAAAGCCACCAGCTTGAATTCCAATAAAATTCGAGATAGCTTCTAAAGTGGCAACCATCAGAATCAAATACTGGCCTTTAACCTGCCTGTGGTACCAGCCAAGAATCTGATCTTGTCTTTATATCTTCCACTCTGAAAAGATGCCTTAGAGCCTTAAATGTGCTGTGATGGTAGAGATAGAAAGAGACAAGCCAGTTATCCATCAGTGACCTGATGGAGAATCAGGTCAAGATTTATTTGATTAATCTATGGCTGCTATGTAAGGAACTTGTTACCATTTCTTTCTTTGCTATACTTATCTTAAGAAATAAAACTGTATGAATTTCCATGGGAAGGAAAAATAGAAGATACATCACAGGTGGAATGGGGGTGGGTGAGAACAGGATCACATGGATCATATCTGAGAAGGATAGAGGGAAAAAGGACAAGGAAAGACAACTGGAGTTGGAGGGCATTTGGTGGGTGAATGGAAACTCCCGGGAAACTATGAGGGTGCCCTAGCTAAGACTCCTAGTAATGGGAGATGCAGAGATGACCATCTCCTATAACCAGGTAAGACATACAGTGGGGGAGTTGGAATGCTCACCCAGCCACAAAACCTTCAGCCTACAATTTGTCTGGCCTACGAGATGTTCTGGAATAAAGGTGGCACAGAAATTGTGTTAGTGGTCAACCAATGATTGCTCCAGCTTGAGACCCATGCCATGGGAGGGAGCCCACTCCTGACACTTCCCAGAGGGCCCAGAGACCAAAGATTAACCAAATATGATGAGAGAGAGAGAGAGAGAGAGAGAGAGAAGAGTCAATGAAATGATTCCTAATGGTTCTTCTGATATACTCTTAGATTGGTGTCTAGCTGAATCGTCATCAGAGGCTTTACCCAGCAACTGATGAAACAGATGCAGAGACCCACAGCCAAACAATAAGTGGGACTTGGGGAATTCTGTGGAGGGGCTGGGAATTGAAGGAGTCAGAGGGGTCAAGGACAAGAAAACCCACAGAATCAACTAGCTTGGGCTCATAGGACTCACAGAGACAGAACTACCAGTTAGGGAGCCTGTGTAGATCTGACGTAGATCTTCTACATGTACGCTATGGGACTTCTAACAGTGAGAACAGAGCTGTCTCTGACTCTTTTGTCTGCTTTTGAGACCCTTTCCTCCCACTGGGTTGCCTTGTCTAGCCTTAATACGAGGAGAGGTGCCTAGTCTTGTTGCAGCCTGCTATGTCCTGTTTGACTGATATCCCTGGGAGGCCTGACAGGAATGGAGGAGGAGGGAGGGAGGAAAACTGCATTTAGGATATATATGAGACAATAAATAAATAAATAAATAAATAAATAAATAAGTAAATAAATAAATAAGAAAAGTGCTTGAAATCTGTATTTCTTCTTTCTCTCCTTCCTATCCCCTGCCTTGTTTCCAAGATCATAGTCTTCCAATTCATTGTAATGTCATATTGTTGGGCTGAGCATCCCATAGTACTTGAAATGTGCTTTCTTTTTAAAATGTTTAAAAATGATGCTTTAATTTTTGAAATTATATTCTGATTATCTATTTCCTCCATCCAAACATCCCATGTAACCTCACTCTGCTCTCTTTTAAATCCATGGCCCTCTTTTTCTCCCTCTCTTGGGATTCCTTGAGTTAGCTGCAGTTCTCTGTCTAGGGCTAAGGCCTCAGGAGCTCCCCCAGGTTAGCATGCCTAGTAACGTTGTCTTTGTTCAGGTCATATGTAGGTGGCCACATTGTTGAGAGATTTCATGTGTGTAGCTTCTTTGATATTTCTAGCAACTTTCAGTTCCACTGGGTCTTACAATATTTCCATCCTGCCTTTGATGATCCCTGAGCCTTATCTGTAGGAGTTGTGTTGCAGATGCATCAGTTTGGACTGGGCTTCACAACTCTGCATTTTATCAGTTTCAGTTTTCAGGGAATGGTCTCTGGCTGTAGGAAAGAGACATCCACTGGTGCAGAGAAAGATCTACACTTATCTCTGAAGATTTAGAGATATGAACCACAGATGAGAGAGATCATGAGGTTTCCATCTTTCTGGATTTGGATTGTCTCCCTCAGTATAATCTTTTCTAGTTCGATCCACTTACCTGAAAATTCCGTAATTTCATTTCTCTGTACAGTTGAATAGTATTTCAAACTATAGTATATTTATATAGCAGAAGTGTAGTTTCTTATCTATCCTTTTCCTATTTTAATATCATAGTCAGGCAAGAAGATAGCACAATTAGTTAAAGTGTTGGCTGAAGGACCCAAATTCAGATCCCTGCTACCATTCTAAAAGCTGAACAAAGCAACATGTATCTGTGACTCTAGTGCTGGCAGGCAGAAATAGACAGACACCTCAAGCTCACTGCCATTAGCCAGCCTAGTGGTATCAATAAGCTCCAGGTCCAATGATAAATTCTATCTCAAAAAGGCAAGATAAAGAGAGATAGAGTAAAACACATGACTTTAACATTTAGCTTACACATACACAAGAACATATGTGCATGTGTACCTACACACAAATACACACACACACACACACACACACTATATATATATATAGTGTGTATATATATATGTGTGTATATATATATATATTACACATTTTTAAATTATAAATATATTTGTTAGCAATAGTTCTTTTTCTTAGTAGAAATAATAAGACAGACTTAGTTCTGTATAAAACTAATTTTCAACAGTCCGTTGTTCATTTCAGCAGTCTGGAGATATTTGATAACTATATATTCTGCCTCTGTTCTCCATTTTCACTTTCATCTTTGAGTAATCAAAATGTTTTCCAGCATCTGTTCATAGCTTTGGCCTTTGGCTTCAGAGTCATAATACCACCACACAATCCTGAGTTTAGCATTAGGAAAAGGCCTATTTCTATCTGCATACTCTGTGTAGCAAGACAAGCTCATCGTACTTGTCTGAACAATGGAAGCCCAGCAGTGGGACGCATGCTCCAGAGCTATGTCGGTGGAGCTCTCTGAAGCTGAGTTTATGAGTTATAACCCTTAATCCAAATGAAATATAATTTTATTTGAGGTAGATCTGCAAGTGGGAGAATGACTATTAATTCTACAGTTCCAAAATAACTAATGTGCTTGGTTTGAAGCCAGGTACACTCTGAGCCCTGGATTTAAGTGCTCATATGGGAAAAGCAGAGGGAGACTTTAACATATGGATTCTTAGAAGAAAATGCAACCATTCCGTACAAGAAATATTGAGTTATTCTTAGTACTTTTTAATGTGTGGTTGACTGTATATTTTTGAGTGGTGCCATTTTTAACACTTGGCAATTCAGGCCACAGATCTTCATTTCCTGAGGTAATTTTAATAACTCACCCATTCACACAGCAAACATTTTCTGGGGAATTGATTATATAATATTGTATTGTACTTGGTTTGATGAAAAATGCAAGGAAAGGAGAAACAAGATCTGTTTTGTCGAATTACAATATTGATTAAAAATAAACCTAGCAGAATAAGCCAGCAAGTAAGAAGCAAAATAGAACTATACAATAATTAACTGTATGTTGATGTATTAAACTTTTCTATTAATGGTATGAACCCATAGTTGGTATTACTTTGGAGGCTGAGACAGGAAGATGTCTTGAGGCTAAAAGTTCAAGACCAGCCCAGGCAATATTGAGAGACTGTCTTTGGATAAATGCATGAATAGATGAAAGAAAATATCTGGTGGCAGTGCCGTTTGCATTTGCTGTTTTGTCTCTGTGAGAAAACATTATGCTCAATGTACCTTGAAGAAGAAATGGTTTATTTGGCTGAGAGGTTACATCCATCTACAAGGGAAGTTAAGATAGGAGCTGAGTCAGACCTGGAGGTACATTACTTACTGGCTGGTTCCCAGCCATTACTTATGGCTTACTCAGCTTAATGTCACATACGACACAGGACTATCTGACCAGAAGTGGCACCATCCATGGAGGGGTGGGCCCTTCCCTTATGACTCATTTATCAAGACAGTAGACATGTCCATAGGCCAATCTTACGGAGACAATTCTTCTATTGAGATTCCCTCTTCTCAGATGACTTTAGTTTGGGTCAAAGTGACAAAAACTAACCAGCACACATTGTCTACCACACTCTAATACTGGGAAAAGTTTTGAAGAGTCTGGCTTTGAAGAACTGATAACCTGATGGGTACGGGGAGAGACAAGTTTGTGAAGTGGGGGTGTGATACTCATTTGCTATCAAGCCATCTCAGTCACCATGAGAGCACGGTTGGTGCAGCCTCAAGTTCCACCTGTGAGAAACAGCTTTAGGAAAAAATTAGGAGTTTGAGGGGCTTTGGGGAGGAAAGTACAGTCAATTGCCTTGTGTCTTCACATATATAGAGAGGGCAAAGAAGGAGGGGTTTGCTGTGAGCTGGAAACAAGCTTTCCTCAAGGAACTGTGCAAGAGATTTGTGTGTTATATTGCTAAATGTTATGATTTATATGTCTTGATCTATGCGTGTCAGAGATAAGGAAATGGGAAAGCAGGCCAGACAAGAAAAACATCACAAGCAATGGGGCTGGAGACATAGGAAAGCAGTCTGCATAAAGAGGGATTCTTATACTGAAATGAGAAAATAAAATTAATGTAGGGATCATCAGCATCTGACTGAAGGTTTGGGCCAAATCAGATATAAATTTAAAATATTTCAAAACATAAAATATCATATGGATGCTACCTATTCTAGGTTGTGGCTTCATGTTATAATGCTTGAACAAAGGTTGAAATCACTGCTTCTTCATGCTCTGTCTGGATGAACAGATGTTTTAACTTCTCTGTGCTTTATCTATGAAAGGGGGAAATGAGAGCTACTGTCCCACGGAACTATTGTGGAGATTCAATAAACTGGTATTTTTAAATGTCAGAATAAGAGTAGGTCCTGCCTATTCATCTGTCAAGCTGTCACTTATCTAGTACCTGGCTCATCTAGTCCTAAATAAAAGGTTATTCATAAGATAATTACAACTACTAGGGATTTTTAAGCAGATGGAGAGCAGGAGGAGATTAGCATAGATCTGAGGCTAGAAGGCTGAGGTAGACCAGATTTCATGAAGATCTATATAAATGCACTGGATCTTGGACTAGGACAGAGAAATGCCCCACAATTCGAAGGGGAGACATATTTCAAAGAAGTAAGGGTGTAAAGTTGGACACGCAAGCACTAGTAGTTAAACAGAACTTTGAGATGGAGGTACTTAGAGACTGCAAAGAGTCTGGGACCATCGACAACAAATGGGGAGGTTCTGCATGAATGGACCCCAAAGCTTCGTAAATGAAGTCAACTGCACTCAGCCGGTATTTGCTCAAAGAATAACAATCATTAGCTAGAATTTCATCTTTCTTTGTGCTTTTGTGCAATTCTTTTGCCATCTGTTCTACGAATAAGACAGGATGTCAGTGTTGTGTAAGTGGAAAGTGAATTCTAAAGACGCTCTCTTATTTGAAACCGTGTCCTGGAGCATTTCATTAAATTACAAAGAAGACAGAGAAGGGCACGAGCTGAACTTTCCAGACACTTGGATTTATCTGAATGATGTCACAAAATCATTTCAGTTGGGAGTTTTTTTAAAAAAAAAATGATGAAAGAAAGCAAAACAAAAAGTAGGTCATGAAATGACCCCAAGGCAAAGTCTTAAATCTTAAAGGTCAGCAGGGCAGTGTGCTTTAAAAACTTTAATTATGGTGCTTAATTCTTAAGTGGGCTTACCGTGTCCTGTTAAGGCTATTCACTCTCATGCACCACAGCCCATAATGTCATTCGAGGTTTCCTTCCAGCCTCTCCAGGTATTAAAGCAGCTTGATGTGTTTTTGTTACATTAATCTTACTCTGATGCTAGTGATGATCCATCTCTTTTCCATCATGTTGAAAATTCTTTTCAATTAAAAACCCATCTCCACACATGATATTAGCATAAAGAGAGACATGTTCTGTCTAAAGCAACACTGAGATATTCTCAGGAATTGTTTTATAAATCATTGCAAGTAGAATTGACTTCAGGTTCCTTCTTCTTCCTTTTCTCCTCCTCCTCCTAAGTGAGCAGGAGTTGGGCTGATGAGTTTTTGGCCTGTATGCTTCATTCCTGTTGGAATGGATCAGTTTCATCCCACTGCCTCAGTAGTTTTACTGTACATGATGTGAAATATTGCAAACATACTTTAACAAAGCCATCAACTTTGAAATACTTTATTCAAGACGTTATGATTACAAAGGCAATAAAAGAAATGGTTAAAAGGAGGAGAAACTGCGCAGTAAGAGAGGATTAGGAAGACTATTGATGAAATCGTGTGTGGATTTTTTCAGGCTCCGGTGTGCAGAAAGCATGCAATGCGTGAATAATTCATGTAGAAATTCTATCGTAAAGTTGTATCAGTTTCCGCAGTAAAACCTGGCTGTGGAGGAGGAAAATACATCAACATCTGTGACAAGCTCTATGAAGAGACAGTGGCAGAGCCTTGCAGGCATCAGGAGCAAAGCAAAATATAATAAATTCCCTTAAGTGTCAAATTTGTGTCGGCTGAATAATGACACCATATGTCTGGGTTGCCGTGTCACCATAGGCTACTCTGAAAAAAACACATGGCTTTGTAGAAATGGCCAGCAGCCGAGGAAGAAACTTTGCTGCCTGCTGTCTGACAGTCACAGGAAATAGTTTGCTCAGCAAGGCCAGCTTCTGAGAAGCAGGAAGGATTATTATTATTATTTTGTTGTTGTTGATGTGTGTACTCTGTTGTCATAAAGTTACAGCATCCAAAGTGGACCAATGTTTAGAGTTGGTACATGTCAGTATCATTTAAAAAGTTACTTTTGGTGTCTTATCCCTCAAATGAGTGGGGGCAAGGTTTTCTAGCCCACCTCTTAACCTGGGGAAGGCATTTGTGATACCTCTATCTTTATATAGCTCTCAGATATAATCTTCAGAAGCCTCAGGTCTTATCTTACTCATTCCCGTACTTAGGACTCAGATAATATTTTGTGTTGGGGAAACTGAGGCACTGAAAGACAGTGTTCACATTAATCGTCAGGAAGAATGCTTCTGTTGACAACCCAGTATCCTCACCCAACCTGGCTCTCCTTCCCGCAGGCCAGACATTTGTGAGATGGGATTTGCTTCTCTTGAGCTCTCCTTTTCTGCTGGCCTGCTGCCTGCCCACTGGCTTTTCCATTTTTCCTGGGTTCCTGGATTTGGCAGCACTGTAGGCCAGGATTCTACATACTGAGCATAGAAATACTGTTGGTGGAGAGTTCATGCCTGCATATGGTTCCCATGGCCTGGCAGTTCGGTCCTGCATAACTGTTCTGGACAGCCCAGACTCTGGAGAGAATTCAGCAGCCCTGGCCTAGGCTAGGCTACACAACAGCTGGTGCTGTCCCTCCCTTTCCATCACAATTAGTCCCTAAGGGATATTCTAGCAATAACATTTGGAATGGGTTACACTTACCTTTAGTCTCAAGGCCATAGGCAGGTAACCTGGACAATAGGGGGACCCAATCTGTTATTAGTTTTCTATGTGAGGAAACAGTATGTTAACGTTTAAACAATAACCAAGTGGAAAGTGAAACAGATAAAGAGAATAGTGGTTTCCTGTGATGAAGTCTGTGTATCCCACTCAGCACAGCAATGGAAAGACACTGGGGAGGGGCTTGTGAGATGCCTGTGAGAGAAAGAGCACTTTGCTCAAGCCTGATGACCTGAGTTCTATTGCTGGAATCCACATGTGCCCTGTTGCCTGCACACACATACACACACACAATGCACACATGCAAGCATGCACACATGCATATACATGCATTATGTGCATACATACATGCATGCAGGTGCATGTGAATGTACCCATGCATGTACACATATACATACTCACACATGGACACACATACATGCACACACACACACACATGTATACACATGCATGCATACACACATGCATATATATATATATATATATATATATATATATATATATAATACATTTATTCACACATACACATACCTATGAACACAAACACATAGACATGTGCCCTTACACATACCCACACACAAAGTATTGGTTGTTTACTTAAAGAAACAGAAGCTATTGTACATATATATGCTGTACAGAGGGTCAAAGTGAGTCTGAAAAGTATAGTTTTGGCCCAAAGCAGCCTGAGGCACGAGTACAGCCAGATGTGTCTTACCCACCAGATCTCTGCAGACCTGTTTCACCCTGTCACATCCTATCCTGGCCCAACTAACCCACTTCTTGTATTAAGTTAGTCCTGTTTTGGCTGTTTTATGTCTTCCTGAAGACAGTCTAAAGGTTCTTCAGGTTACAGATGGCTACAAACATGATTTCTCCATCCTTCTGCCTCCTGTTTTACTCAGCCATGACCTTCAACTGAACCTGTGACTCCTTTAAGTAAAAGAATGCAGGAAAAAGCAGCATTGTGTCCATTCTTGGGTTCAGATTGCATTGGGCTAGGGGAGGTTGTGTTCTGACATTAGATCTAAAGGCTTAGACATGAGGTGAACTGTCTTGGGCATTTTTCTGACAGCAGCCCCATTCTGGAGTGGAACAGAAGTCAACGGAAGACATAGTCCAGAGGAAAACCACTTACCCAGCATGAAGAGGCCTTAGATTTGATCCCATCACTGAGGTGGGGGAAGGAAACATGAGGTAGAAATACCACCCATTTTTTATCTAGTGTCATCTCTCCCACTGAAGAGGCTGCTGATCCCACTGTAGCAGATGCTCTCCCTGTCAGTCTCCATGGAGATTGTAGAAAGTGGTTATCGCTATAATAAGGATATGAATGCCTGTAGATTTATACTCACTTGGATTACAAACTTAAGCCACATTATTTAGATTCTTCTTTGAACTCTGTATGAGATTTTCATCTTGAAATACTTGTGTCCTATGAGCCTGGGTACCTTATCACATAATGAGGTGTGGTTGGATGTGCTGTCCTTAGCATGTGGTTATGATAGATTTTGTCAAGCTAAAGTACAAGTAGAAGACAAATAGGAAATGTTTAATAATATTAGAAATATAGAAGAAATGCCCTATAGTGAGAAATGGGAACTTGTAGAGCCCACCTTCAGCAGAAAGACAGGGCATCAAGAAAGGGATGGGGTTGCCATCCTACAGTCAAAACTCTGACCCGTAATTGTTCCTGTCTGAAAGAACTGCAGGGATGGAAATGGAGAGAAGCCTGAGGAAAAGAAGGTCCAGCGACAGGCCCAAAGTGGGATCCAGCTCAAGGGGAGGTCCCAAGGCCTGAGGCTACTACCAAGGCTATGGAGTGCTCACGAAAAGGGACCTATCATGATTGCCCTCCAAAAGACCCAACAAGGAGCTGAAAGAGTCAGATGTAAATATGTGCACCCAACCAATGGACAGAAGATGCTGACCCCTGTGGTTGAATTAGGAAAAGGCTGAAAGAAGCTGAGGAGGAGGGCGACACTGTAGGAGGACCAGCAGTCTCAACTAACCTAGACCCCAAGATTTCTTAAACACTGGACCACCAACCAGGCAGCATACACCAGCTGATATGAGGCCCCCAATACATGTACAGCAGAGGACTTCTGGGTCTGGGTTCAGTCAGAGAACATTCACCTAACCCTCAAGAGACTAGAGGCCCTAGGGAGTAGGAAGGTCTGGTGAGGGTGGGGTAGGGGGACATACTCATGGAGACAGAGGAGAGGAAAGAGGTATGGGATGTGGAACAGTCAGAGGGTAGATTGAGAGGGGAATAAAATCTAGAGTGAAAAAATTCAGATTAAATGATAATAATAATAATAATAATAATAAATATGGAAAACATTTTAAACTGTAATGTACTGATTTTAAACTGTAATGTATTAGGTAGGCAGCAGACTTAGTTTTGTCTTTGTTATTTTAGTGTCTTGAGATTATTTCTGAAGAATAGTATCCACATCAACTTTCTTTTTATCTGTTTTTCTAAAAGGACAGTGTGTCTTTCTTCACAATGAACGTGGGGACTGTTTGCTGTGTCTGTGAGGATACATATATGTGTACATATATATACATGCATCCAGTGAGAGGAGGAAGCAAATAGTCTATGAATAGCTATCAAATGACATTATCTACCAAGAATATTGTCAGGGCAGCATGCGTCTCCTGTATATGGTTTTGGAAGACTGAACAGAGGCGGTTCATCCATGTTTCCTGAACATCCAGACACTGAAGGATCAGTGAGAAAATAAAGAGCTCTTTACGCCTGAAACAGAACCCTCTTTGATGTTATTTTTTGGGATAGAAAAATAAAAGCAGAAAGCATCCTTCTAATTGTTTACTATTTCTTACAGTATCACAGTGATTAATCATAGATTAATCCTCCTAGACACTGGCTTTTTTTGATTCTCTCTTTGAGAAATAGAAACATTGGGGGAAAAACATTGGGGGAAAAATTACTCTTACCATTTTAACCAAAACCAAAATTTTGGGTTTCATATTTATGAAGTTAAGAGCTAGTGTTAAAGAATTATTGCTAAATGTTTCTGAAGGCACAGGTTTGGGCTCCTCTGAATTATGTCGAACATGGTAACTTCATAGAGGAATATAAACAGACCCTTCCTCGTTGGCCCCTTTTCTTTACAGTGACCATCTGGTTAAATTCTTAAATACAGATGTGACGGAATTATATGTTTTGGAGATGCACTGTAGGAGCCTGTTTGACACTTGGAGCTCTTCCTAGCCAGCTGAAAGATGCTCTGATAACATTCAGATTTTGAGACTCTGTCTGACACACTGGCAAGAGGCCTACAACCGAGGAATGGATCTTATGAGTCCGACCTCTTAGCCAATTTGGAAGAATTTGAATTTTTTTTGGAACAATGAAGCCGAGTTCTAAACCCTTTCACCACATGTTATAAATATTAACAATGAAGGTAATGTGGGTGGTGGGGACTTTTTTTTGAAATGGGGATTTCAATCTTGGCTGACATGATAATAAAGTCATTCACTGAGAAACAGAGCAAGAGGCTGTTCTAATTTTACATTTTCCCTCTTTTTCTCAAAAGGATGAGGAATAAGAAACGTTGGCACAGTGATCCAGTTTATGGAGGCAATATTAATGGATATAATGGGTCCGGCCAAATTACACAAGTATTTATAGTGTAAAGTTTTGAGGAGCATAGTGTTGAGCAGTTAAGCAGGCCAGCTGTGGGGCCAGATTTCCTGGGCTTAAGCAATAGCTCTTGCACTTACAAGCTGTGTAAACTCAAGGCATACAGAAGTGAAGCACTGTGCCCAGTTTCTTCACTCTAATGTCTGCTAGTCATAGGACTTAACTCAAGAAATGGCTTCAAGGCTCCCGTTAGATCTTGATGTCATATGTGCAGTGAAACCTCAAGGGCTTGATAAGTATTAATAACTGTTCTCATTATCACTGAGCAAAAATCCACATGATTAAGTTTACTTACTCCAAAGGGGGAAAAAAAAGAAAAGTTATTTAATTTTTGATATTTATTTCATAGTATCCTTTGATATCTTTTAGGTACTAAGAAAATTGATGGAAAAGTTTAACTCCCCAAATTATGCATTTGACTTTTAAGAATTATCCCTGCCATGAAACCTCCCTTATTGTTCTGGCTGTGTTGGCTGATGGTCTCAGGTCCTTTTATATCAGTCCTTGTGTAGATTCTGGCTTGGGTCACCTCTTGTACCTTTCTGGATGGAAGAGATGCTCTAGGATCTTCTTCCTTTTGTTACTGAAGCAAAGCTGTTTCCTTAGTAACGAACCTTGATAGACACAAGAAGCACTCGTGACTAAAGTACACACCACTTCTGCCCTTGACTGGCAGCAAAGCAGTTTCCGGAGGCAATGTTAATGGATACATACACAGTACACATGGTAATCATGCTCACAAACCCTGGGCTGGGCTGGAAAACACACTCCCTAAAACTGACTAGGAGAGTCACGCCACTGCTTTGTGTGTTAATTTAGAAATTAGTGAGCTGAAGCTGAAGCTGGACAACATGCACCGCGGACAGGCTAGACATCTGATCATCAACACAACTCAGTCTTCTGTGTGGAAGCTCATTTGTATACTGCTGGGAAACAGAGTGGCCCAGAGGACGTGGAAGATGCCTCCTATTCCCTCAGGGTGGTCAGGACCATCGGATTGCTTTGTGGCATTTTCTTTGCAGGAAAGGCATGCTGGATCCTAGTCAATGAATGCTTACAATGTTTAAGAAGATTATTTTGTTATCATTAAAGGATAGTGGTGATTTTTCTGAATTCTAGCAAAATAATAGGGGGGAAGATGGTCTAGTGCTGGCATTGTCAACCTGTGGTTCCTGACCCCTTTGGGTCACACATCAGCTATCCTGCATATCAGGTATTTACATAATAATTCATAACAGTAGCAAAATTACAGATAGGAAATAGCAGTGAACTAATTTTATGATTTGTGGTCACCACAACATGAGGAACTGTATTAAAGGCTTGCAGCATTAGGGAGATTGAGAACCACTAATCGAGTATGTAAAATTGCCTACTGGGAGAACAAACATGTTTGAGTTCAGATCTCAGCACCTACTTAACAGCTAGGCCTACGCATGTGTGTCAAGTTGTCCAGCATTGACAGGGGCTCACTGGCCAGCAATCCAAGTAAAAAACTTGAGCTTCTGGGCCAGCGAGAGAGTCTGTCTCAAAATAGAGGATAGAGGGTGGTAGAGGAAGACATCTCTCTCTTACACACACACACACACACACACACACACACACACACACACAAACACACATGCGTGCACACACACAAAGAGAGAGACTCTGTGTGTGTGTGTGTGTGTGTGTGTGTGAGAGAGAGAGAGAGAGAGAGAGCACAACACCACAGATTTTAAAAGAAATGTAGAAAAAGACTATCAGTTTAATTTAAGAAGTCCCCTCCCCCAGCTTTTGATTTTTCTTTTTGTTCTCTTTGAGAACTAATCCTAGAAACAGCCATTTGTCACCTTTTGATTATGCTTCAAATTAGCATCATGTGACATATCACTCACTGCACTGGTCTTAAGACATAATTCCCGGGCACCCTTTCTTCCAGAAAAAAAGAATCATCTGCTAGGCACAAGAATCTTGGGAGTTGTAATAATATAAGACAAATTAGAAAATTACTAATAAATCCTAATAAATTGCACTTCAAGTAGGTCTTGTGGGGTATTTGATTCTAGAAGCTGATGACTCTAGGCCAACTAAGGAAATGGGCATTTTGTTGAGTGTGTGGAGGTGGGCCAGGCTTGAGCTATGGTGCATCACTTCAGGGCATGCATCCAAACAAGGTCAGCCTGTGCCAGGCCACACCTCTATTTGACCCTGTGCACCTGCAGCGTGGGAACAGAGATCAGGGACAGTCCTTTTCTCCCATCTTCCACCTTTGGGGAACAGTTGCCACACATTCCCATGAGGCTGGGCAATGCCCCATTTCTTCACAAATTGGCAGAGAGTGGGAAGAAAACAATTAGGTTGACAAGAGTTAGTGAGAACAATTACTGAACTCCTGTGAAGTTTCTCAACTCAGCTCCAATGATGATGTCACTGGTGCACCAGCAAGGTTGCACGTGACTTACGCTGTTGTTTTCTTGTCGTCAGCCCTATTCCATCAAAAATGGAAGAAGAATTTTATTTCTTACATCTCGAATTCTTGGTAAATATCCAGAGACATACCCATCCAAAGGTAGTTCCTCTGCTTGAAATCTTTCTTATTCAGATGGGAAGACAAGGTTGGCTGCCTGGAAATGTCACCTTGCTTCAGAAAAGTGACAAAAGACACCAGAGACACGGTTAACACTTAAACTCATCTTCGTCATGTACCATTTGTTCCTGAACATTTGAATCTCAGTTATGAAAACTGTAACCCTTGAAGGATTAACCCTACTACCAAGGCAGTTAGGATCTAGTGAGTGAAAGATTTCATCTAGATGCATCCCCTTTGTTCCAATAAAATCTAAAGAAAACCATCAATTATTCTGTTTTGTTTTCTGTCTGACTACATTCATTGAGAAATATCCTTACAGAAAGCCCAAATGCCTTAGAAGAACCAATCTGAGCCGATTAATGCTGTTCCAAAGTGGGGTGAGGCTGCCAAACTAAGCAAATCTTGGCGTGTCAATCGTTGACATCAGGAGCTGCCCTCCGCTTTATCTGCAAAGAGTAGCTGTGAAGGCTTGGTAGTCTGCCCAGCATATGCCCACAGGCCTCAAACCTGCTGTCTCAGAAGCCACTGACAAGGTGAATTTGGCCCACAGTGGTGGCCTGCCCCTTGGTAGAAGATGCAGAGATGAGCTACCTACCTCATAAATTCCTGGATACTGTTTCTCCCCCTGGAGTCACAAGTTCTTTGTTTTATCTTTCCCTTTTGAACCCTGGGAAAAATAAATCAAAGTGATTTGCTCTGCCACTTAGAAACCGGCCCTGGGTCAAAAAGCCTACAGAGGAGACAGGGAGACAGGCTTCTGAGGTTCTTAGTCTCATTGTCTCCCCTGAGATGGTTCCAGTGGCTTGAAAGGAGGGCTGTGCTCAGGAGCTGATGAAGCTCCATTAAAACTGAAAATCAGTGTGAAGCACCCACTCTCCCTCCCATTAACAAAGAGTGCAGTATCCCTGGTAACAGGGATCACTTAGCATAGAAATTAGACCCAGAAATAACCAGTTCAGCCTCCACACCCTTTTACCTGGCAAGAAGAGAGTTGGTCCTGTGACACCATTGTTTAGTTTGCTTGATTTTTAAAGCACGATTCAGGGAGGGCATGTCTCAATTTTTGTAGGGATGTCTCTCTATTGACAAAATCTTGGGAACCTGGCTCTGCTAACAACTTGGAGACTTTGTTGTGTTAGGCTCACCTCATTATTTTGGCACAGTCCTGATCACCCCTGTGCATTGAGGTCTTAGGAAATTATCTAGTTTTTCAGTTTCTCTGCATCCGAAGGGGGGAATTGTATCACCTTTAAAATGTTGTTTATGAAAGACTAGAATCACTAGGGTCACAGGGAGAGTCTTAAGCTATCTCCTTTGTGACTGGTCTTGCTACTGAAAAAGCTAGTTTTTCCAAAACTAAAAGAGAGCAACTGTGGACATTGAAGTTGGCTAGCTCTGTTGTGGATATATTGTGCCCAGAATCTGGAGACCAAGAGGCTCCACAATCTCCACTGGATGCTGAGCTGAATGGCAGAGGCAGGAAGCCCTTGACTAATTTGAAAGAACCATCTTCAGGCTCAGAGAGAGATCACATCACTCCATTCCCAAGGCAATGATGTCATAAGCCTTGAGACATCTGTTGAAGGCTCCGTTCTTTAGTGCCTTCCCCTTCCCTCATAGCCTCAAGCGAGAGTATTTATGTTCAACAATGAATACTGCCTTTCAGCTAAGGGGCTTGTCTTCTGACTACTGAACTCCAGTTGTCTGCAGTGGGAAGGACAACTGGGGAATATTTTCTCTTTCTCTGAGAAGGAATTGGGAGAGTTTAATTAGGAACTGTTCAAATGCCATACAAGTAAAATAATAAATATCTTGCAGCCAAGAGATATACTTATTCAGTCTTTTCTTTTGTCCTTTTGTAGATAAACCAAGGCCTGGTAAATACAACTAGCTTGGCTAAGACCACATTGGAAAGAAGAGGGAATAAGAGATGAGAATACGGATATATGTGTATGGAATTGTCATGATGAAGTCCATTATTTTTATACTACTAAAGAATTTAATAAAAATATTAAACTGGTGGTTTGTCTTCCAGATCTAGCAACAGAATTATTTGTTTTACATATCATTAATCTATAATAGATCCTTTAGTCTTGTTACTGGAAATGACAAGATGCATGGCTTGTAATGGGGAGAATTGTGTTTACATGTATGTATTTGGGGCTCCAGTGAACATGGATTTAGTGTTGGTGATTCTGGTTATGTTAACAATCATTCTTTGAGGGCTCAAATGACAGATAGTGGGAATAGTCAAGAGTTTTGTGACCTCACAGCCCACCCCAGTGACATTATTCCTTTGCAAGGCTACACTTCCTAACTCTCTCCAAACAGCTACCAACTGGAAATGAAATATCCAAATGTCCAAAACTTAAGAGGAACACCTCTTTTAAGCCACCACACTTACCTTTAGAGATAAAAGAAACATTTTCCACTTTCTAGGCATCTTGCATTCTAGACTTCTTTATCTTTCCTAGCCAAACTACTGTGTTTGAAGATGACCACATAAGCCACTTGGAACCAGTCCCCTTTCCTGTGTAAATGTAGCTGATGAGGTTTCCTTCCTTGGAGATTTAAGTCTGAGGGAATATAGTAATTCTTGCTAGTGTGGATCATCATATCTCTGTGTCTGTCTACCTGACTACCAGGGGAGCCATTATGAAGGCAGGGAGAGTATGTGGGACAGTGTTTTAGATGGTTGTAATGGCTATGGCAGATCCTTGGGAGCAACAGAAATTTGTCTTTCATGCATCTGGATGTTAGAATGTCCAAGATCCCAGGGTCTGGGGTGGGCCTGCTTCCCGTGTGGCCATTTTCTCACTATTCCTTGGCTTGCTGGAAAGGACCAGTGATGTCACCGGGTGCTTACAGTGGTGCTAGTCTCCCTCCTGAGGCTCCCAACCCCACATCCTAATCATCTTCTACAGGTGTCGCCTTCCGATCTCTCAGAAGTGGGTCTCAGCGCTTGGGCCTGGTGGTGGGAAAGCAGGGTGGTAAGCATCCCAGACTCAGCCTCTGGACCTGGATCCTTTCTTGCTTAAGTCTGTTCAAATTGGGCTTTCTGACCCTTTCAACCCTAACTTTCTACAGTGGAGTTGGTGGTAACAGATTTGGTTTTTATAGAGTGATATTTATTGGGGAAAATATATCTGAATATTGAGAAAGTCATGGAGCCGAGTGCTAATAGTGAGCTATTTCCAGGCTCACTTTCTATTCTTTTTGTAATATATTTAGAAAAAAAGGACATTTATTTCCTTATTAACAGGAAAATATTATATCTACAATTTCACAGTTTCCTAAAATTGTGGTGCCAGCCACTGACTACACTGCCCTTTGGTCTCTGGCCCCTCCATAGTCCAGGTAGAAACCATGTATTTTCTCCTCTGGACTCCCAGGATAATTGTATGAGCATGTGAGCACTCACAGATGTGCCTTCCACTTACACGTGCCTCATTTGTCTTCGTCCTGTAAGGTGAGGATCAGTCGTCTTTTTCTGTCATAAGGGTTAGCATCTTTTCTAACCCCACATGTTTTTAAATTCTCTAATCTTGAAAGGTCAATTGCAGACTTATTTGTCAAATAAAATAATAAATTTATTGTGATAACTGCAAACTGGAAGATGATGACTAATAGCTTCCAGAGGCAAGATGGTGTCCCAGGAGTCTGGGGAGGCTACTGGTGTGTGACAGATTTGCTTTCCTGGTGTTTGGGTTCCTCACACACTTACACCATTCACAAGAGTAGTAAAACAGGAAGCTTTATTTGAATAAGAGCCCCCCAGGAAGGCTAAACCCACCACTTAAACCCAAGGTCACTTTTGTCTTCTAGCTGGCTGCCCTTACCCTGGATGGGGAAGGGGGGAGGGGAGAAAAGAACTGCTCAGAGCGGGTAGGGGAGGGAGTGTGGGCCTCTTTAAATGACTGAATTTACTAGCTGCTTTGAATTGGCTTCCTGTATTTTATCTTGGGGGAAAAAGTAGGGCAAAGTGACAAAAAAAGAAAAAAGAAAAGAGGAAAGGGAAGGGAAGGGAAGGGAGGG
>NW_021604566.1:12412252-12418732 GCF_004785775.1 Grammomys surdaster | reverse complement strand
AAAGAAAAGAAAAGAAAAGAAAAGAAAAGAAAAGAA
The DNA here is from genome assembly GCF_004785775.1 of Grammomys surdaster. NCBI lineage: Eukaryota > Metazoa > Chordata > Mammalia > Rodentia > Muridae > Grammomys > Grammomys surdaster. The sequence goes on along the minus strand of NW_021604566.1, from coordinate 12,418,696 downwards.
AAGAAAAACCAACTATGTAACCAGCCAAGGAACCAGCCAATCAGCCAACAAAACACCCCAACAAACTACTCTGGCTTTATAATCGCTGTCCCAGGCATGGCAGAACTGTCTTATCTTTTGGCAAGTCCTTTATGTTGATGTTTACACAGAACGCATATGTGTGCTTGCTGCTGTTCTCTGCCCCACACGAGTTCTGTGTGCTTGCTGCTGTTCTCTGCCCCACACGAGTTCTGTGTGCTTGCTGCTGTTCTCTGCCCCACACAAGTTCTGCTTTTAACATTGGTGACCTTTGGACCAAGTTCCCCTGAAGGTACACCCTGACCTTTACCCTGGATCAGAAGATGAATAATGCTAGCTATTGAAATCCAACTGACCTATCCTATTCTAATATTTTTCTCAATTCTGAAGCTAGGGAGAATTCATGTTGTTTTGATTATTCCTTTAGTTAAAGTGCATTCGCAGCAGCAGTGAATTATTAATTTTCAACATCCCTTTAGAAAGAGAAATATAGAAGATAAGGAGTTCCAAAGGGCCAACTATAGACTGATGATACCTGCGATGACTAAGTTTGTTGGTAGATCTGGAGGACAAACCACTAGTTTAATATTTTCATTAAAATATTAAATTTTGATTAGTATACAGAATGACGGGTTGATTATGATAGAAGAGCAGGCTCACTTCAGTTTCTGAAGTATTTGAATGGTGACCACAGGCCTTTATGTATTTACCACTATATCTCTGCTATAATTCTCTCATAATATTGGTACTTCATGTTTGCTATTGTGCCTGGCTTTTTATGGGGCACTGAGGACCACACTTAGGTCCTCTTGCTTGCACAGCAAGCACTTCACAGACTGAGTCATCTTCCTAGTCTCTCATTGTACTTTTTATATTTGCTGAAATCTTGATATCTCAAATGGAAAGAGGCAGTTTTTATATTTTATATCAGATGTTTTGATGAGAAGCTTATTGCATGAATCTGCACTCATCCCCATCTACCCTATCCGTCATTTGCTTGTTCATAACTGCACATGCTGTTGGCACCATGAATAATCATGTAGTCCTTAATGACCCTGGTTTAGAACTAGACAGCTATCTATGAGCACAGCTGGTTCTTCTCAAGTCAGTGCATATGAGAACAGATGCCATGTTAAACTGTTTTCCTTCCTCAGGCTTCAAGCAACTAATGTGCAGATAACTGAGCATCTGAATCACAATATTAGGCCTTGTTAGAAGCCATGTGTTTTTACGTGGTCTGGGGATGCTTTATGAAGACACTATGCAAAGGCAAAGAGTACAAAAGTCATCCCTGATGCTGAGGAAAGAGATCTGAGAATAGACAGCATGTGTTCAATGGGATACTTTTTCAAACTGCTTTTGCATCTTATTTCTCTCTCTAACTTCTGACTTGCAACATTTAGTTGAAAGATTGAGGGTCACTGAAGTCAGCTGGCTTGCCAAAGTCATACATGTTATATACATCACAGCTTCCCAACTATTAAAGTTTAAGATAGAAAGGCTTTTTGAAATATGTGATCCTCTTTCTTGACATGAGGCAATAGAAGACACACTAATTATGCTACTCCCAAATTCACACTGAGAGCTCTAGCTCTGGCTCTCAGGGTGGATGTTTGGGACAGGGCTGTCAGGAGGTCTTTTGGGTTTAGTGAGATCATAGAAGTGGGGTCCTAATCCAGCAGTATTGAAGTCTTTCATTTCCTTTCTCCATTCCTCTCTATATACATAGAGAGCAGGCCACATGAGAACACCAGGGAGCCAGAGTGAAGACTCTTACTTAGACCAGGACCACACTGACTCTCTGATCTTAGACATTTAGCCTCCACTACAATGAGAAGAAAGTCTACTATGTAAGCCACAGCTGAAGGGATTTTGTTATGACTCACTTACAGAATAGAAATAAAATGCATTCAATGTAAAATGGCCTCCTCTCTATGGCAACCAAAAAAAGATTGCGAGAATTACTTTGTTTTGAAGTAGAAGAAAGAAGATTTGACATAATGCAGTAAAGAACATTGGTCCAGAAGGAAAGCTTTAGGAATGGCAGCCGCCATGACTATGTACTTGGACACGTTGTGAGCCATGGCTGTGTTCAGGCATTTTCTCTTTCAGGTGCATGTGAGTTCTAAGACTGCTTTAGCTTCCCTGAAGAGACAAGGAAGGTGGACATACTTGAGGGGGGCTTTGTGGAAGAGTACACTTTTAAATTGCCCTGGGCCTCTACCGTCTGAAATAGTTCATACTGTTTATCTGGAAGGCAGGCTGCTAATTTTTCTCTGGCATTCTCTGAAACCACCAGGTTTTCCAAGAGTTGTTTTTTTTTTTTTTTAATGTGTAATTGGCTGATAGCTGAAGCTGATTTATTCTTAACTTCAATAGACATGACCAATAATAAAATTATCAATTCAAGGTATCCATACTTCCTACCTTTAGAAGCTACTTTGATCCTTTTCAACCTGGCTTGGCTGCAATGACTTTGAATGTCAGTATGTGCAAAATACTGGTACTTGGGAGTATGATTTTAACAGGAAGATAGTCTCTCAGATCCAATTGAGGGCCTTAAAACACATAGTTGTGCTGGACATAAACCAACGACTCTTGCTTTATAAGAGACAGGAAAAAAGGCCCAGAAGGTCAGAACCCTCCATGAAATCAGGCAGACATTGCAGTGGTGTACCTAGAAGCCAAAGCATAGTGGAGGTGCTCATCCAGAAAAGTCCTCAAGCCACTTGTAGAGGCAAACATAAGTATGATACTGTTGTTCAAATCATTTTCCTCACAAATCTAAGATTTGCTCCACTGACTTGAAAACAGAACTCTGCTTTTTATTTTTTTCTGTCTGCAAAGTGCTTACTACCTATTTGGGACTTGTGGTATTCCCCACGAGACCCTGAGTCACAAAGCAGAGGCCCCTCTGTTTGCTTATGCACATTGTTGCCTAACGCACTCCATAAGTCATGCATAATTATAGTGTGTCCAGCTTTCAAAAGATATACTTGTGGTAAGCTTGGATCCTCTGCTTCTTGAAAAATGTCACATGCAGAATAAAACCTTTCTTGGGAAACACTGACATTCTTTCTTGATGAGGGAAATATTTATTTGAAAGTGTATGTTTGAAAAGACTCAGGGTAAAATTGGTAATGGCCGTTTCCTGGCTGGGGAACAGGGCAGACCTGGTCACTTGTTGAGGTCCCATTTGAAGGATGCCTCTTGTACAGGGACCCTGAGAGTAACTGTGGATTGAAATCAAGGGTTTTGTGGGGAGAAATTTGCTGACTCCCCCCCCCCCTGCCCCATGGAGCAAAAGAACTCTTAAAAATGAATCTTTAAAATCAAATCTTAGGGATCACAGTGTTTCAGAGGTTGTCCACAGATGTGAAAATATTCCTTAAGTCATAGTTGATATAAAGGTAAATCATCATATGATTATAAAAAGATAATACAGGGCCTGGGGACAGCTGAATGATTTCTTTTAAATATGGCTATTATTTCTCTTTTGAGAGAGAAATCGTTTTGCAGTTAGAAAATTCTTTTTCTGCTAATAGCACATTCTCATTTTCAGACTTAGTAGCAAAGCACTGTGGTGGCAGGCATCCCACGGGACCACGGCCCAGTTTGGAGCCATCTCCCACATGTGGGTAATTTGAGAAATAAATCCATTCCCTGGAATAATTTGCAAGTGGTCCAATTCTGTCCACCGAATTCAGTAACAGACTTTTGAAGGAAAGACACCTGCTCTTGGCTGTGTGCCTGAGGCAACATGGCGCAGTGCGTTCAGTGGCAGGCTGACGCCACTATGTGGATACTGATCTCATGAGCTGGGCTTTTCCACCGTTAGTGGAATGAGACTGCATTCCTTACTACCCTCACTTTTGCTTGTACAAACGCTGGGGTTTGCCCACACGAGTGACTCCAAACCCAAAATGCAAGTCTTACTTGTGGCTACTAGAATGGATCCTGATGGAAATTTCTACAATAAATATAAAAATGTCATGTGAAAAAAATCCTTTGGTACAGAAATCAGGGGGAGGAGTACACTATGTAAGGGACATTTTCTTCCCTGACTTCCACAGAAGTCTATCAGGGTGCAGAGAAGAGGCAAAGGTGACAGTTAACTTCTCTGTTCCTCCTATCCACCTTCAGTGTCTATCTACAAAGTGAGCAGATGGCTCATCTCCTGATCCTATCCTCCAACCCAGGGTCTGCAGTGATTCTCCTTGAAGGGTTTCCTGAGGTCAAGTGAGAGCAGACTGGTCACAGCATGTCACCTCAGTGGCCTGTGTCTCTCATTCCTGGAAGACCCTACAAACAGGGCCTCGTAAGACTGCTGACGTGGCAAGATGGCCACTTTCTTTCCCAAGGGAGACACCAGAATGTGCTCCAGTGTCATCTTTACCATGTAAGCTATAAGATAGTAGTCATTGTAAAAAATGTGTAGATTGATAGCTACACAGATGTAGGCAGACAGATGTAGATGACACATAGACACACAGAACACAGATCATCTTAGACACGGTCAACTGCTGTTTTTCCATCTTAACTGCATGGAATCATCTTTAGAAAACAGGGTGTTTAATCAAAATTGATCTAAAGCAAAGTGTGTTTGGAATACAAAGGCTGCATACCCCACTCCCATTAGGCTGGTTTTGCCTTTCAGCATTTTGCAAGCTCTTCTCCAAGGGCATGTATAACAGCTCTCCTGAGACCACAGAACAGTAAGTTTCCCAAAAAACTTCCACTCATAGTTAATTGTAGGAATAGAATTCTATCCCAGGCTGTCATGTCAGAATCCATGCCACACTTGTTTCCTGAGCCCAGCTCTGTCCGACCTGGTGCCTATGCACTTGCTTACTGTGTGCATACCTGGTGTACGGTGTGTTACTACTCTCCATGCTGGAGAGAAAGTCTAGCTGCTGTTCCGGCTGCTCAGTTACTTTAATTCTTTTCCTCCACAGTTATAAATACTGTCCAGAAGACACACCTGGGCATTCTAAGAAGTGATGTGGCTAGGGGGTGGCTTAGTCAATAAAATGCTTGCTGTGTGCAGGGGGGTGGCTTAATCAATAAAATGCTTGCTGTGTGCAAAAAATGAAGACCCAAGTTTAGATCCCTACCAAGCACATAACAAATCTGGGTGTACATATGTCTGGAACCCACTGCTGGGGAAGCATATCACAGATGTTTGCTATCCATCCACCCAGGATGAGTTGGTGAGCTTCTGGCTCATTTAGACTCTCTGACTCAAAAAGTAAAGATGGAACTAGGCATAGTAGTACACTGCTATAGTCCTAGCTACTGCTATAGTCCTAGCTACTGGGGCTAGGCTGAAGCAGGAGGATTGCTCCAGTCCAGAAGTTCTATAGTGCTTATAGAGCACTATGCAGATCAGATGTCCACACTAAGTTTGGCATGGGTATGGATGGCAATCTCCAGGGAACAGGGGAACCACCACTTTTCCTAAGGAAGATGAACTGCTAGGTCAGAAATGGAGCAGATCAAAATTCTCATGCTGGTCAGTAGATGAATAATGCCTGTGAATAGCCACTGTTCTCCAGGCTGAGGGAGACTCCTGCTCTTAAAATATAATAATCCTATTTTGATTTGCTTGTTTTTGTTTTATCTTATCTTTTAAAATTATTCTTTAAATGTCTGGCCTGTTTGTTTTCTAGAGACAGAAATGGTCTGAATTTGAATGGGAGGGGAGGTGGGGAGGACCATGGAGGAGCTGGATGATGGAAAATGGTCTCAGAATATATTACATGAAAAAATAACTATTTTCAATAAAAAAGTATAAATGATAAGGAAGACATTCTACATCAGTGTCTAAGTTTCACAGCATATGTTTGCATATCAGCACACATGAAAATATGCATGCGCTTATACCACATGTAAACACAAAAAAGTAACACACACACACACGATGGAGTGAAGTGGTGAATAGCCATTCTGAAACCGTGAAGCTCTACATTGAATTTTACATTTTCACTATTTTATATACTTTATATACTTATCTACTGACAAGAAAACAAACAAACAAAAAAGAAAAAGAAACAGAAAAATTCCACAATACAATTAGAACTAGAAAAACATGCCTGGTGGTGGTGGCATACTTCATCCAAACACTTGGGAGGCAGAGACAGAGGCAGAGAGGCAGAGAGGCAGAGAGGCAGAGAGGCAGAGAGGCAGAGAGGTAGAGAGGCAGAGAGGTAGAGAGGCAGAGAGGCAGAGAGGCAGAGAGGTAGAGAGGCAGAGAGGCAGAGAGGCAGAGAGGCAGAGGCAGACAGATCTTCACGGACAACCTGATCTACAGAACAAGTTCCAGGACTGCCAGGAGTACACAGAGAAACCCTGATTGGAAAAACTGAACCAAAACAATATCAAGAAGAAGGAGGGGGAGGAGGAGGAGGAGGAGGAGGAGGAGGAGGA
>NW_021604566.1:12394729-12412152 GCF_004785775.1 Grammomys surdaster | reverse complement strand
AGAAGAAGAAGAAGAAGAAGAAGAAGAAGAAGAAGAAGAAGAAGAAGAAGAAGAAGGAGAAAAACCACTAGCTTTCTATTCTACTTTATGACTTATTTCCACTGTCTACACTTCCATGAAGGTCAGGTCACCATCTGCCTGTAGTAGAAAATGGTTCACACACACACACAGACACACACACACACACACACAGACACACACACACACCACACTGCTGAATTTGTTTAGTGTTGCTTGTGCATTTATGCTTCTAGGGAACACTCTTTGGTATTAGATAACCAATCAGTTGGCTCTTCCCTAGAGAAGATTAACTGTCTTTTTCTCACCTGTTGTTCTTTGTATCAACCCAGTTGACTTGGGGCTTTGTGAGATTTCCCTCATCTACACAGTGATGCCAACCAGTGTTGCGATTGTTCAGGTCTTGTTTGGGCAGTGGTGTTGCTGAGACTGCATAGCTGTAGCCTCCATTTCATAGCTAGAAGTCTCCCAGGAGACTCCCTGGCTCTTACATCTTTCCTTCCACTCTTTGATGACAGTCCCTGAGCCTTAGGTGAAGGAATCCTTCTGTACAAGTAATTATCAACTGGAGTGTGGCACCCTGAGGCTAGTTCTCTTTTAATCAGATGTGGCTTTCTCTAATGATTTTGGTCTGCAGGCTGGTTCTGAGCACAGGGCATCTAATTTCAGTTCTTTTGAATGAATACCTATTAGCGGAACTGCTTGATTATATGGCCAATGGATTTTTAGCTTTTGGAAGAATCCACTCCCAACATTGTATATAGGTTTTCTTCTCCTTTCATACTCTTTCCAATTCTGGCCTTTTGTCAGGAAAGTTAACTATCCTAATAGGTGTGAGGTCATACTTCACATTGGTTTTAATTATATTTCCCCAGTGATTAGTGATGTTGGAGGTGCCTTGACACCACTTTGATGTCTTTGGAAAGATGTTTATTTAAGGCCATAGTTTCCTTCTCCGCTGTAAGTTAGCGTTCTGTAAAGAGAAGTGAGGTGGGTTATTCACTAGATTTCTTAGGAACTGAATTTTTCTTTACCTTAACCTTAACACTATCAGCTTTGTAGAATTGAATTGATGTTTGATGTCAGCATAGATACAGGACTTTATTAAAAGTAGCTGATGTGAGGTTCAGGGCGAGGCAGTGACGACATCTCTTGGGATACCTCTGAACTTTTTTCCTCTTTTGGATTTTTCTTAAGGTAAGGTCTCCATAAACCTGTCCCCTAGTAGTGCTTGTAGTATCTGCACAGAGAAAACTCAGTTAGGAAAGAGCAACATTTAATTTATATTTTGAACTCAAAGACCCACAGAATAGTTCAGAAAAGTGACTTGAAGTTACTTCCAAGTTTCTTTCTAATCTCCATAAACACACAATCTTAAAATATAAACTTGTAAACTGGAAATGAATCTGCTCCGGCACCTTACAGCCATGTCTCCCTTCTCAGTTTCTCTTCTCGCTTATACAATGCCTTTGTAAAAATTACTTATTTTAAAAATATTCCTCAAATATCTGGAATAATTTTGTTCCTTTTTTTCTTAATCTTTTTCTTTCAAAAATACCTAAAATCTTCTGTGTGTTTAACCATAACTATTTTAAGTAGCATTTTAATTTTTCTGAGTGTGACTACTAGAAGGATTGAGATTAAGTAGTTGGTTTTCCTGAAACACTGAGCAAACTGTTTTTTCAGCTGTAATTATAAAGATGAGAAATGCTTCCCAGCGGTGGTGAGCCACTTGCAAGGCCCGGCATGGTTCTGCACCTGTCCCTGGCCTCCTTGGGGAGCGGACCTAGGCACTCTTGCTGGGGAGACCATCTAGCAGTGCTCTATTAATTTAATATTCTTGTTCTTTCCTTTAGATACATAGTTACCTTGGAGAGAACAAGATCAGATACTTCCAGACATTTTAACTTGATCCTGCTTGGAAATTTTACGTTTTGAGTATTTGAGCCTTATTAAACCGTAAGGATTAATGTCCAGCCAGAGTACAGGAAATGTCAAATATGTGCCTCATACTCTAGCAAGCACAGGATTACACGACTGTGATGAATAGACACCCCACACCCTAGTTTCTTCCATTCAGCAAAGCCTGACTTGTGTAATACAGATAATTCTTATCTTAGGAAAAGGCAGAGTAGAGGAAAGTGGTCCAGGGCTATCATGGTAACTTCATGAGAAACAGGGGACTTCGGCTTCCTCTTCTTTATTCTTAGAGTGTACCTGTTGATTTCACCCTCCTAAGATGGCATCTGGACCCGAACCTGTGTCTAAAGGGCAAGGGGAGGGGCAAAACACCCATGTCCTAATTGTAGTCTTCCAAGGGTTTCTGAAATTCTGACCAGTCCATTCTGCTCATCTCTGAACTATTTCATGTGATTGTTCCTTGATGTAAGACAAGGGTGGGAAATGTGTTTGCCTATTATTGTTTTTGGAAACCGAACACATTGAAACCACTCTGAAGAAAATGGGGCTCTAGTGAAAGGGAAATAGGAAGAATGGAATGGACGTTGGGGAGTTATTGTCAACCCTATTCTCCTATCTATCTAGTGACAAAACATGGAATGAATTCAACTATTAAGTCCTCCAGCCAATATTCCCCCATCTCTAGCTGTCCTTTGTCCCCCATTCATCCAATTACAAAATAAGATTCTGTGCAGTTTAGAAGACACCATGAGTCTGTTCATCCACAGCTGGTTTTGAAGAATTTTCTATCACTGCAGTCATTTTTGTTACTATTAAAATACCCCATCTACCAACCTGGAGCTTTAAACACCTCCTTAAGTCTACTCACATGGTTTACTTTTTAGCATACAACATGGTTTACATCATCCTCCCAAGGAGGCAGGCAAATTGATGGCTTTGACCTGTTCCCCTCCACCACCCCTGCTGTAGAAAACCAACAGCATCTGCCCCTGTTCAGCTTACTAAGCCATCCTAATTGAAGCAGTAGCTCCTAAGTTTGTCTTTTAAGCGGAAATGTTTGCCTATGCTTTTCTGAGTAGATGCATTTGACAGTAACTTGAAGTTTTGATCTTGATTTCTGTTTCTCATTTGTGTCCTTTCCCCCAGTTCTCTACCCTAGCTTTTCAGTATAAACAGGGCTACCTTTCCATTATGAGTTTGGGCGATTGTCTTTAATATCCCCTTGCCTGCAAGAAAATACTGTAAAGTGATTTTCCTGTCATATCGGTTGTAAGGTAAGTCCCTGCTTTATTCTTACCATTTCTAAGTCATCTGACTTTGGCAAGAGATCAGACAAACTGCAAACTATAATCATACAGCCTGAAGTCCCACAGCTCTAGCAAGAACCGTGTTCTCTTCCAGACCCCTCTCTCCTTTCACACAGTTCTATGCTCCCTGAGATTCTCACCCCTACCCCTTGTCTCAGGAGTTTCCCCCTCTCTTCTCATTAACAGCCCAACCCCCTTCACACATTTCAAGTTATTAAATACCATAAATGATGACATCAAAGACAAGTTATGAGCAAAATGTTATAATGGTTTTTATAAAAGAATGATTTAACCTGTTGAAGTAATTCAGTAATATTTTTTTGAGATCTTACATCTATGAATTTGTGCATTTTCCACAATTGCACCTTTTATACCAAATACATTTTAACTTTACATAATTGGCCCAGATCTGTTACGTGAATGGAGCTCTGAGATGTGTTTGTTAGTGTAAGCCATAGATCAGCAAGATGCCTTCCCTTCATCTACGCATGGAAGGCATTATGCCACATTTAGTAAGTGTCTACTGGAATTCCTAACTGTAGTTAAATCATGTTAGTATTTTTCTCGGGGTAGAGGCAGAGAGCTTAAGCCTGCTGAATGATTTGATATAGGTGAAAACCTGGCAGGGAGCCTTGTAACCTCAGACTGATCCTGAGCTGAGCCTCCTTCCTATGCATCCCCCAACTCCCCTTAGCACCTGCATGAGTATTTAAAAGGTGGTCCAACTGCTCCTGTGTGCTCAAGAGATGAAGAAGCTGTTGGAAGGAAATCTCAGTCCTCTGCAAGATGGTGGTGGTAGGAGATTCATGTGCCAAGAGAGCAACCTAGGGTGAAAAGAGCCATACTGGGTGTTTCCACTCCCTTACATCATTAGTTAGCTCAAAATGCTGAGGCTGACTTTTCCTGATGTTCCGTCCAGCTCACCATCTATCAGCACTGTGGCTTGCATTGTTTCTTGACTTGCCCGTGTGATGTTACAGCAGCAATCAGGCTGATTACGAGCTGTAGCCGCTGATGATTGTGGAGGGTGGTAGTCTGTTCTCAAACCTGCTTTCCTTGATGGTACAGTTTTAAAAAACCAAACAAATTGGTTTTGATTCTTCCATGACCCCAGAATAGTTACATGTTCACTTGAATCTCAGTTTTCCTGCCTGAAAAAAAAATGGAAAAAAAAATCATGTCTGAATTGCAGGGTAATCGAAGTCTTCATACTAAACTGTTAGCAGAGCACTTGACAATAATACTGGGATTTAGCACTTTTAGCTGCTCTCCTCCCTGATCACTCACTAGTGCTATTGTATTATTTTCTCAATAAAACCACTATACTCACTGCATTAACTGTGTACGATCATTATTATGTACAATGTAATTCATTACATCCCTGTACAATAAGTAAGAAAAAAAACTAAAAGCAAATGATACATTACTTTAACATGATTATTTGAAGTTTGGTCTTGTTCTCTCTGCTCATATGTCACTCTCTGAACTATTTTATATAATTACTCTATGACATAAGGCGGGCTTGAAAATGTGTTTGCTTATTACTTTTTGGTAACTGAACACATTGGAACCTCCCTGAAAAACAAGGGCTCTACAGAAGGGAAGTGAGGAACACGGAGTGGCTGTGGAGGTGGTAGTAGCAGCTCTTTAGTTCTTCTGTCTATAGTAATGTTTTATTATCTAAGAACAAAGCTGAAATACATTAGATGTCTACAACTACAAGTTCCACATTGGAGAGTTTGATTTTACTATGCAAATAACTAGCAAGTACTGGTGGACAGGACGTATCTTCAGGATTTGTTTCCAACAACTATCAAGATTTTGTTTAAAGTGTTGATTTCTTATAATATTCCTCTAGAGAAGGACAGAACCAATATTTTAAAAATATTTAGCTATTTTATGTGTATAACTGGTTTGCTTTGGATGTATGTACACCACATGCAGTCCTGGAGCCTGAGAAGTTTGGAAGAGGGCATTGGATCCCTGGCACTGCAGTTGTAAGCACTATGTGGGTACTGGGAATGGAACACTCCCTCTGCAAGAGCAACAAGTACCCTTGAAGGCTGAGCTATCTCTCCAGCCCTAGGATGAACTAATGTTTGACTTAGTGTACAAGAATATCTAGTTGCATGTTCTGATTTTGGGTAGATATTTCCAGAGTTTGAATTGGGGAGCTTCTAGGAGAAATACAGTCTCTACTGTATCATACTGCCAACGTAATATATGATATATCTGTAGATAGGCAGTAACTGTGGATATGTATGAAGTTTAGAAAAGAGAGCAAAGGTGATACAGAAAGACAGGGTGGACAAAAGGACACAGTAGTCACCAAAGTGGTTACAAAGGTTTTATTCTGTTTTGTTTTGTCCTCATTTCAAGTACTTTATAGCCTTTTCTTTTTTCAAGCTAGATAAATGAATTCAACTTTTAAAGGTATTGAAGTAGCAAAACCCACAAAAACATTAAGTAATTGGTAGTGAGATTATAAAATTCTTATTGAAGTTCTGTTGCTTCAGAATGGACATTGTAACTAAATAAATGCTCACTGGGATGGATAGAGGTTTAGACTGTGGGCACTTGAGTGGCTACTTTAAACCAGCTGTGGTGATTAGAATAAAGTGATTTTATTAAAGAAAACATACACACAAACAATCGGTGGTTATTCCCAACCATAAAATGATTTCATTGCTACCTGATAACTGTAATTTTGCTACTGCTATGAATCATAATATGAATATCTGATATGTGAGATATCTGATAGTTAATCCTCAAAAGAGGTCACAATCCACAGGTTAAATACCACTGCCCTATATCCTCACTACTCTAGCTTCTTACTTCCTCCAAGGTTAGGTTTCTTAGTCCACTGTAACACAAGCAAGGATGAACACTCCCACCCCACCAACCCCCAATGCTTCCTGCTGCTAGAGAAGTTGGTATAGTCTCATCTATAATCAATAGAGATCAGTGATAGTCGAACTCAAGTGTGAAAACTAGAGACTTATGGATTCTTCTCAACTGACTCTCTAATCCTATAGATCTGGAATGAGACCTAAACATTTGTTTTGAACCTCAAACCAAATTGTCTCAGGGTCCTGAAGGCCCAAGAGTGCTGGTGACTCCTCCTGTGCCCTCCTTGAGCAGAGGTGCCCCTGAGGTGGGTCTTCCTGTCTCACTTAAACCTTTCTGTGATTATCCTCATAAAAATACCCAGAAGAGTGTTCCCATAGTGATTCAAAATCAAGTTAAGGTGCCAGAAAGATTAACCACTACATTTGGGAAGTAATAGCTTATGCTCATGAAACCTGTGGACACCCTCTTTGCTATTCCAAGGAGTGTTTCAGAATTTCTAAAGTGTCCAGTAATTGTCCCAAGCAATTCAACATGTACATTTGAAACCAAACCCTGAATTTGCTTGACAGGCCTGTTATTGTTATAGAGCAGTGAGCAAAGAATGAATAGGATGAGGTTTGCATGCTCAATGGTCTAACCCAGAGACTGTCAGCTCTGAATCACAGTGCTGGTCAAGATGCTGTAGTGGAGCATCACTTCTCACACAGACACCCTAGGATCCGCATGGTGCATTACAGGAGGGAAAGAACACCAGCTTTGTTGTGGTGACCAAAGAATTCAATTTTATTTTACAACTGCCCTAAAATTTTCATATCTAATATAACCAACCAACCCATGACTGGTCTGGCTGTGTGCTCTTTTATTGCTACCCACCTCTCTTTTACACTCGGCACAACTGTGGGCGCCTTCATGTGGCCACCCAACCTGACATTTCTCTTATTTTCATTTCTCCTTACACTATCCCTACCATCTTCTGGCAGTTAAGATGGCTCAGAGGAAAGCTCTCTACTTCTAGAGATTGGGAACTAACCTCTCCACTCTCCAACGAACCCCCACTATCCCCCAAAAACTTTGAGTATTAAAAACAGGCAAAGTTGTTTCACAAAACAGTCTCTGAGTGGCGATTTGTATTCAGCTGGCTACTGTTCTAACTTATTTACAGCAGAAATTTCTAAATTACAAGAGGGGAGTGGAGTAGGGAAGCTAAGATGCTAGAATCAACATTCCAAACAGGTTGTTCAGATGTTAATATTTCCAGTTTACAGAGGGAACATAAATTGGCCTGTACACAAGACCCACAGTGAAGGAGAGCTTAGACTGACAGTGACTTATTTTGGAAGGAGGTGTGACTCTGAACTTCCACTCATAACTAACCCCCAAACAGCTGTTCTGGAACATTTGTAAATGTTATGACATTTGAATAAATTGCTCTGTTTCCTCCTGTGTAGAGCAGAGATGAAAATGCTTACCTTGTAGGGAATATAACAAGGATTAGCACAAAATACAGCACTGGGTCTGCCCATGAGCAGCCACTGGCTACTTGGTATTATTATTCATTTTCTTAAATATTGCCAGCAGGCTTTGGTATAATCCTATGTAGGCATGGTTAGGGCTCAGCTGCACAAACTGTTACACATGTGGAAAGAAGACCTTCCGATTACTCTAATAAACTCCCAAGTGAACCTCCTTTTCCTGTATCATGGGCAGAATTTCAAAGGTGACTCTTTTTTCCCAATTATCCAGTTATAGCTATTGAAAATACCCAATCTGGTTTCTTCTAAACTCAACACACAACAACCTTGTGTGCCATTGTAGAACACTCCTAAGCATGGCTAGCATCAGTTGACTTCACCAGATTGAATGTCTGTCACAGAGTTTGGTTCTGCTTGTGAAATGTCAACGTGTAAAGTGTGACTAACAACAGTGACGTCACTTTTAATGCTGTGGTGAGCTGCTCAGATGCCTCAGCATCAGGTGAAGAGGGGTTAGATGGGACCACAAAAACAGGCAGTTGGGGCTTTCAACTTAATCTTTGGCCAAAATGGTGAGAAGATTTTTGAGATGTTGTTTATAGATACTGTAAAATCCACACTGCTGATAAGCCTGAGATGTCATTTCATGTACAGAATGGCCTGGTTCCACACTTGACTGGCTGTTTCATCCTGTCAGGTTGACTGCCAAAGGGCCTGCTGTATCAAGGAAAGGTGACTAAGGGCTCCCCATCTCTGTATTCTGATTATGGAGGTTGATATGGAGAGACAGATATACTCTAAGCGTAAAAATCTATACAAAGTATTAGATGAGAAGCGTCTTGAGGGGTACAGTGGCTAAGGGCTCTGGCATTCTGAGAAAGACATTGATGAATTCATGTGGGATGAGTGAGGAGAGTTCCTCTCATGCACAGGAAGTGTGCGGTTCCTGTGGAAGCATGTGTCAGCAAGCTGTGAAATAAGTAAAGGCAAGAAGGTCTAATATAAAACCACCCTCTGATACTGCAAAACAACTGCAACTAGCCCATCTCCAAATCACTTCAGCTTGTACGTGTATGAAAGAGGACAGGGATAGGTGTGCCCCAGTTAGACAATGCAGGCTCTCCTCCAGGAGGCAAAACTGGGATTCTTAACACAGCAATCTCTAGTTACACACATTTAAATGTCCTGAGGTATGTTGCGATTTGAGAATCAGCACATCTTTAAAAAAGGCAAATGGAGGCTTTTCTTAATGTCACCAATGTTAATGAATCCACACTCTTAACCCTAACATCTTCCATGACAAAATGAAGCCAGGTAGCTTGGAAAACATGGCGATGGGATGGCTGTATTTCAATTCTTTAAGTCTAGCTTTTCCTTTCTCCGGTTGGTTGTCATAGAAACACAGGCAGCCATGTGAATGAAGCTAGAAGTCATATCCCAGTTCATCCAAACTTTACTCTGGGCCAATAATGGCCTTCATGATTCTCCTCAGGGTTTTGGCTTTCCTGGCTTGGCTGAAATTCTATTATTCAATTTTTTTTTCCATTTGACATTGACTGTTCAACTAAATGTTGTATAGGCCTTTCATTTTAGATCACGCTGAGATGGAAAAGAGGCAGAGCAGACACACAGTTCCTATTGCAGCCAAGAGCCTTGCCCCAGGAAGCTCAGCTGCAGCTGTTCTTCATCTACTGCATGGACCTAGGTAAAAAGTGACTTTGTGGCCACCGCCTAAGGTGCTGTCCCGATTACGCATGGCCCACCCGGTCCATCCAGAAGCAGGAGTTTCCTGAGAGGATTAGGTTTACATTGCTCTCCCAGCACAGATGAGGCAGGCTTCCTGGCCACCTCTCCTGGGATGGGATGAGTCACCTTCTTCTATTTTCAAACCTGAGCTCTTCAGCACACAGTGATCTGTCTATTGTCTTGGAGTCAATGTCCTCATGGGCTGAAGTCCTACTTCTGAAATTTCTCCCTTGCTTTTCTGCATTTTCTCTAGTCCCCAAACCTATACTCTCTGTTTTATGTGCAATGTTTCCTCCTGTTCTGTTTATAGACATCTTCTGATTGCCTCCCCAGTTAATCAAATCGCTTCTGTCCAGTAAGTGTTAATTCTGGACCAACCCTTGTTTGACTTCTCATTGTTAAAGCCTATTGACAAAAAGACAAAAAACAAACAAACAAACAAACAAAAATAAAACACCTAAAGAAGGTCCCGTACTCAACAGAACCTGTGTCATCTATCTTCTCTGTGGATACTTGTATCTTCTTATCACCATCTTATCTAAGTGATCCACCCCAAAGCTGACCTTTGGCCCCTTTGACTTTTCTTCAGTTTCACCTTCCTCTTCTCATCAGTTCAAAATGACCAAGCGAAACAGAGCCTAACTTCAGAGCCTGCATATTACTCCTTTCTTTATATTTCATTATAATTATTGGACCTCTATTCACTAGCTACTGTGTAGGGTGCTCCAGATCCATTGGTTAATGAGAAGTGTTTGTGAGTAGTCATCTGCCTAGTAGGAAAGCTGTCCTCAAAAGTCTGAATGGAAGGCCACTATACTACAAAGAAAGGCAAGTTCATCAGGGGCAGATTGTGTAGAACTAACCAACAGTTCTTCCTATGAGAAAAGATATCAGAAATATGAACAGCCTATCCTTAGAGAAAACTCACTGAGAGTCAAAGGAAGTGTTCTGTGTAAAAAGAAATATGACAATTAAAGTCAACACAAAGAATGGCTGGCTTCTGTGGTGCCCATTAAACCCTCTTGTTTAGGAAATAGATTCTGCAAATTGTTGTGTGTCCTATGTCAGAAACATCTTCAGACAAGTCGTCTTTCCACAATGTACTGAATAACAATGAATTCATGAACAATACTGCAATTTATTACAGCAATTTGCCAGGTATTCCTTTGACAGCTAGCAGAGGCAAATGAAGATTCTATTATTCCAATCCTAAATACTAATAGGAAAAAGGAGGAGGAGGAGGAGGAGGAGGAGGAGGAGGAGGAGGAGGAGGAGGAGGAGGAGGAACAGCAGCAGCACAGTTTGATGACTGTTTCTAATGAGAGGTTGAGACCTCTCAGTGGAGATAGTGGCAGGAAGCTGAAGAAGTTGTAAAGGGATCATCTATGGAGGTCAGATAACAAATGATGTTGAAAGCGCTACAGTCTACTGCAGAGGTAAGCCACAGGGTCCGAGGTGAGAAGTCAAAGGGGAGAGGAGCCTCAGGGTCAAAGCAAACTGCAGAAGTAAAGTGTGGGAATACAGGAGAAGCATAGCAGTGAAGGGCAGGCCCCAAAAGAGTCATCGTTCCCCAAACACCCTAAAATTCAGCAAGAGCCCTGGTAGAGGGTACTGATGGAAGCCCTGTCTACTCTCATAGATTCTTATTTTCTGTCCCCATTACTACCAACACAAGCTGCTGTCTTCCGTCTCTTCTGGACTTTGTGTCTAGCTACATCAAGCCTTCAGAGATACTCACTCTGCATTCCAGGTAAAGGCTGCAGGAGGTTCCTGTGCCATTAAAAGAATTTGAGAAGTGAAGGATATATTTTAGATATCTCATATTCTGCAGAGAAACAAGCAACACAGCAGAGATCGCATACACTGAGGGTAGAAAGATATGACCATGAGAAATGATTCCAGTGAAAACTGAATTTGAATTTTACTTTTTATGTAATGAATAAACCTGACAACGTCATCTGTAGAGACCATATCCAGAGGTTAGACACAGCCTCCATTTGAGAGATGGGGCCATCCATCCCTCTCAAAATTTTAACCCAGAGTTACTCCTGTCTAAGGAAATACAGGAACAAAGAGTAGAGCAAAGACTGAAGGAAAGACTGTCCAGTGACTGCCTCACCTGGTGATTCATCCCATATGCAGCCACCAAACCCAGACACTATTGCTCATGCCAAGAAGTGCTTGCTGACAGGAGCCTGAGATGTCTCCAGAGAGGCTCTGCCAGAGCCTTACCAATACAGATGTGGATGCTTGTAGCCAACCATCTGACTGAGCAAGGGGACCCCAATGAAGGAGTTAGGGGAAGGGGTTTGCAACCCCATAGGGAGAACAATAATATCAACCAACCAGATCCCCCAGAGCGCCCAAGGACTTAACTACCAATCAAAGAATACACATGGAGGGACCCATGACTCCAGTTACACATGTAGCAGAGGATGGCCTTGTCTGGCATCAAAGGGAGGGGAGGCCCTTGGTCCTGTGAATGCTCCAGTGTAGTGGAATGCTAGGCTGGTGAGTGTGTGAGAAGCGGAGCACCCTCGTGGAGGCAGGGTGGGATGGGGAGTTTTGTGGAGAGGAAACTGGGAAGGGGGATAGCGTTTGAAATGTAAATAAACAAAATAACCAATAAAACATAAAATACATGAGCCAGAATTATGTATAGAGTTGTGCATACAGATTCAAATTTAAGAATAATTGCAGCACCCATATCATACATAGAATCCAGCCTTGTAAATGGCAAACTTTTTCTTTATAAAGAGCCGATGAAGACTTTATATCTATGGTGACATATGCCTAGAACCTCCAGCTATAGACTCCAACTGCGGAATTCAAACCCTGAGTCTAACCCTTGTTAGTTGCAGTCCCTGAACCTCTCATAGTTATTTTATTATCAAGTCTGATAAAGACCTCTTTAAGGTGTTGGTAATCATATGGCTATCATGCTTGAAGATGCAGCATACTCCAGCACTCTTCTAGATAGGTTAGGTACAGTAGTGACTGATTCTCTCTAACCTTTCTCTTCTATTGATAAGAATCCCCAAAACACAGAAAATTTAGGAGCTTATCTAAACTCATCCAGCTATCTAGTACTGTAATGAATACTAGCTTAACCTGACTCTAGTGCCCACAATCTTAACTGGTTAACCACCAAGGTGAAACCTTTCAGGGAACAGATGCTCTAGGGCATCTGCCTGGTAAGTTTGTTACAATAACTAGATACAAAATCCATGCAAGTAATAAACAAGATGATCTGCTTAAAGCCACTTGGGCCTATAAACGCTACCACTTGTTCCTTGTCCCATTCTTCATTATTGCACTGGGTGCTCTGGTACATTGACAAATGGGTTTTCTGTGTGTCTTTCATTTCATTCCCACAAGATCCATTCACAAGTATACACTTGTTTCTAGTTTCAACATGTCTTCCTGGCATTTTCCAACTGCAGAAAGAGAGTATCTGGTGTGTGCTGTTTCTAATTTTAATAGCAAAAATCCACTGTAGTTTATTTTTGATCTAATTGCTAGTATGATTTACTTTCCCATCTTACAGATTACTAACACATACAATACATGAACAGATCTTAAGGACCCATGAGTTCTGTCTTTAAAGGTTAATGTGAAGTAATGTTGATAATAAGAATGTACATAAATATGATATAAAAAAGGACTTGGGTGAACTGTAAATACTGACACACTTCAAAATTTATCAATCTTAAATACTCTCCAGCGCTAGGACCTTATCCTTTAACATGGTAGTCAGAGGGTGAGGGGTGGGATGGGTGTGTTCTCTCCTCAGTATGTCTTCTTCAAGTTCCCTCTGTGCTGGGGTAGCACCTCCCTAATCAGCCTGTCTTTGGGACTTCTATTGCTTAACTCAGCATCTCAGATGCCATAAATGAAGTTCTACATTACCCGTCCTGATAAGATGCCTCTATGTTACCCATCCTGTTAAGATGCTTGCCCGTGAGACTTTTTGGTTGCCGAAGTTTCCCTCTAATATGAAAAACATCTTTCATACTTGGCTATTTTCCTGCTTCCAAATCCAGAACTCCATTCTGAAATCTGAGTTTCTTCCCAAGAAAGCCTTTATTTTTCTTCTTTATGGCTGGCCGTCTCCTTTCTAACATCACCACACCTGTGTCATATTATCCTGTAAATGCATATTGAGTGCAAATGTACTTTGTCTTTGAGGGATATAAAGTAACATGTATTCTGAAATATGAATCCATTTCTGCTGTGTATATGCAATCAATCATGTGGTGAATGAATGAAACTTTGGTACTACTCTGGAATTTTCAAACAGCTTCTTCATAATACTTCTGGATATTGATAAATTAGTATGCTACCGACCTATATGGATACAGTTCCCTTAGGTGACAAAGATATGGTCTATATTTTCCTCCAAAATATTTTGAATGCCATTAGAAAAGAAAATTGGTATATGAAGGTAGGTATATAGAAAATGGATAGCCACTATGAACAAAAAATCAGAAATAAATTCTTCAGGTATAAAATGTGGTTCCTAAAAGCTATTGATTTGAGAGAATTAAGTTGTTGTGAACCAGCTGTTTCTCACCTCTGTGAGTGACTGGAGCATATGGTGAAACTCAATGATTTTATAGCACCTTTCATTCAGGCACCACTGGAGACCTAGTAGGTTTTATGTTCCTGTTAGAAACTAGCTCAATGGCACTTTTCACAAAACAAACCACACTCAACCCTCTAACCCTGAAGTAAAATTTTGGTGGTGATAGGTCAGCCAAATGATTTTGGTAACCTGTCTTCTCATTAGTTGTTTTTCAAGGTAGGGAGCAGACTGGGTATAATTTAAACTGTGTTAAAATTATACAATATTATAAGATTATACAATATTCTATCCTGGCAAGGCCATGTGTATAAAATATTCATTTTAGTACTACAAACCCTGAAGCCTCTGTATACATTGAGGGAAGGAATTCTTAACTCACACAAAAATTCCACCCAGTGTCTATTTAGGCACAATTATAGCTGTTTTTGTCTTGTTCTGAAGCAGCTAAACACTGCTGCCCTCCAGCTGAAGTCCCCTTCTCTCTTTCCACTTCTGCCTTTATGCTACTGTTGCCCTGTGCTTATACACTGTTGTGTTGGGAAGACCACACTGTCCCATGCTTTTGCCCATATTCTGTTGTTCTCCCATACAAACACTAGGTAGTGATCACTGCTCTGTGGCTTCAGCATTTTCAGTCATCCAGCCTGTGTTTCTTGTCAGTCTACTATGACGATGAGCTAGACAAGGTGTGCTGATAACACCTCCCATTGTGGCAGAGCTGGATGTCTGGCTTACCCTTCATCTTTATCTGTATTCCTTCTGAAATGTCAGAGCATGATTTTCACATGATCACACTACCCATGAACATACAAGTTCCATGGTTATAAAAACTATTTAAGTTAGAAATGTTGACAGTGGCAGGTCTTCACCTTTTATGAGAATCCTCTGGGTGTTTTGAGCCTGCAACAAGGACACTTGTTGACAGCTTCATTCTACCTTCTGAAATCTGTGTTTGGTCATAGTTTATCATTGGCTTGGCCAGTATAAATAATTTCAGGACTGTATTTCAGGATGATATTGTTAATTACATTATAACTAAAATATTTTCAACAAGGTATAGTAAGAATTGGTTAACTAATAAGATCTACCACAGCTGCAAATTGCCAGATGGCAGATAGTTGATATTATGCAAAAACATAATAATGATAATTATGGCAGAAAATATGAGGCTCTGGGAGAATATATGCAGAGTCCAGGAGCTGTATATACACATGGAGAGCCCACAAGGTATATATATATATCAGAATACATACAGAGCCCATGAGCTGTATATGTAGTGCTCATGAGCTGGCTTTAGAGGTTAGGCCTCAGCCTCTGTAGGAGGGAGGCTGCTATGGTGGGCCCTCAGCAGTGGGTCAGAGATGAGCAAGAATGATTCAGCCAGAGGGAGCTCCACAAATCAGGGAACTCCAAGTTTCTTCAACAAAGCTAGTTAGACTTGAATGGAAGCAGCAAGGGGTGTTTGTCCCAGCACACCTGGAGAGAAGTTGAGAGTTGACTGGTTCAGATCTTTCTCGTACCCCAGTAGGGATTTGGGCAATATTACATTAGGTCATTGTTTTCCAAGCCTTTACCAATTCTGCCATCATTATTAAGATCTTGCCGTCACCCTTGCTAATTGGTCTTCATGCTTCTCAGGATTCCTTAGCTTCACTCAAGACTTCTTACAGTTGCTGAGGACCTAAGAGATGGTGTTTTGATCACAGGCCCACAGCTCAGCAGAGCACTAAGAAGGAGGAAGACCAAATCTTAGTTTCATTTCTGTTTCTGTGTTAAAATAATATCCTGACAAAAAACAACTTAGGGAGAAAGAGTTTAATTTTGCTCACAACTCCAGGTTAAAAGCTGGAAATAGTATATCCGTAGTCAAGAGGAGAGACAGCACGTCCCTTCACGAGACTCTCCTTAGTTGATTCTAGGTTATATCAAGTTGATAATTAAAACCAGATATCACAGAGGGGTTCCCAGAAGTGATACTGGACCACCAGCATTTATTCAGGGGAAAAAGGCATCTATCTGTAGGAAGCTCTGCCAAGGTTCCACTTTGAATGGTTTAATGTGGGTGCCATATGAGATAAACTTCCCCTCTTAGAAAGACAGAACTAAGAAATGATGATGTTAATTGTGGTGGTTTGAATATGCTTTACTCATAGGGAGTGGTTCTGTTAGGAGGTATGACCTTGTTGGAGGAATTATGTCACTGTAGGGGTGGGCTATGAAGCTCCACCCAGTGCAGAAGAGTCAATCTTCTCCTGTTTGACTTCTGAACAAGATGTAGAACCCACAACTTCTCAAGTGTCATGACTGCCTGGATGCTGCTATGTTCTCACCTTGATGATAATGGTCTTAACCTCTGATCCTGTAAGCCAGCCCCAATTAAATGTTGTCCTTTATAAGAGTTGCCTTGGTCATGGTGTCTGTTCACAGCAGGAAAACCCTAACTAAGACAGAATGGATTGAGGCAGGAATGCTGAACTCACTTGTGGCTGGGTCTCAACAGCTCCAATCAGATCTAATGGAGGCCTGTCCTCAGGGATGGAGTTGGAAAAAGATACATCCAGGGAGAAGGGTTTCTAGGATTTGGAGATAAAGACAAAGGTAACTTGTATGCACTCTCTCTTGTCTGAATGTCTGAATAACATCTGTGTCCAATGGGGTAATGATAGAATAAGCATGTTTGGGTTGTGAATGAGTTGGGGAAAACAAAGAAAGGTTTGGGTACCTTGGGACAAGTGTATTCAAAATCCAAGATTAATAGGAAACCCTGATGTAGTTAACACTCACCCCCTCTATCTCCACATTTCTTTCAGAAACAACTTACCATAATTTCATGCTTGTGAAGGCCTTCAGCTATAGAGAGACTTCTAGATTTGCATGTTTAGTTTTTGTCTCTCTTAAGCATCCACTGTGCTTCTAATAGAGTGCTCTGGGGGAGCCTTGGGTTAAGCATGTTGAATAGAGTGCATTGATCCTTCAAATTTACTTAAAAGGTCCCTATATCTCAGTTGAAGTAGCTCTAGCCTAGGGCTCAAAATCAAGACATGTTTCTACCATCAATTGTGAGCCATTGACCAGGTGTCGATGACATGTATAATTTTGCCTCCTTTCTTCTCCATTTCTGCTGCTGTAACCCAGGCTGTACCTTCATTTGCCAATGCTGTCCTCTGTACCATCAGCACTCATCGGCCTCATACCCGGATTCATTTTACCTCATTGTACTGGTCCACAGCCACTGTCCCCAACACCAAAAGGCCAGTTAGACTTGGATGTAGAAAACAATTCAAACATCAACATATTTCTTCTAAATGAACAGCAAGAAAGAAAACAATTACCACAAGCCAACCAAAAATCAGAATGAACATACACAACACATACACAACATATACATATAGACATGTACATACAGACACACACACAAACACAGACACACACACAGACATACACACACACACAGACATACACACAGACATACACACAGACACACACACAGACATACACACAGACATACACACACAGACATACACA
>NW_021604566.1:12368956-12394719 GCF_004785775.1 Grammomys surdaster | reverse complement strand
ATACTCACACTCACACACAGACACACACAGACACACACACACACACACAAACACATCCTGATGGTGATTCTCTTTTGCTGAATGAAACTTTCAATTTCTTCTCACAAAATATATGTTCTTTTGTACTTTGGCTTCAACCTGCTTTCCTGTGTCTTCCATCATTCTACTTCCCAGGTCTAGTGCTCCACTTGACAAAATCCACCCGCTGTTTCTCTTCCTTTCCAAGTGGCTCATAAGAAATCCTGATCACTTCTTTTGCCTGTCTGGTCCTTAGAATGCTGCTCAGAGCACATTGAGCCAGGCTCAGTAATTGCATTTGTATTTTGAACTGAAGAAGGCTACCAGGCTAGAATGGAGGGAGAACATCAGAGTTCACTTTTCTAAGGGATTGTCACGAAATAGCGATGAAGAAAAGACAAGACTCTTTTCGTGCCTTGTGCTCATACATGGCCTTACAGGTTTGAACACAACTTTTCATAAGAAAACTTTTACAGAATGTATTCTGGAATTTATTTGAGATTTTCCTTCCCTCCCTCCTTCTCTCTCCTTCCTTCCCTCCTTCTTTCCCTCCATTCTGTCCTCTCTCCTTCCCTCACCCCTTCCCTTCCTCTCTCCTGCCCCCTCTCCCTCCCTTTGTTCCTTTTTCCCTGCCTCTTTGTCTTTCTCCCTCTTTTTATCCCCCTTCTCTTCTTTCTCCTCTTTCATGGTCTCTCTTCATTCCCCCCATTTCCCCCTACTTTTCTATAACACAGGATTCTAGCATACTATAAATAATGAAATATATTTCACATGTTAAACAAGTTGTCCCTTAATCTTAAGGAAATACATAATATTTCTTCGAAAGTTGGATATGCCAATAATGACTGAGTTAGCTATAGATTGTTTTACTTGTTTTGCTAATTTATACTGAGTAAATAGTTTTTCACAGTATATTTCTGTTAGGGACGCTCGCTTCCTGGCTACAGAAAGAGTGACTCTGAACACGGAATATTTGCATGATAGCCAGGGCTTTCTGTCAGCATGCTGAAGCACCATGGGTAGAGTACATACCTCAGAGTAGGAGCTTCTAATTTAGGGTTCTTGTGGCCACTGAGGGGATGTTTTCCTAGCATGGAATCTGCTTCTGAGGTTCAGAATGCTTCTCGAGGAGTCTATATGCATAATAACCCTATCATCTCTAGGTCATCCCAAATGCCAGCCCTGGGTCTGTGGAACAGTTGGTGACAAAGGTCAGGATGGTAATAATTGCTGCATGAACCAGTTCACTCTCTCCTTGAAACTTCAGAAAACGGCTTTTTAAAATATATTTTATATTTGTATTATAACCATATGTAATGTTATATATATCAGATCATATTTAAATCATGATTGGCTAAACAAACAAATAGGAACCCAGCAATTGGTTACTTTTTTCTATGTCCCAATGATGGTCAGTTTATCTCATTGTTCTTATGAAATTAAAATTTTCAGTTGTTTTCCTTTTAAAGCATCGTTTAAGGACCATGATGAACTCATGTGGCCAAGGCTGCTAGATCTGCTTAATAAGATACTCTTCACAAAAAAAAAAGTCCTTAAAAATACCAGTGTGTTTAGGAAAATAAATTAATCATGTATCCCTGCTACTTAATATTTTAATTCATTTGTATAGAAACACCTGATTGGTCTCACACATCTTGGTAATGAATACATCATTAATGACTATGGACACTGTGAGGATCTTGTTTCATTCTTATTATTAATGCTTTACTGTGGAAAGACCATTAGGGGTGTGTGTGTGTGTGTGTGTGTGTGTGTGTGTGTGTGTGTGTATACATTTTAAGGCAAATTAAATGTTTCTACATTTTCTTTCTCAATTATTTTCTCAGCATCCAGTGATTCTCTTTGTCAGTTTATACAGTGCACAGGATAGCACCAGGGAAGAAAAGCACAGCAGAAAGGAGACAGGATCACATGAGGGGAACAGGGACAGAACAGGGAGGGGGCAGTCAGTGGATATGAGTAGGGGTGACTCAAGGGCACCCAGAGGGCACGTGAGGCCATTACTGTGACAGCTACCTCTCATCACTCCTTCACTATCATGACACAGGATTCAAAATTAAGTAGCACCTGAGGTCAAAGAGGAACTGAGCAGGGTTCTGCCTTGTTCTTTGACAGCCAGCTTCCCTCTTACTCACCAAGCTCCTGATTACTTTCTTGTTGCTTCCCTACAGTGCTCTCTGCACTGTCTTCTCATTGTGGAAGACAGTTGTTTGTGTCATCTGTAGAGCAGAAATAAGAACTTTGATTTTACAACCAATGACTTGGCAATAATGGAATGAATACAAATGTGCCCATAGAGTTTTAAGGCAATCAATCAGGCATAGAAAACCTCATATAAATCCTCTAAAACAGAAGGAATAAAAAACCCCAAAACTAGAACAACATACTTAATAAACTATACACCAACACATTCTCTAATAGCAGATGCATTTTGTGAAATTGACAAAAACCCTTTCAAATTCGATGATAAAATAAAAATCTCATTTTATCCTTAATTTGAGGTCTAAAGCATTTTTTTCAAAGCCCTTCCTCAGACAGCATGTGGAGTTGCTGTGACCCATGGTAATTGGGGGTGGGGAATGGGGCGTGAATCTCCTATTTTGCTATGCTGTTTAGCTTCAATGCCAAATTGTTTATGAAAATCATATTGTCCTAAGTCATGAATGCAGTATCTATTTGCTTCTGGGTCATGTTGGTTTAATATTATTTTCATTTTTGAATAAATCAAAGTCCTGTAGCTGGTTTAGTAGGCTAACTTATGAAAACATTGTTCCAAATATACCTTAAAGGCTCACCAGGCTATGATTTTTCATGTGTGAGAGATTTATTTGTGCTGGTTTGCATGAAGGTAGCAGGTATTTGCCTGAGAAAATAGGGAGATTTGTTGAAGCCACCATCATGGATGAGCATGGTAATGAATTTTATTTTCTCCTTTTCCTCCATAGTAAATGTAGATTCCAATGAAGAAATTTGGAATAGAGCATATATGGTGTAAAAATAATCTTAAATTTTGTGTGTGGTCTTTTTGTTGTTGTTGTTGTTTTTCCACAGAGTGTGCTCCAGCTTCTATATTCTCTTCTTTTCAAAGTATTCTTAATGGTACAACCTTCCTCAGCCAACAAAGGCAAGTACGCCTTTTCCTTAAAACACAAAGACAAAGTGTCTTAAATGAGGGACCTGAAAGCACAGAAAGTGAGCTCCAAGATCAATCCAGGACAGGAGATGGATCAAATGTTTCCAATTTATCTTGGAATTTGACATAAGACCCATTTACAATAAAAGATAATTGGGGTCAACCCCAACGGCCTAGTGGATTCTCCTGGCCACCCACCTTGTGTCCTGAAGACTTTATTTGCAGGGTCACAGCACAGGTGCTGGGTATGGGCAACAGGCATCAGATTTGTGGGCTTTAGTGACTTTTTTCTAAGGAATATCTTTTTTTAAAAAAAAAAAAAAGTTTGTTTCTCAGCCAAAACACTATAAAGTTTTATCATAATCCTAGGTAAAATATCATACTAGTTCAACTAGTTGACATACTAGTTCAGATCCATGCGTTGTCAATAGGCCCCTTTGGTATAGCATTTATTTTAAGTGCTAACTTTGGTGAATGCACTGAGGTGGACTGAAGTGTATAAGTAGGATGATGATTTTTTTCTTTTACTCCCATACATGCCATTGGATAAGTAAATACTTATTTTTGCTAGCTTGCTTTTAGTGAATTATCACCTAGGGTACCAAGTCCTTCATATTCTTCTCTATAATACAAGAACATTATAAATATAATATAATAACAGTAGCAATAAACTCTGACCTTTCTTCTTCTTATTGGACGGTGATTTACAATGGAACGTCTTCCTCTGAAACGCATACAAAGAATAGAGACAACTGCATTCATACAGAGGTCCCGATGGCGAGGTACAAGTCAGGAGTGCTGTGTGTGCACAGGGGTGGGGGAAATAGATGTAATTATGTTTCTTTCTCCCTTATTAGAACTACTCATTGGTGGTGTCAGAAAGAAGCCCATGGGTACATGGGGCTAGCAAACATCAGAAGTGCTGGCTTCAGAGTAGCAGAACTGAGGAAGCCTCTTTAGCTGGGTGAAGCTCCCTGATGCATTCAGACTCGAGCGACTTGCAGTGAGTACTTCCGGGTGCATATACACAGACTCTGAGACCCCCGCAGCCACTTGCAGTGAGTACTTTTGGGTACATATACACAGACTCTGAGAACCCCGAAGCTTGCCATCTTTCAGAGAGAGTGGTAAAGATTTCAAACAAATTAATTTTCAACGAAGAATCATAAGGAATAAGTCAAAAATGAGCATAAAATATCCTTAATAAATTGATTAGCTTTGCTTTGCCTTTCAACCCCACTGATTGAGTCTATGATTAATAAAGAAATAATGCAGTATAATTTTATGTGAATGTGAATGAAAGTTAAGCTAGTGGTAGAATTGAATTATCTTCACCTCTCTGCTTGACCTTCATGTCTTATTCAGTTAACTAGTATAACATGAAGGCATGTGAGTGAGGTGGAAATCCAGACAGCATCTATACTGCTTCATTTGTTTGTACATGCTCCTCTCATGAACAAGATCATGACAGCTATTGCTCTGTAACTTCCGCCAATCTTTCAAGAGTCTAGTCATTAGTCTCATGTCTTTCTGGGTATATTATTACTGAAGTACCTGCGGTAAATAGAGATGGAGGGTGGGATTTATTTGTTAGTTTTAATCTGTTGTTTACCAAGTAATGCATTAGGCTCTGTAGCAGGGCAGGGGTATGAAATATAATAATTCCTTAAACAATTTATAGTCTACTAAAGTGAAAACAGAAAAACAGACACACTTACAAGACTTGAAAATTAAATTTAAAATAAATTGTAATCTGATCAAGAGGCTGACTGTGACTGAGGTGCAAGGTGGTTGCTTACATGGGGAAGCCCAGGTTTGCTCCACAGGGTTGGAGAAGAATGGAGTTAGAGAAAAAATCTTGTAAAGGCCTAGCATAGTCAATTAGAACTACTACTGCCTTTGTTTATTTATAAATTATCGGTTTTATCTGTTTGCTTGTTTAGGTTTACAGTACACTTCTATAGTACTTAGAGAATGCTGCTGTATTCTCGAACACGTTGTTTTATGTATTTTAAAGGTGCTAAATGTCAAAGGTGTTTAAGTGTTAGCAGTGCATGAACATCCTTGCAATAACAATTTCTGCACTCCAGAGAGTTGTCACAGCAACACATAGTGTTATAGATTTTCTCTAAAAAGTGGGACAAGAAATGTGGACATCAGATGGGGTTTGAGTGTGAGGCCAGTTTAAACCACACTGTGAGAGACCCTGTCTCAAAAAAAACCTAAGAAACAACAACAAAAAGAGAAATAGAAAAGACTTCTATATTAGCTAATGATCTTTTGTTGTAAGAAAAGCCAACAGATAAAAATCTACTTCTCTCTTTTCTCTTTCCCTTTCCCTTCCTCCCCTTCCCCATTTCTCTGCCATCTTTGTGGTCTAGGGCTACTGCTGTAGGAAATCCTCCACAGAGCTCATTGTCTTGTGCCAAGTGTAGGTACTCAGTCAGCTCCTCTGGGATGTCTGGGTGTGCATATCACAACAAAGACCACTCTGTGTGGAAAATGGGTTCGCTCTGAGAAGAGGAAGTTTTGTGAGCACAACTGAGAAATATCAACTCCATTCTACTACCACCACTCATACATATGTGGCATGGCAGTTTTTGGAAATTAAACTGACCAATTCTGATTTCCCTAGCAAATTTTAAAGCAAGGCCAAGCAGAATCAATGCGATCAAAGGAAGACTAATTTGGGTGCGAACTGAAGTCATACATTGGTACCGAGTATTCATCTCTTTAATAAAAGCTTCAATAAATCATTCAAAACTTTGTTTCAGGGATCAGTAACTTTGTAAATGAATCACTAATTATGTTTATGAGACATTTATCTCCCCAGAATAATTTTTAGATGCTTTATGTTCTAACTGCTAGAGAATTGGTAACAGTAAAGCTTCAGGTGTAGAATATCTGTTACACCGTCAAGCTGCCTTCTCAGCCACACCAGGCACCATCACTAAGTCAAATGCCATCACTACTTTTAAAAGAAACCCATCTTCTGGATGACAGTGTAAATGACAAGGTCTTGCACACCATGGAGACCATGCTACTTCCATACTGCATAAGGCATCAAGAGAGTGGAAGATTGTGTCAGTAAATCAAGGAGGAAAGTAATGGAAATAAAGTGATTAAAGATGCTTAAGATAAGACACTGATCAAAATAGGGGAATAGCTCAGAGAAACAACTCACCAAATCATCTCTATTTTCCCTTATTTGCAAAATGACTGTTATGTATGTGTATATACATAAAGCTATAAGTCAATGAGTATTAATCTAGTTTTTCTTATTTTATTCATAACTTTAGCACTAAACTATTGATTCCCAACGAAGTGATGTAACTCTTCTAGGAGACGAAATTGTGACGTGCCACCACTGGTGGCAGACCCTAAAGTGACTAGTGGTTAGACCTGAAAATACTGTTCCCCTTGAGGTTCATCCTTGGAATCAAGAAGTGGAAACAAGTCATCCAATACAAAACTGTGTCTCAAGGGACATGTTCATAGCATTAATACTTAGGAATCTGTAATCTAGTTTAGTGAGCATTTAGAGTCAGACAGGTAAGTACTTACATCCTGAATATTACTGCCTGAATTTTAACTCTGCTTCCTGGCTGTGGATGCAATATGACTGGCTGTTACAAGTTCTTAACATCTTGACATCCTTGCCGTGACAGACTGTATACCATGAGCCAGAACAACCCTCTCTCCCTTAAGTTGCTTTGTCTCAGTAATTTATTATAGTAACAGAAAAAGCAACTAGGACAAGGCCCTGCTTTGAGAGTTTGCTATTAGAAACAAATGAAAACGTGACTGTAAGCTTGCACATGCTTTGTCATCCTCTTCAGGGTGGAATCCTAATGGGGTAAGTAAGGGCTCTACTTATGTGATGCACTGTGGCAGATGTTAGCTATGTGCGTTTATTAAAACAACTGATATCATATCAATGTATCTGAGCAACTGGATTTTAATTTAATTTTAAGTACTAGTTTTTCAACCAAATGCTAATAAATCTCCATTTAGGTAATTTTTTATCTTATTTTTAATTATCAATGTAATATTTTAAATGTCTTGAAGTTAATTTAAAGAAGAAATCAAATAAAACTCACAATGTGTATGCTTGTGTTCTGTTTTTTCATCAGATCTTCTTCCTACTCCACAGGATGGGGGCCAAAATGAGTGGATTCCCTGAAAGGTCCGATTGGTAAAGGAGGGTCCAGAACAGAGCATGAACGGACCTTGGGCAGGGCAGGGAAGCGTATTAAGGCAGGTAAGAGTGAGAGTCTAATGATGAGCTAGGGGATCAAGTCAGGGGCAGCAGGGTGGACAGGCAGGAATTTCCCCAACCCACAGGGCTGGAAGCACGAAGTCAGAGTGAGCATCTCTCCACAACCAGCAGTCACTTATTTGGGTGTTCAATGTCAGATGCCAACCATAACCTAGAGTCAAACTATACTTTGAATTGCAAGAGCCTAAAGAATTGAAATTATTGATCCAAAGTGACCCAATCCATTACCGGCACATTGAAAGTTAGTATCTTTCCCAAACTGTGAGTCACTGCAATGAACATAAAATAGTCATTTGGCTTTTACTGATAACAAATGTTCAGAAAGGAAGTTCCTTCTAAGAAGCAATGTAAGAGCAATGATATCAGCCCAGGACAAAATGAAGTGCTTCCTAGGATAATTAGTTACAGAAATAGTAACCTTACAATGGTTCCAACATTGCAGATCCAAAGATCTAATTCTCATAATTCAATCAGTGATATCACTTTACATTTCTAGAGAAGAACTTAATAGCAAGGACTGATAGTTATAAAATTATCAAGACTTCATTGCCTTTACAAAAAGCATTAGAAAGCATTTACTGGTATGTTATGATATATCATAAATAATTAAAATGCATCTACTTATTAAAATATCAGAATAGAAGGTGATGTCATAGCCTAGTGGTTACTTCCTTACATTCATGTGGGAAATTCAATAATGTTCAGATGTTAATTGTAATTAGTGTGAAATGGAAAAAAAGGCTATGGGATTAATGGGTAGAAGAAAGAGAAAATTAGGCATCGACTGTATATTTTTCTAAAAGATGGGAATACCATTTATTGCCTTCATTAGAGAAGAAACACCTCAGGAACAAATCAAATGTTACTGATGTTGGAGATAACCTGCTACCTTTGGAGATGATTACATATGAGTTCTATTTATGAATAAATTAGAGTTATATTCTACTTTGAAATATGGAATTCACACAGAAGAATTCAAATACCCTTACATTTGTTTTGCTAGTGGGAACTTCCATAAACATAGCACATGCCATTCAACATCCACAAGTCATGATGGATTCACAAATTATTTTCCCAACTAGAGATAATATACATCATTTGATTTTAAGTATATACAATATGTTAATCACCTTTCTATTTGAGTTAACATGTACACATATGTAAAATTTGAGAAATAATATAATCATAGCTATTTTCCTGATTTTACTAATGAGGCCTAAAGACATGTCTCTTAAAAATAAAAATCATTCTGAACTCTTATTAGCCCTTTCCAGACTTCCTCTGTAGATGGAGTTTGTATGTAAAAGAAACTTAACTGTATGTAAACTAGAGGTAGATAAGCTGTTGATGGATTTAAAATGGTAGATCTATCTCTGCTAGCAGTAAACCTAAAAGCAAAATATACTATGACTAAGCCAAAGCAAAGAAAGATCACTTGGTCACTAAGATTTTAGAGAATTGGGTCCTTTCTTTCTTCTTCCCTCCCCTTTCTCCTTCATTCTTTCTTCCTTCTTATCTTTCTTTCTGTTTAATGAACAACTTGGATTCAGCTGAGGAACATAGTAGGGTACCACATTGGTTTTCATTGTTTCTTGATGGAAGAGTCTTCTCTTCCATCCAATGATACACTTGCACTTGTTTTGTTTCCTCAGTCTCCTAATGTGGCTTTATCTGTGCCTTTAATTGTTCCTGCCATTGGCACCATATGTGCCAGCCCACAACGAACAATGGCCCAATCAGGATGCTGCAAGACGGTCCTCCCTCCAGGTGGCTTCACAGCAAATGAACAAAGGTGAATGGGAAAGTAATTTACCCATAATAAACCACAATGGTCCTTTCCTAACGGACGATTAGAACTGTAATTGTCACACAGACTTTAGTAAGCACCAGCAAGGCTTGAGACAGAAGACTTGGTCCCATACATGCCCCCTTTCGTTGTACTTTATAAATTAGAGTCTGTTCAAGTACAAGTGTGCACTGGTATACAAAGAAAGCCAATTGTTATCCAAAGAATGCTCAGTGAATAAAGATGGAAATAAGGACATTTTTATAATTTGAATATTAATAATATGGGCTAATAAAGCATACTACAGCCCTCTCTGCATGAGACAAGTCTACTGTGAGTTTAGCGTGTGGTCATGCATAGTATGTTTGTCAGCCTTTGTTGGGGTGGCAAAATATCTGACATAAATTAGAAAGAGGCCAGGCTTGTTTTGGATGGCAGTTTTGGGGGCAAAGGGCTTCACTGTACTAGTCTTTGCTCTGTGGTTCCTGGACCCCAGGAAGACAGAGCTTCATAGTGGAGAACAGAGGAGAGCACAGAGTTGGTCATCTCATCCAGCTGAGTAGAAAGAACAAGAAAGGCCCAAGGACAAACATACTTCTAAGAGGCAAATTGCTAATAACCCTTTCCCTCCCTTAAGCCCCTGCCTTCTGTTGTCCACTCAGTTGGAAACTCATCAATGGATTAATTGATTGAAGCTGTCCTGACCCAATCACTCCTCAATAGCACTAGCTGGGAGCTCCAACTCACATGAGCCTTCTGGGAGATCCCTTACTATTCAATGTGAAATGTACCTAAATATTAAGGGAATGACATTTAAGCATGTTGTCAAAAATAATCTGAACCATACACGTGGAAGTATCATTTAGCACATCCAGTTACCCGGTCAGTAAGTAGCACTTGATGCACAGGAACCAGAAAGCCTAAAATGGACACCTTTTGATTCATTATTGAAGCAGCCTGGTTGGTGAACATGATGATCAATCTACACTCAAATTTGATACTATATTTAGAGAAAAATGTCTAAGAGGATATACTAACACTTTTGCTTGCCTATGTTAGTGTATGCATTGTGACTTTATAGTTTTAATTAGTTCAACAGATTTGTATTTGGCATATAGCACAATTCAGACTTACACAAATAGTATTTATTAAAATTGACTTGGTATTTACACCAACTAACATTTTATTATGCACCTGAGAGACCACATGCAAACATACGTTAGTAATTTGAATCCATTTGTGTAAATTATAGAGATTTGGCTGCATTTAAATAGTCAGCATTGCATTTGTGATATTGCCAATGTCTTATTTCCCTATACTT
The DNA here is from genome assembly GCF_004785775.1 of Grammomys surdaster. Taxonomy (NCBI): domain Eukaryota; kingdom Metazoa; phylum Chordata; class Mammalia; order Rodentia; family Muridae; genus Grammomys; species Grammomys surdaster. The sequence goes on along the minus strand of NW_021604566.1, from coordinate 12,384,161 downwards.
GTATGATATTCATAAGTGCTGAGAAGTTAGAAACTGAGTTATTTAACATGACTGTGAATTTTGGGGGGAAGGTGATGAGAAGCATTATAGCTCTCTTGTAACACACACACACACACACGACAACTTTATAGATTGTTTCAAAAGTACAAAGAAAACATTGATGTGGGATCAAGATGCTAAACTGTTTTTTGAGTGACATCATGACACAACTCACTGAAGTTGTGTAAAGATGTCAGCATGCAAGACAAGTAAGGCAGGTGTGTTGAGCTTACCTTTCCAAACCCATTTATTTATTGATGATTCACCAGCAGTATTCAGGTCAGTGTGTAGAGCACAGATAAATGGAAGCTGGTCTCTGCCTTTGACAAGGACCTGTCAAAAAGAAAGGGTATAATCCTGTCTACCAATCATGTTTTCTTAAGATACCATTCATAGTCCTTCTATATTACCATGAAGTCACACTCTTTCCCCCATTCAACTGACTTGGCTGCTTCTCATTGCTCTGAATGTTCTGTTTTGTTTGTTTGTTTTAATGGTTCCCATTCTTTCACTTCTTACTGCATTTCTCTGGACACATTTCCTTATGGGAATTTTTTTTTTAGTTTACCCATTTATGTTTTGTAATGTTGTGTGTGTGTGTGTCTGTGTGTTACAAGAATGCCAATTTCCTAGTTAACAGTTCTTTCCTCCAACTTCTAGTGGGCCTGGCCAAATTTTACTGGCATGTACCCTTTCGTGGAGTCTACAAAACGTTGAATGAGGCCTGGGATCCTGGCTGGGATGGTGACCATTGCTACTGTAACCACTGCTATAGGTTTTCCAAAAGGGATAAAGTTTCAGAAGTTATGATCTGTCCATATTAACACAATAAAAATGTGTTAAAGGAGGAATAGCTGTGAGAGGGTAGTGGTAGTGTCAACACTTAGGTGAGGAGTGTTAGATCAGCAGGCACTGATGCTATTTCCTTGCTGCAGTGGGTTGAGAGTAAGCCTGGTACAGTAGCAGTCCCTGCCTTAGCAGTGGTGAGTTCAACTGATCATATGCTGTTCTTGGATGCTAACTCTTTAGCTCACATGTTACCATTAGCAAGGACAAACCGATGCCAAGCTCGGCAGACTGAAGCTGAGCAGTCTGTGGAAGCAAGAGAATGAGAGTCACATGCTGCTGGCAGACATAGGCTTGTGTAAAGGGACTGTCACGAAGAGACGTTGAGCCCCTGTAGACTTTCAGTTCTAGTAACCACGTATGAAACGTCCATGATTCTCAACAGAGCCATTGACAGTGACCAGTAATTTCTCATCTTGCTTAAGTGCTAAGCAGCAATTTATATTCTCCAAGAAAGCTGCTTTTGCCTTGAAAGTGATTAAGTTTTCCTTTTAGTGGAATGTCATTTGCACGAAACTCCAGGAGATGTGGGCTGACACGCACGTTTCATGTGTTGCAAGTAAGTCATTAAAGATCTTGCATCATCCACCTTAGAGAGGTTAACTGGCCTTCTCAATAAAAGGCTCTCTGGAAAGACAAGTTCAGGCTGGGGACAGTGATATGACAACTCATGTTCAATAACACCTAGCACAGGAAGAGGCTTATTTCTGCTGAATACTCTTCTTCGCAGTTTTATAGGTTCAATAAAAACACATTTTCAACTTAAATAGTGTTACTATGGATTGATGATTACTGAAACCGTTGGTAGTGTGGCTTCTCCTCCTCACCCTCCTCTGAGGCTATCCAGCACCATCTTTTTCATTTCATTAAACACTTTCAGGAGGTGCTGAGGAATGAATGCAGGTGAGCCTTTTAAAGCAATGATGCTAGTTTGCTATTCTAGAGTCAAACTTGAAGAGTTTGTTTACATTCTCTGTTTCATCCAGTATCACAGATCCTTAGAAAAGGTTAAAATATACTGGGCCTTCAGAAAAAAAAAAATACATAAAATGGACCAGGTGTAGTGGTTTGCATCTTTAATCCCAGAGTTCCAGAGGCAGGTGGACCTTGAGACCTTGTTTGAAGTTGGTCTGGTCTGTGTGACAAGTTAAAGGCCATCTGGGACTGCAAAGTAAAATCTTCTCTCTCACACACAGACAAGGTAATTGGTGTGCCATGGTGTTTGGAACCAAGGCATCAGAGAGGAGGGAGCTTCCTCTTGGTGTTTCTTATTTCTAAAGACAGTTAATGAAGGCTTAGAGGCAATGCTTCTGTTGAAATCCACAAACAAATGGGCCTCGCAATAAGAGATTTGTTCACTTGTAGTTGTTTGCAGATGTGAGGTGGCCAGTCATACAAATTTCAAAGATTTTGTTGCTAAGCTAAATAATTTTTATGACTTTACTCATTTATTATTCAGCTATTCCATCATAAAGTTGAGTCCCCTACACCATAGGGCAGGCTTCAGAGAGGTATGAGTCTCCCAGGAATGAGTAAGATATTTCTGACTAAGATCAGAGGGTGTTTTGCCAGCTGACTTCAAAATGGCATCAAATTAGTCTTCCGTTTGTACTTTGAAAATTCCATTTTATCTTCTCATTTAAATGGGCAACATGACTTCCCATGCCGCTGTGCCCATTTAAGATTGGCTTGCTAGCCTCTGAGCCTCAACTGGGAAGCCGACTACACACCTTGATGGTCAAGTGCAGCGCCAGCCTTTCCCCAGCATTAGGCAACCTCGGGCCAGGGGACCTGCTTCTTTCTTAAGTTTCCTCACCTATCACCTTCCACTTGCTCCCAGCTTTCCCTGATTGAAGTATAAAAAGTTTATTTTGTAAAACCAACTGCAGGATGAATTTCAGATTAAAAACGAGCTTCATGAATACCCAAGTGAAGAACTTCAAGGGGAGAAAACTTGGTTGGCTCTCTGACTTTCCTCCAGCCCCTGATATGGCTTTTGAAAACACTGTGCCCTCTGCAAACTATGCCCTCTGCACACACTGCTCTCTGTGAAGCACTACCTTGATTCCATCTTAAGATTAGAAGTCATTTTGTCAAAACGAGGTCAAAATAATTTTTTTCTATTTTCTGTAAAACTTGAGTTTGACCATGTCTTGACCTATTTTTCTGAAATTTGACATGTTCCACACCCTATCCCCTGGCCTCCACCCTAATAAGATAAGATGTTCTAACAAAAAAATGTGAGATATTCTGCCAAGCTCCTGTGTAACCAAAATTCCTCTGGAAATTTCCCAACCCTTGAAAACCCTCTAGTCTTACAGTTCGTGAGCTATATAAATCCCATTTTCTCCTATGTTCAATGTTCTTTCAAACTCTACTTCAGAAGGTAATGATTTTTACTCTCATTCGGTGGGATTAACACTTGCACACTGTTCTCTGCACACCTAGTCTTCTGCCCCGATCAACCAGGCAAGTAGCCAACAGGCAGAGGGTCTGCCAGTCAAGGGGCTCCAGCTGGAGCTGAGGGTGCTGCCTGAGAACTCTGCTGTGTGGGCTGCTAGTAAGCATAGCCCTCGTGGTCATAGGCCTCACTGGAGCCTGCTCTCTCAGTTGAGAACTTCAACTCCACAGTGGTGTAAGGTGGGAGGCCTGCTCACCTGCCTATGGTTGTCCACACATGTGAGTGAAATGCAAACTGTTCTTACATGTAACTCAGTTTTCCTTAGTTGAGATGGGGGCCTTGCTGGACCAGCTATGAGTTGTAGAGAATACAGAACTGCTTCCAGGGATTTCACAGAGATTATGAGGAGTCCTGGCTGTAGCACCAGAATAACTTGAAGCTTATTTTTTAAGTGCCAAAGCACAGGCTTCAGTTAGTAAATAACACTATTTAAGTGACTTGTGTGAACACTAGAGTAGGGAAGAAATAGAGAGGAGAAGCAGAAGCCATCTAGAAAGAGAAGACCTTCAGCCTTAGGATCTCAAGTATCCTAAAGATTGAGCTGTTTTCTGGATGGCGATGGGAATTTTAAGGGGTCAGGGGATGGCTAACAGTTGTGGCAATAACTGAAGTGAACTTTATAACAACAATCCTTTCTGAGAGCTACCACAAGCCTAAATTTACATTCACCATGAAATCCTTACATCTCTGTAGGTTGTCTATGAGGGATGCCTATGACTGGAAATACAGCCTCTGATTTCAATGGAGAAGAGCCTTGTGGCTGAGCTCAAATGGGTTCAGTGGATATTAACCACCTGCTAAGCAGGCTATTGGTTAAGAAGTCAAGAGAGAAGCACTACAAGCCCTAGCCTTGAAGCACCCAATTTTGAGGAAGTAGAAAGGGGAACCATGGGTGTATTAGCAATGCAAGAGAACCATCCAATGGACCCTAGCTTGGAAAAGGCTGGGAGCACTCAAGCTGCAGTAGCTTGGATCTTGTCAGGAAAGATCTTTCCTGAGAGTCCCCGGAAATGGTTGACTAAGTATGCCACTCGGGCATCAAGCTACTTTGAGTTGTTAGAGATTGAGAAGTAGTCAGCACAGGCAAAACCCTTTCTCTCCCCATCACAACATAAAATAAAGAAAAGAAATAATGAAACTTGGCAATGAGAAATTTGTCTATTGAGGATGTTGCCATGACTGGAAAAGAAGAACTAGTCAAACGATTTATCATCTGGGACACTTTGTATAATAAGGAAATATTTATTCCCCACTGCTCATCTCCGCATAATTCCCCTCCAGCCACTGGGGAGCTCCAACACCTGTAGATCAGACTGTCATATAATCTCCAGCCATTTGAGTCTTGTTTCATATAAAGATGTATTTATTCATTTGTTTATTTATCTAATGGATACGAGTACACTGTCACTCTGTTCAGACACACCAGAAAAGAGCAGCAGATCCCATTACAGATGGTTGCAAGACACCATGTGGTTGCTGGGAATTGAGCTCAGGACCTCTGGGAGAGCAATCAGTGCTCTTAACCACTGAGCCATCTCTCCAGCCTCAATTCTTATATTTTTTGTGTTAGTCTGTGCATGTGTCTGTAGTTTAAAGTGCATTTTTTTTCCTCCTGTCTTTCTTAGACCAATTTAATGGTGTTAGTTTTGAACCCCAGAGGGGATGAAAGCCATATTTCTTTTCCCTGTGGGGTGCAGATTTGTTTTATGAATGTGGATACCTAGTAGTTTCTGCATTTTTTGTTAAGGTACAAATGTCTTATCAGGACATAGTTTGAAAATGTCTTCTTAAATTCTGCAGCTTATTCTGAGACATTCAGTAAGGTGCAAATGTTTAGCATTTATACTTCATCAAATTTATCTAGTTTTCCATCCACTTCCCATAGTGATGCTGTACCTACAGGACCATCCGGACTCCAAAGTCATGAATATTCAACACTATTGGATTTGCCTCCCCCCATTTTATAGTAGGTATTCTTATATAGGTCTGTGATTCATTTTGAGTTATTTTTACATTTTTATAAACTGTGAGGTAAGGGTCCCAGTTTCTTTGGCATGGAGATATCCAGTTGTCTGGCCATAGTTTATCATGGCGTCTAATCAAGAACAACACATATACAAAGAAACACAAGCAAGCAAAAGACCCCAAATTTTCCCTAAAGTTCAGGGAGCTATTTCTGAGCTCACTTTTATTTCATGGATCCATAGACCCATATCACACTGTATTGTATAGCGTAGTTCTGTAGTGAGCTTTGAAATCAGGAAACTTTAAGATCGTTCTGGCTATTCCTCTTGCTTCACAGTTCCCCACAGATGATAGGACCACTTGACTCTTTTCTGGGGATTTGACAAGGTGTTTGTTGGGTCTTTAGAGCAGATTGAGCATGTTGCCACTTGCTCTGGCTTCTGTTTTATGAACATGAGAAGTCTTTCCATCCGTTTACATCTTTGAAAACCAAAATAAAATGAAATAAAAATTCCAATGTTGGTAAAATAATCTTGAGTTTTATACATTGTGAGAGGATTCTGTAGCCAAACAGAAAATGTTCTAGGAATTAGCCCCATAATTATAAACAGCATGTGGTACCACAAAAGAAGGAGGAGTCACAGGTGCTAGGAAAGTGGAATCTGAAGACTGGAGGACCCAGGGGCTGATGGGAGGGAGGGAAGAGAGATAAGGAGCCTCAGCACCCAAGAGCAGTTCATGTCCCAGCTCACAGTTCAGATACAGTCTACAACCCACATAACCTTGGAAAACACTCTAAGTAGTCACATGTTACATAATTTAAGTGGAAAAAAATCCAGAATAAACAAATCCTGAAAGGAGATGAACAGTTGTCTAGAGCTACAGAAGTGGGTGGGGCTTAGGACATAGGTAAGGGTTGTGGGGAAACGGAAGTGACTGCTGTGGAACACTGGTTTCTTTTTGTTGGACATGCTGAAGGACAGCTCAGTACCAAAGGGACAAGATGACAGTGAGGAGAGAGAAGAAGAGAAAGCCCAGGGACTGTGATCAACTAGGAACTTCAATGAAAAATTTGGGAGACAGCTAGACAGAGATATTCTGTACTTTGAGACGTGAAAAAGAGGTTTATATGCTAAGCTAGACACGGGTCAGCTGTGGCCAACTGCAATTAGACCTGAAACTTCTCAAAACATGTCTGATGTGAGTGAAAAGATCTAGGTCACTGATTCTTAGCCTTCCAAATGCTACAACCCTTTAATAGAGTTCCTCATGTTGTGAATCTCAACTATAGAATTATTTTGTTACTACTTCATAACTAGTAGCATAATTCAAACTAGTTATTTTGCTACCATTAAGAATTGTAATGTAAATATCTAATATGCAGGATATATGATATGTGACTTATAACTCACAAGTTGAGAACCACTGGGCTAGGCCATCAGTGTCCAGCATGAGACATGTGGACTGATTGTACATGTTTTTTTTGTTTGTTTGTTTTACACTTTTCTTTTATTTTTGAGATTATAATCACATCATTTCATTTCTTTCCTCCCTATAAACCCATTCCTATATGTCTCCTTGCTCTCTTTCAAATCCATGGCCTACTTTTTGTTATTGTGGTTACATGCACTTATGTATATACATATATATTTTTAAATGCAATCTGATCAGTCTGCATAATGTTACCTGTATGTACATTTCCAGGACCGATCATTTGGCAATGAATACCAATTAACTGATGTGATCTTTTCCAGAGAAGACTGTTTCTCATACTCTTGTCATTTCTTAGTTACCTATAGTTGTTCCGTAGCTTGTGTAGAGTTGAGGCCCTGTGGTCTGCACTACTTTGACATGCCTATTGTTGTCCTTGTTCAGCTCTTGTTTAGGCAGCCATGCTGATGAGACTTTATGGGTGTAGCTTCTAACATTACTAGGAGACACAGTCTCACAGCAAATCCCTGATCTCCAGGCTCTTACAATCCTTCCAAACCCATTTCTGCAATGTTCCCAGAGACTTAGGTGCAGAAGTTGTTTTCTAGATTTATCCACATAGACTAGTCCACAACTCTACATTTTGATTGGTTGTGGTTTTCTATAATGATCTTTATCTGTTGCAATAAGAAGTTTTCTTGAAAAGGGCTGAAGACTGCATTTATCTGTGGATATAAAACCAAATATTTTGAGTCTACTCAGGGACTATGAAAGTGTAGTAAAGTGGTCGTTGTAGAATATCTTCAAGTATGCATGACTTCATTAGTCATGCATAAGTAGGACTGTAGGTTGTCTCTTTCCTTTGGAATCTAATCTGGAACCTTCAGCTATCATGAAAGCTAGTCCTCAGGGAGGTGGCTATCAGGCCACTGTCAGCTTAGGTCCCCTGGTTCTGTGTCTGAAGCACATGGTGTCATCAGTAATAGGAACTTACCTTCTCCTCTGGAGGACCACCAAAGGCAATAGCAATAGCCTGTATATTTTGGAATCTTTTGGACAATCCTGAGAACCCAAAAAAGGGCTTCTCATGTTTTTGTTAGATGATCTTTGGCTCTTTGAGGGATCATTGTCAGCCAACAGGAGAGAAATATATATGTGTGTATATATATATATATATATATATGAGATATATCATTATTTTATATATGTGTGTGTATATATTATATATATAATAATTATTTACACACACACACACACATATATATATATATATATATATATATATATATATATATATATATATATCTCAAATAAAGTACCTATACCAAGTAGGGTACTGCCTGTGTTTCCCTTTAGCAGTTTCAGTGTTTCAGATTATGTGTTTAGGTATTTGATTCATTTGGGGTCAGTCTTTGTTCAAGGTGATAAATATTGGTCTAACTTCATTCTTCTATTGTTGAGATCCAGTTTTTCTAGCAGCATTTGTTGAAAATTCTTTCTATTTTTTAGTTTGTATTTTTGGCATCTTTGCCAAATATAAAATCCCTGAAGTTATGTGTACTCATGTATAGATTTCATATTTCTTTCTATTGGTCTAATTTATTTTTCTGTCAGTGCCATATTGTTTTTATTACTATGGCTCTGTAATATAATCTTAAGATCTGAAACTGGAATCCTTCCAGTATTGTTTACTTTACTCAGAGTTGTTTTGGCTATCTGGGGCCTTTTGTAGTTTTATATGAATTTTACGATATAGGATTTTTCTCTATTTTGTGAAAGACAAGATGGGAATTTTAATTGACATTGCATTGAGTCTGTAAATAGCTTTACATCTGTAAATAGCTTTACATAAAGTGGTCATTTTTGTGTTTAATCCTACCAACCCATGGGTATAGAATATCATTTCATTTCCCTTTTCTCTCTCTTGCATCGGAGGTTTAATATTTTCATGGTAGAAGCCCTTCACTTCTTTGGTTAGATTTATACCTTAACATTATTTTCTTTGTGGCTACTGTGAATGGGAATATGTCAATAATCTTCTCCTCTGTATCCTTGTTCTTGATGTACTAGAAAAGCCCAGAGACCTAAATTAGAACCAAACATGACTGGGGAAAAAAAATCAATGAAATGATTCCTAATGATATTCTGCTATACTCATAGCTTTGTGCCTTGTTTGGTTGTCGACAGAGAAGTTTCCTCTGATAGCAAATGGGAACAAGTGCAGAGACCCATAGCATGACATCATACAGAGAGTCTACATTAGCAGCATCCACTGTCCCTTCCCTTAGATATCACAGAACCCGCTGAAGTAGAAGAGGAAAGATTTTTGGAGTCGGAGGGAATGGAGGACACCAGGAGAAAATGGCCCACAAAATCATCTAAGCAGGGCTTGCATGGGCTCACAGAAACTGAAGTGCAAGCACAGGACCTGGATGGATCTCCACAAGGTACTCTGTGTATATGTCTTTTAGATTGGTGGTTTTGTAGGACTCCTAACACTGGGACCAGTATGTCTCTGACTCTTTTACCTCCCCTCAAGACTCTTTTTTTCCTATTGGGTTGCCTTGCCCAGCCTCAATATGAGGTCTTTTACCCTGTCTTGTTTTGTCCTGTTCGGCTGTCCTCTCTTGGAGGCCTTCTCTTTTCTGAGGAGGAAATGGAGGGGGAATGAATCTGGGGAAGAATGGAGGTGGGGAGAGCTAGGTAGAGTGGAGAGAGGGGAAGTGGCTAAGATGTATGACAAAAAGAATCTATAAGAAAAAAAAGCTATTGATTAGTGCAAGTTGATTCTGTATCCTGCCACATTGCTGAATTTGTTTATGATTTCTATACATTTCTGGGATCTCCAATGTACAGTATTGTGGGACTGCGTAAGGGTATCCTGGTTCATGGTTGGGCATGGGCCTAGAACCCCCCGAGACTCTACATGAGAATCGGCAGGAGTTCAGCCGCGCCCCCAGAACCCAGAGTCCTGACACACAGTCTCGTCTCCATAGACCTACATTGTTCAGTCACATAGGCCATTACAGCCCCTCCCAAAGTGCACAGGTAGAGGGCGTGACCACAGGCCTCAGGCCCTAAGGATTTACATACTAATGAAGGCCAGAGGGCGGAGCAAATTAAGCATGCTTCCTCAGAACCTCCCCCTTCCTCCCTCCCTATTTAACTCAGGACTGCCCTGAGTTTTAGGGGGCATACTTCCAGATCCATCCACCATCCGCCATGACAATAAACTCTTTTGGAACCAAAGACTTCCTTATGTCATTGGGGCCTGCCGTTGCCAAAGCCTCCAGCCTTTGGAGTGCCAGATGTTTCTCCTGTATGTGAGACCCACAGTGTGGAAAGCCTCCAGGACTCCACCACTGCTGCGGCTTTATTTTTTTCCCACTCAGTATCAAGTCCTCTGAAATAGGGATAGTTGGACTTCTTCTTTCTATACTTGCATTCCTTTAATGTCCTGTCTCTCTTATTGCTAATACTAGTGTTGGAGCACCATATTCATAATGAGTAGAAATAGAGGACATCCTTGAATTCTGACTCCAGTAGGATTGTTTCACAATTTTCTCCAATTTGGACAATGTTGGCTATGAGTTTTTCTTATTCAGCTTTAATTATGTTGAGGTGTGTTCCATATAGCCCTAGATTCTCTAGTATTTTTTAACATGAAAACATACTGGATTTTGTCAAGAGCCTTTTCTCCATCTATGGAAATTATCATGTGATTTTTTTCTTTAAGTCCATTTACATGAGTTATTAAACTATTGGCTTGGATATATCAAAATAACCTTATACTTCAGAAATAAATCGAATTCAGCATGGCGTGTAATCTTTTTGACGAGTGTCTGTATTCTTTCTGCAAGTATTTTATTAAGCGTTTTTGATTCGATATTCATTAGAGATATTAGCCTTGTGCTGCCTAGTCTTATATCAACTTGACACACAAACTAGAATTATCTGAAAAGAGGGTATCTTAATTTAGAAAATGCCTCCCTTGAAATTTGGCTATAAATGGAAAGATCTATGCTCACAGATCAGCAGAATTAAAATAGTAAAAATGGCCATCCTTTCAAAAGCAATCTACAGATTCTATGCAATTCCCATCAAAATTCCAACACAATTCTTTACAGTCCTTGAAAGAACAATACTCATCTTCATATGGAAAAAGCACAGGATAGCTAAATCAATCCTGTACAATAAAAGAACTTCTGGGCATATCACCATCCCTGATTTTAGGCTGTACATCCTAATCCCTGTACATCCCTGTATTTCAAAGTGATAGAAATTGAAAGCAACATGATATTGTTGTTAAAACAGAAAAGTTGATCAATGGAATCAAATCAAAGAAAAGGAAGTAAACCTACACACCTATAAACACTTGATTCATTGCCAAATAAGTAAAAAGTATACAATGGAAAATAAAAATCATCTTCAACAAAGGGTGCTAATCTAACTAGGTGATTGCAAATAGGTCCATATGTATCACTTTGCACAAAACTCAAGTCCAAATGGATCAAAGAAAGACATTAACACAAAACCAGATACACTGAACCTATAAAAAAGAAGGTGGAGAATAGCCTTAAACAAATTCTCATAGGAGACAATTTCTTGAACAGAACACAAACAGCTCAGGCACTAAGATCAATTATTAATAAATGGAAGGCTTCATGAGATTGAAAAGCTTTTGTAAGGCAAAAGACACCATCAAAAAAAACCAAAATGGCAGCCTACACAATGGGAAAAGTGTTTTGCCAACTCAACATTTGACAAAGCTATCTAAAATATATAAAGAACTCAAAAAACTAGATATCAACAAAAGACATAACCCACTTAAAAATGGTATTCAGATCTAAACAGAATTCTTGGCAGAAGAATCTCTAATAGCCAAGAAGTACTTAAAGAAATGTCCAACACCCTTAGTCATCAGGGAAATGTAAATCAAAATGACTCTGAGACTCCATCTTGTACCTGTCAAAATTGCTAAGATCAAAAAATCAAGTGACAGCTCATGCTGGAGAGGATGTGGAACAAGGTAGACACTCTTCCATTGCCCATGGGAGTACAAACTTGTACAACCACTCTGGAAATCAGTTTGGTGGTTTCTCAGAAAATTGGCATATAGCCAAATGATGTTGTTCCTCCATATCACAAGGATACTTGCTCAACTATGTTTATAGCAGCTTTATTCATAATAGCCCCAAACTGGAAACAACCTAGATGTCTCTCAGCTGAGAAATGGATAAAGAAATCATGGTACATTTACACAGTAGAGTATTCTCAGCTATTAAAAACTAATGAATGACATCATGAAATTTGCAGGCAAATGGATGGATCATCCTGAGTAAAGTAACCCAGACCTAAAAAGATAAACATGATATGTGCTCATTTATAAGTGGATATTTCTGGAGAAACCCTGCTAATTAGAGTTGGAGTCTAACCAGAAAACCCTGAAATTGGTGCAAAATGGTGGACTCCCTTTATCATTAGGGCTTCCCCTTCTGTGACCTTGTCTGGGGAGCTCAAAACTGCTTTACCCTTTACCTGTGGAATGCTACATAGCCTTGGTTAGATTACAGACTCAAGTTCCTTTTTCCTGATAAGAACCAGTTCTGCAAGTACCTGAGACTCTTGGAATGCCTCACCCCATGCTAATGAGGTATCTCAGTACCTTAACCTTCAGCCAATGGCCTTTGTCTATCCTAGATATTCCTACTTCCTTCCCCCAAACTATATAACCCTTGATTCACCCCAAATAAAGGATGATCTATCTCCCCAAAGCTGATCCTGAAATGTGTCATCATTTTGAAACCCTGTGCATTGACTGGGCCAGTGGCCAATGATCCTGGGGAGAAGGGAGACCCACAGATATTAGCCATAAAATAGAGAATAACCATGCTACAAACCATAGACACAGAAGGCCAAGTAACAAGGCCCAAGGTAGGATGCTTAAATCTCACTAAGAGGGAAATAGATTAGACACTGGGAGTGTATGGAGGGAGGGCACTGTGGGGGATGAGTGCGGATGGGAACAAGGGGCAAATACTGGGAATGACAATTGGATTTGGGGGTTGGAAGGCATCTCTGTGATAAGCTAGAAACCTAGGACAATGGAAACTAACAGGAATCTATGAGGATTGTCCTAGCTAAGACTCCTAGCAGTAAGGGATATGGAACCTGAACCAGCTATTTCCTGTAACCAGGCAAGACTTCCAATTGAGGGATTGAGAGACACCAACACAGCCAAAGGACCTTAGACCCACAGAATTTGAGGAGAAGTGTCAACCAATGACTAGCCCAGCTTGAGACTTATACCATTGAGAGGAAGCCCACCCCTGGCACTACTAATGATATTCTGTTATATTTGAAGAAAAGTGCGTAGTATAACTGTCTTCACAGAAGCTTCACCCAGCAACTGATAAAAACTGATGCAGAGATCCACAGCTGACCCTTAAGTGGAGCTTGAGGAATCCTGTGGAAGAGGGGGAGGAAGGATTGAAGGAGCAAGAGGGGTCAAGAACACCATAAGAAAACTCACAGCATCAACTAACCTGGGCACAATAGGGGCTCACAGAGAATGAACTGTTAACCAGAGAGCATGCATGAGACAGACCTAGGGCCTCTGCACATATGTAATAGTTGTACAGCTGGGTCTTCATGTAGAATGCCTAAAGCAGGAACAGGGGCTGTTTCTGACTACATTGCTGCCTTTGGATCCCTTTCCCACTACTGGGCTGCATTGTCTAGCCTCGATACAAGATGATGCACCTCTTACTATTGATATGCTGGGGTTGGTTGATAATCATGGGAGACCTCCTTTTTTTATAAAGCAAAGGGGAGGAGGAATAAATGAGTAGTGGGAGGGGAGGTAAGTGGGAGGGACTGAGAAGGCAGGAGGGAGGGGAAGCTGCGGTCAGGATGTAAAGTACATAAATAATCTAATAAAAAAAGATTCAGCTGTAAGCTATTTTCTTAATTAGTGATTGATGGGAGAGGGACCAATCCATTGTGGGTGGTACCACTGTTGAGCAGGTGGTCCATGATTCTATGAGAAAGCAGTCTGAGCAAGTCTTAGAGAGCAAGCCAGTAAGCAGCACCCCTCCATGGCCTCTGCATCAGCTCCTGCCTCCAGGTTCCTGCTCTGTTTGAGTTCCTGTCCTGACATCCTTTGATAATGAACAACAATATGGAAGCGTAAGCCAAGTAAACCCTATTTCCCCCAACTTGGGTTTTAGTCATGGTGCTTTTGAAGCAGCAATAGAAACTCAAGACAAGTTGGTACCAGCCAAGTGGGGTATTGCTATGATAGACCCGACTCTGTTTTAGAGAAGACTGTAGAAGGACTTTGAAATTTTGGATTAGAAAAGCCATTATGTGTTGAGATCTCAGAGGACTATTTTTGTAGGAGCTTGGAAGATAATAATGTTGGGAACAGTGCAGAAGATGGAGGCCTTGCTTGTGAAGTTTCAGAAGGAAATTTAAAAATTCTCCCAGGGCCATTTTCTATTTTCAGTTAAGATTCTGTCATTCAAGTCAGCTGGGGCTGAAGAGTCAGATATGTTTAGCAAGAGACCAGCACCACTGAAATGAAGCCTTCATGTTAATGGTTAGCTGGAGCTGAGAACTTAGCAATGATTAAGAAAAGACCAGCATCAATCACTGAGGTCTAATCTTTCAGAGAGTGTTTTCTGAGAGCACACAGAATCTGTGTTCCAGAAGCAACCAAGGTTGTTCTACTTTGTGCTGGCAGATGAAGTTGGTAGTATAATAGTCACACAGGTGGTACTGGTTTTAAAAGCCTGAAGGGGTCATGGAAAGAAGCTGAGGCTTGGCACTGTGAGAGGGCATTGGTAAAGCTGCAGCCTCAGAGGCAGTTGAAAGCCCAGGATTGAAGGGTCATGCCAAGAAGTTGAGGTTTGGCTCCATGAAGAGAGACTTTGAGAAGCTGTTGGTGAAAGTACAGCCCAGTTGCAGAAGACTCCAGCAGTTTTGGAGATACCAATATCATGGGATGACCACCAAGAACAGCAGCAGTAGAGTAGAGCCAGTTAGAGCCTAGATGACAAGCTGTGTGCTGCAGAGGGCAGAAGTGGAGAAGAAACCCAAGCTCCTTGAAGGATCCCAGGAGATCATGAGTGAATCCGAAATAATTGGGCATTGAGTTATTTATATTGTTGGAGTTTGGTTTTGCTTGGTTCATATAACTGTGCCCTGGTTCTTCCCTTTTGAAGAAGCTATTTAATTTAATTTTGATTTTTACAGAAGTCTACAGTTGAAAGACTTTGAACTTTTAAAAAGCGATTTTATTTCCTCCCCCCACAACCCGCCCTTTCCTTGTTTTTTTCAAGACAGGGTTTCTCCATGTCCTAGAATTCACACTGTAGACTGTAGGCTCTGTAGACTGAGTTCAAGGTCATAGAGGTCTGCCTCTGCCTCTGCCTCTGCCTCTGCCTCTGCCTCTGCCTCTGC
>NW_021604566.1:12359520-12368946 GCF_004785775.1 Grammomys surdaster | reverse complement strand
GCCTCTGCCTCTGCCTCTGCCTCTGCCTCTGCCTCTGCCTCTGCCTCCCAAATGCTGAAATTAAAGGCATGTGCCACCGCCACCACCTAGCCCTATTTATTTCTTTGTTTTGTTTTGTTTTGTTTTGTTTTGAGACAGGGTTTCTCTATATAGCTCTGACTTTCCTGGAATTCATTCTGTAGACCAGGCTGGCCTGGAGCTCTCAGAGATCTGCCTGCCTCTGCCTCCCAAGTGCTGGGATTAAAGCATCGTTCAACTTGACATTGGATACTTTAAAGAGACTGAAATTTTAATGTGTTTGAATTTGTAAAGACTGGGAGACTTTTAAAGTTATCTGTTTTTAATATGAGATCTTGGAGATGAATAAGAAAGGAAAGGTGTGGCTCGATAGTGACTTGCTTGTGTGTCAAGGAAACAAGAGGTCAGTTGTACTGGCTAGCCTTATGTCAGCCTGACAAACAAGAATTTTCTGAAAGAAGGGAATCTCAATTGAGAAAATGCCTCCATAAGATCTGACTGTCAGGCATTTTCTTAATTAATGATTGACTGGGGAGGGCCCAGTCCATTGTAGCTGGTGACATCCCTGGGCAGGTAGTCCTGGGTTCTATAAGAGAGCAGGCAGAGCAAGCTATGGAAAGCAAGGTAGTAAACAACACACACACACACACACACACACACACCCATGGCCTCTGATGCCTCTATCAGCTCCTGCCTCTAGATTCCTGCCTGTTTGAGTTCCTGTCCTGTCCTGTCCTGTCCTGACTTCTAAAATGATGAATAGCAATATGGAAGTATAAGATAAAACAAATAAACCCTTTCCTCCCCAACTTGCTTTTTTGGTCTTGGTGTTTTTGATGCATCAGTAGAAACACTAAGAAGCCCTGTAGATGTCTGTCTATCTGTCTGTCTATCTATCATCTATCTATCTATCCATCCATCCATCCATCCATCCATCCATCCATCTATCTATCTATCTATCTATCTATCTATCTATCTATCTATCTATCTATTTGTTGAAATAATTATTTAAAATCGGCCTCTGGTCAAGCAAACTATCTAAGCTTCTGCAGCTCTGCCTAGCTCAGACGCCATGTTCTGTGGCCAGAGGCCACGTGCGCACCTCAGCTAGAAATGGCCAGCCAGAAACAAGAGCCCTTCTACCCACAAGATGAGATGTCTGTGTGGGAGATGGCTCTGCCAATCTTCCATGCTGTCTCCACAAGGCTAGGCATTGCCCAGATCATCTGGCCATCCACACGGACCGGTAGAAAAAATGAGACTCTAATGCTTAAAGATTAATCAAAGGCTTTATATGTTTGGTAAAGCTCAATAACAATATGCCTATACAATTAGAGTTGTTTCCCAATTAGCTAACCTAAATAAAAGTAGTTACCCGCACTGCTCTCCATACGGGCATGGCTTTCCATCCTCCTACATCTCTGCCCTCTCTTGCTCCTCCTCTTCCTTTTTCCTCTTCCTTTCCTAACTCCTCCCACCTTAGCTCCTCCTACATCCATCTCTCTATCTCTCTATCTCTCTATCTATCTCTCTATCTATCTATCTATCTATCTATCTATCTATCTATCTATCATCTATATCTATTTTGTTGTATCTTTGCCTGGTTTTGGTATTGGAGTGATACTAGCTTTATAGAAGGAGTTTGGTCACGCTGCTTTAGTTTCTTTTTCATTGTTGATGAGGTTTATCAATAGTTTAAGGACTGGTGGTCCTCTTTGAGTGTCTGGTAGAGTTCTGTGAATTCATCTGGCCCTTCTTTTAAGCTAGAAGGGTTTTTATTTATCATTTAGTCTCCTCAGTTATCATGAGTCTTTATAGATTCTTGACTTTCTGGTTTAATTTTTATACTTTGGCTGAATTTAGATATTTATCTATTTCTATTAGATTTTCTGGCTTAATAAAGTACAGGTTCTTAAAATATTTTCTTATAGAATTCTGAATTTCTTTGGTGTCTGTTGTAATGTTTCTCTGTTCATTTCTGATTCTTTCATTTTGAGGTATCTCTTTCTTTGGTTACTTGTGACAAATGTCTGTTGATCTTATGTTTTGAGAAAAAAATAGCTCTTAGATTCTTTGCATTGTTTTCTTTATTTCTACTTTATTAGTTTGTCTGATTTCTACTGCTTCTTGATATTACTTGGGTTTGGATTTGGTTTGTTTTTGTTCTTCCAAACTTTTGAGTTGCAACATTAAATCGTTTTTTGTGCTCTTTCTTACTTTCTATGGTTGCCACTGAGATCTATTAATTTTCCTCCCACAGTACTGCTTCTAACGTGTCCTAGAGATTTTCTTGTGTCTTCATTTTCATTTAGTTTCAGGAATTAAAAAAAAATACTTGAAGTTTTGGTTTTGGTTATTGTTTTTGGGGTTTTTTTTTTGCTTTTGGTTTTTTTTTGTTGTTGTTGTTGTTATGTGTACTTAGTGTTTTAACTATAATGGGCCATGAGGATTTTCTTTTCTTCTCTAGTCTATTTGGTGTTTTGTGTTTTGTTTCTTTTGTCTGTATGGCTGTATGCTTTTCTTAGTCTGAGGAAGTTTTCTTCTATGATCTTTTTGAAGATCTGGTCTATGCCATTGACCTGGAATTCTTCTCCATTATATATTCCTGTAAGTCAACAGATTGATTTTTCCATGGTGTCCCACATTTCCTGTGATTAAATTTTTTTTCCATATTCCTTGTTTATTTGGTGTAGATTTTCTACTTTATCTTCAAGTTTTGGGAGGACTTTTCTAGTTACTAGGCTTTTCAATTCCATCTTCTTTTCATCATGAGTTCTCTTCAGTGGTGTTTTTGTTGTTGTTGTTTTTGTTTGTTTGTTTTTCCCTGTTTGAATTCTATTCTTTATCCAGGTTTGTCTTTGCCATTTTCAGCCTTCTGTTTATATTTTCTTGGGCATCAATCAGGTGGGATGTTGTTGTTGGTGGTGGTTGGTAGTTTTCTCTTTTGTGTTGTTGTTGTTGTTGTTTTCTCCTTGTGTTCCTTGTACTTAATTTCATTCAGCCATTTTTTTGTGTGACTTTTTTAAACTCTTAGAATTATTTCATGAAGTTTAAGGTTGTTCTTTTAAATTCTGTGTTCTGGAGTTCATCTAGGTAACATTCATTGGTAAATATTTCTGCAGAAATGATAGGTTTTGGAGAGAAGGTACTGGTTTGAGTTTTCATATTGTTTGTGTTTTGGTAAAGAGACCTGGGCATGTGGACTTCTCTTCTTAGTATAAGTCTGACGTGGACAACTCAGGTTGAGGCAGAAGAGAGAAGGTGCAGGTAGGTTAGGCCTAAAAGTTGGAAATGGCTTGAACAGAATAAAATTGGGTAGATTGTGCTAGTGTAAAGGATGTGACTTCTGGTCAAAGCCAGGCTGGCTGGGTGGAAAGGCTGGGTGTAATGTGAGGAGGGCCTGTTGTTTGGAGATAGTTAAGAGTGGGTCCTTGCTGAAGCTTAGAGATTGATTGTGGTGCAATCAGGGGAGGCCTGTCTAGGCTTGGGCATTGATGTAAGATCCAGGCTAGATCTGTCATATTGGGAAGAAGGCATGGATGAGAAGGTCAGGGAGAATCAGGGGTCAGACCCTGAAGAAAGAAGTGGGGAGCCTCTCTGGGTGGTGACATTGCTTATGTGATATTGCAGAAGTGACCTATGAGTGGTTGCAGGTACTGTGGGTCCTGGTGGAAGCCGAGAGGTTAGCTGCAATACAGGCTGTGATGGGAAACTATGCTAGGGCCCTGAATGTGGGACAAGACACAGGGTAGATCTGGCAGGATGGGAGAGTGCATGAAGAGAAAGGTTAGGGAGACCTGCCAGGCTAGACCCTGGAGAAGGATTTTGAGGTCTGGTTGGAAGGAAAGACTAGATGCTATTCCCTGACTGCTTTGATTATGTTTCTCTTCCATTTAGTTTGGAATATGAGCCCATGTCACTTGTGAATAAACTCCTGTTTACAAACAAAATAACTGTTTTCCTGTCAAACCAGATCTCTGCAGTGTTCCAAAGCTGGGTGTGGGGATGATAATGTGACTCTCAACAAGTGCAGGTATCGAAGAACTCTGACACGTACACTTTAATAGAGTGAAGCACACAGTGCACGACTATGTAAATGAATGTATAAAAGTAGAGAGACGGGTTGAACTAGTTATCCTCCTGAATCTTTTATCCATTGTATTGTTGAGTGATGGCAGCAGTCTTCTTAGAGAAGCCCCTACCTCCTGCATTTTACAGATGAGAAAATTGACCCTTCAGTTAAGCCCTTGTTTCAGGTCACAATAGCTTATGAATGACTGGTACAGGATTTCAAGGGAGGCAGTGTGGGAGCAAAGTCTTAAGGCCAACCATGAACTCTCTTAACTGAGATGTCTTATTTCTAGTTAACCTCTGATCACTCCGTTTTAAAATCCCATGTCCTTTTTTTTTTGGACTGATGTAGAAAATGTAACTGGATGCTAAAAGCTGCTTAAGTAACATCAGTGACCTTATAAAGCTGACCATCCTGACAGAAACAGAACAAGCCATGGAGCCTTATGTGTGTGAGTGCTTTTCCACGTATGGACACATTATTCAAGAGATTTTATGTCTATGAACTTATTCCTTAAAAGTCTTGAAATGAGTGGTTTAAAACAATGGTTTTGTGCTGCATTGAATTAAGGCAGAGGCATGAGGCTCCATTTTCCTTTTGGGAGGGAAAAAAACCCTCTTGCCATCTGGTTCTCAGTCCCTGTGACATAGTTTTCAGGCTATGAAATCCTGTACATCTTTATGAAGCTCGAGATTGACCTTGAAGAGGGAAAAGTCTTACTTTATTATGCTGACACCACACATCATAACTCTTATTTTGCTCAGAGATCTCACTCAATGTCATCACCAACATGTGCAACAAGAGCTACGTCATGTTTATGGCTCGGGTATTCCTTTTATTTCCAGTTACAGTTTTCCCATAAAATCTCTATTGAAAAGAATCTCCATGCAGTCATTGAATGTTATTGCTTGGAACAGAAATGCTAAAACAATTTGCTTATTTAGGATCTTGAGTTTTTCCAACATTTTAAGTGTCTCAGTCCCTCAAGAAATAGCTTTACAGCCAGAGCAGTAGTAACATATATCTGTGGCTTTTCTTACCATGTATTTTATGGGGTTGTTTTACCGACATAATATATTTTGTGTCTCCTTCCTTGTATTAGAGTATAATGGGTAAATAATTCCATTTTGAATCTTCCCTCCCAGATATATTTCAGCTATGATTGACATTTTCTTGAGGTTCATCTTTTAAAGTTTCTCCTAAAGGACCAAGGATAGTCAAAGACATAGCCTATGCACTATGCAAAGACCCCAAACAACACTTGTGTGCACATTTTTAAAATAAGATGCCATTTGCTTTCTATTTATCATCTTTATGTGCAAAGTTGTCATGTTGGACAAAGGTCAATTTAGTCTTTATCACTAGCTGAAAGACTGAGACACTGCTGTAGGAAGCCGTGACCAGTAGAACCAGTGAGTCCATTGAGAGCCCTAGGTGGTCAAGTCCTAGAAACAAGATCCTATGGAGTGGGAAGCAGTGTGTGAGGGAAGTGGCTGAGGTCAAAGTCCTGGGGGAGGGAAATGACAGACTAGCAGAGTAGGGACAGAGGGAAGAGGGACTTCGGTGTTTTCCATAAAGGCAGCTGAGCTAGCTATGGCTTGGCATGTAAAATTTGGCACAGTAAAATAAGCATGACTTTGACAAATGATTAGATTCGCATCTTGAAGAGCAGTTTTTTTAAATATATATATTAAATCAAATCATAATGTTTACTTATTCACACAGGGGTTATAAACACAAAAAGTCAGGATGTGGGGAAGGGGATGACACTGGAGTGTGGGTGTTCAGGGGGAATACAGATATCTTTCAGAACAGGGGATCAGCTGAGTGAAGGTTCAGGGGACAGGTCACTATGACTCTGTCTATGATTCACTTGTCCTTATCTAAGTTGGTATTATCTGCCAAGGCTACCTATTTACAAGGTCTATGGCAACTCAGGCTGATAAATTTCTACAAAAGCTGCCTGTTTACACTAGCTTATAGCCATCTGTTTCAGTGTTTTTCCACAGAGACCCAAGACTTGGTGTTAGTATACATGTATGACAGGCCTATTGCTGATTTTAGGCCTATGGCTGATTTTAGGCCTTCAGTGTATAGGCAGGGCTGCCCCTGACATCTCCTCCCTTCTCTAAGTATAGAAGAGCTGTGGCAATTCTAATCTTGCGAAGGCGGGGATAGAAGCCTGACCTCCAGTAATTGAAGGAGACTTCGTAATGGAAGAGCAGGTTTTGAATACATGAGTTAACATCTGTGTCTGAGCTTTTCACCATTTAAATGAGCATCATTGCAATTACCTTGATGCCATTATGGTAACTGTCCCCTTAATGCCATAGATGCTTTCTATAGGTACTCCTACTTGATCCACAGTACATCCAACAAGGAATAAACTGCTATGCTCATTGTTTTAAAATAGGGTCTTACTTTCTATCCCTGGCTGACTGGATACTTGCTTTGTAGACCAGACTGACCTTGAAATCACAGAGGTCTGCCTGCCTCTGCCTCCTGAGTACCAAAATTAAAAGCATGTACTTCTACCACAGGCCCCAGCTAGTCTCATTTTCATGAATAGGGAAGCAAAGCTCATAAAAGATGAATGATTTTTTCAAAGTTCTCTCCTATTATCAAAAAATAATTGAGCCAGGATTTTAGTCCATTTTGTCAAATACCAAATCATTAGACCACTAGGTGAATGACTTGGTACTCTTATCATTAAAGGAAATCTAGGACTTAGCATCTCTGGGGAAGAGGTCTTGGAACTTGGATTTGGATCCACCTCACTCATTAAGCTATGCAACAGTGGTGTATGACCTTACTATTTAGGTATGGTCTGTGGCTTGGAGAGAGTATCAACAGCAGCCTCCTTACTGGAGTTTATGAGAAATATCAATTCTTAATTCCCACCATAGACTTGCCTTCCTGTATTAGGATCTATCCTCCAACAAGATCCTTATGGGTTTGGTCTCCTCATTACTGAATGGGAAAATGGTCCTATTTCCCACGCTTGACTGGTGATTTGAGAGTCTGCCCATGTACTACATGTGCTTTCCTTGTTGATGAAGTAGAAGCTGGTGTTCTTGGAGGACTTTATGTGGAGCACTTTGCTTTCCATCTATTACACGGAGCTCTTATGCTGTTTCTTGGTGACCAACATTTCCTGCTGACCCTTCCTTTCCTGAAACGTATATTGCTGTGGAATTTTTGTCTTACCTCTACAACATCTCAGTTTTGCAGGAGGTATAGCGTTGGTCTAAATGAAATCTATGACTTTGAGAAATTAAATGGGTGTAATTTTTGGGGGGGTGTAAATTTTATATGTTATAATTATTAACACATAGTGATTGTACAAATTAATGGGGTCTACTGTAGAATTTGCATACATGCGTCTATCACATCCTGATCTCATCTACATTCTCCTTTGCCTTCCTTGCCTTACCGCTCAATCCCCCAGGTCTCCCTCGTATATCTAGTACCCTCCCACACTTTCAGATCCATCCCTGCCTTTTTTCCTCTTCCTTTCCCTTTCCTTCCTCCTTTATCATGTTTTACACACGTGAGATAAAACACGAGATACTTGTTTTATTTTTCTCAATATGTTATCTTTATGTTCTATACATTTTCTTACAAATTGCATGATCTTATTACTCTCATGACTTGGTAATACTTGATTGTGTGTACATACTATATTTTCTTCTGTTGATAGATATCTATGCTTATTCTACATCTTAGTCCCAATAGAATTTGCATACATGCATGGAAGTATTTCTTTTATATGCTAGCTCGTATTCTTTACACATGTGTTCAGGAGTGGTATATCTGGAAAATATGGTAGTTTTATATTTTTGTTTTTTGAGAAACTTCCATAACTGATTTCCAAAGTTGCAGCACAAATTTGCATTCCCATCAATGGTATATAAGGATACCTCTTCTCCACATCCTCACCAGAATTTTTTTTTATTTGCTTGTTTATTATTCAGTTATTTTTGTTAGGAGCCCTTCAGACTAGTGTAGAGTGGGCATCTTACTGTGGTCTGATTAATGTTTCCCTGATACCTAATAAGGTAGTACAACGCTTTATGTGCTTATTGGTTCTTTGGACTCTTTTGGAAGGGTGTTCAGAACGTTTGCTCATACTTTTATTGCCATTTTTAACTTATTATTTATTCTTTTACTAATTATTTTAAAAGTTCTTTACATGTTGCAGACATTAGCCTTCTGTTGGGTAAATACCTGTCAAGATCGTCTGACTATCAGAGCATAGTGAGGAGGAAAATAATGCATCTTCTCCTGTCTTTAAGCCAAGGTCATGTCTGTTCTGTCTTGCCTAGTGAACCAACCAGAGATGGAAAAAACATTGGAAGGGAAAAAATATACTAGATTCTTTTATTTCTTCTGGTAAATTTTTAAACACTGTAATCCTTTCAAATAAATTTCACAATAATGTTTGTTCTGCTCTAATGACAAAAATATGCTCTTAAAGAAAAGAATCTCTTATTGAAAAATGAATTTAGATGTGTTCTAGTTTTCTTTTTGTTGCTGTGCTAAACATCACAACAAAAGGAACTTAGGGGAGGAGAATTTGCTTGGTTTATCCTTCCAGATCATGGTCCATCATTGAGAAAAGTCAGGGCAAAAACTCAAAGCAGGCCTGTTCCATATTTTATGCAACATTACTTCCAGCTAGAGAACTCACTCACAGCCAAAGAAGTACAGCAGGAATCACAGAGGAATGCTACTGGGTGGCTCTCTTCCTGCTTATGCTCAGCTCTGTCTTACAAAGCTCAGGACCACCTACCTAGGGAACTACACTGCCCACAGTAGGGTGACAGTAAGCACACAGCTTCCTGAATCAATTAATAGTCATGACAATCTCCATAGACGTGCCCACAGGCCAATCTTATCTGGTCATCTCCTCAATTGAGACTCTTGACTGTGTCAAGTTGACAGTTAAAGCTAACTACGAGACCTAAACTCACAAAATATTAAAAGGTAGTGGAGTATTTAGATATTCATGCTATCAAAGTCCTTGACTTTCATAATAATATAAATAACATATTAATGACATTTGTAATGATATCAGGATAGTTGATAGGTGCAATTTTAACTGATACAATAGTTCTGTGGAGAGTTCAGTTTTATGTATGAAAGAAAAATGTTTATTCACCAACACTTGTTAAAGAGTGGTAAGTAAAAACCATCAAGATTAGTGTGATGATATTGTTTTCATTCATGGAGCAAGCTCATCCCTGAGCAGATTATTAGCAAATATGCATTTATAGCTAAGAAGGAGCATGGTGAGTCAATGAATAGAAAATCATGAAAGGGAACTATTTAAAAGT
>NW_021604566.1:12330226-12359120 GCF_004785775.1 Grammomys surdaster | reverse complement strand
AGAGGGAGAGGGAGAGGAAAGAGGGAGAGGTAGAGGGAGAGGAAAGAGGGAGAGGGAGAGGTAAGAGGGAGAGGGAGAGGGAGAGGAAAGAGGGAGAGGGAGAGGGAGAGGAAAGAGGGAGAGGGAGAGGGAGAGGGAGAGACAGAGGGAGAGGAAAGAGGGAGAGGGAGAGGAAAGAGGGATAGGAAAGAGGGAGAGGGAGAGGAAAGAGGGAGAGGGAGAGGAAAGAGGGAGAGGGAAAGGAAAGAGGAAGAGGGAGAGGAAAGAGGAAGAGGGAGAGGGAGAGACAGAGGGAAAGAAAAGAGGGAGAGACAGAGGGAGAGGGCACAGGGAGAGGAAAGAGGGAAAGAGAACGTGTGTGAGTCAAGGAGGGTCTAATAAAACTGACCAACAGAGTTCATGCTGGACAGTTAGGCTGGTGGGGAAGGAAGGAGACATCAGCATCATGTAAGGGGTTGTTTATTCAAACTTGCTTTTAAATCACTGAGCTGCTTAAGACAGTGCAGAAGCCTGTCTAAAACAGGAAAAGCAAGGAATCTTTGCCCAATGCCACTTTTCTAAATAAAAACATACCCATCTTAATAAATATCTAATGATGGTTCTCTCTTTATACAAATTTACTCATTCTGACACTTACCTGGCTAGTGTATATTGAAATTCAACTCAGGAGATTGTTTTGTGATCCTAGAAGTAGCAATACAAGATTTCATTTCCCTGACTGGGGTATTTTAGCTGGTGCTGGCTGCTTTTGTTTTTCATTGACCTGCAAGAAAACCCTCAGGGTTTTAGAATTGGATGGAGACTGTCCTCAATGGAATGGTTGTCAATCTGTAGACACATCTTGTTATTAGTCCTCTGCAGGGAAAGTTTGGCAACTTTTCGACATCCTCTGGTTTTATTCCTCTGCAGAGTGGCCGTTTGTTGCATGCCCATCCTTCATCCCTTTTGCACATCAGTTCCTCAAGGAGGTCTTCCAGGCTTTCAACATCCTGTAAATCTTTTCTCAGAACTGCTTAATCATACTTGTAATAAATTCTCTCTGCGTTAGTGGTGATGGACAGCATCTGGAGACAGCTTTCATTGCCTCAACTGGTGTAATCAATTGCTCTTTAGATGTAGAAGATGAGAGCTCAGGCTGCCCCATCAAAGTCACAGGATAGACCCCAATCCAAGAAACTAGGGTATAGGTTTTCTTGTTTTTTACATAAAGTTACTACAGTGGCCAAGTCTACTGGACACACTAGATTTCTAGTAGGAATCAGGACTATGGGAAATAGTAGGCATTCAGTACATGGTCACTGGATTGATTTTAACTAATTAAACAAATAAAAATGAAAGGAAGAAAGGATAGCAGCCTAGTATTCTGACATTATATATGTGCTCTGCTTTTAACTGTAAAGTGGAAATAACAGCTTGAAGTTGGAATGAGAGAATATCATACCAAGTTGACTACACAACAGAGCGCGTCTCAAAGTTTTGATTAGCAGAAGTAATAATGGAACATGTAAAAATTAGAGTCCATACGTAATGCTCTTCACTTAATGACGAGGTTATATGATAAATCTATCCCTGTAAATTGAAAACACAAGGAATCTTGACAGCTTACTCAACATCCTTGGTTAACTCAGAATACTGCAGAGTGGGGGTTGCTTTCTCCTTGGATTGTGGATTGTGCTGTTGATAAGCAGCAAGCCATTTCCAGAGAGTGTCACACTGTATGTTGTGAACTCAGAGACAACTCAGTGGTTTCTGCTGAGTGTGAATGCTTTCGTAACACAGAAAAGATAAATTATCCTAAGAGTAGCCGTGGAAGGGTAAGGGCCATCTCTGTATCCAAATGTTCATATGAAGGTCATGCTGGAATGTTGCACTGTACATGTGGGATGCTGTGTTTATTCTTATCCCCTCAAACTGTTGTTTACACGGAGGGCCAAGGGAGGTGACCCAGATGTCAGCCTGTGCGTGGGCCAGTAAAAGAAACGGTTCCAGAAAGCAAGCATGTACTTGCACAAGCTGGCCCTGAGGACCTTTCTCACACCATGCCATAGTCCCTACTAAGTTTCTAGGGAACAATTTGTCCTTTGCCCCCTCTGTTTCTACTGTGCTTTGAGCTTTATCTGAGTAATGTTCTGAATTATAATGATGACTATGCTCCAGCCGTCATATTTGCTACTGAGAAACTAAAGAATAATTTTATGGCTTCTTTTGTGTAAGGATGTTTTATGATATTGAGATCTCAATACTGTTTATCTTAGTATCTTTAAATTTTGTTTCTCTTCAGTTTTATTTTTAAACACTTTAAAAACATGTTCCTACTTCTTCTTCCATCTTATATGTTTGGTACACATTATCTTATAAAATACATACTTTGAGAAATAATTTACATTGTGACTACTGCACAATTATTTTATGATACTTAGAAATCTATTTCTAGGAAAAAAATATAGCATACTTCAAACACACTATGATGCTGGTGAACAGTATTTCTGTCTGTCGAGAGCACTGTCTGCTCACCACAGCCTTCACCTGCTGTTTTTAGAGCTTCACGTCTTAGGCTATCTGAGAATGTAGAACTGAAAGGAACATTAGGTCTACCCTAATCAGATTGTCTCTGAGTAATGCAGCCCATTTTCCACCTGCTTAGCTCAGTGTTTGTTCCAGGCTTGTACTGTCTGAGGATGACACTGTGGCTAGTATGAAATCTCTTTTGGTCTTGGTCTTAAAAAGTAATTACTACTGAGAATTAACAACTTTCAACACACTTTTAAAAATTTTGGGGGGCTGGGAAGGGAGTTGGGGACTGATAAGTGAAAATTAGTCATGATGTAGTTACTGGCAGGTCACGGCTATTAGTGTAAGCAATTCTTGTGGCCTATGAGGTAGGAAAACAAATGAGACATTTTATCTATTCCTTTGTACTTTTCCTATGTGCTTTTGACCCTGATGCTCCCAGGTATAGAATACTGATGTAAGCACTCATGTCTCTCGGGAGCAGCTCTCTGTTGTATAGACATAGTTTGTTAACCAAGCAGCATAGTTGGACATTAAAGCAGTTTGTATCATGAGCATTATAAATTATGACAAGCTCATTTGTGGATGCATGTTATAGATACAACTTTAAACAGCTTGATTCTCTGATCCAAAACTGGAACCGTTAATGACGTCAATTTAAAAATTCACACACATATACACAAAGAGAGGGTGAAACGTGTATATGCAGACTGATATAGCTGGATAATTTTATAACATTCAATTATGTGTACAGCAGTTAAATACTTCATGTTTATGTTTGGAAAGAGGCAATTTTAAGTTGTTTAAGGGAATTAAACAACACATAGAGCCTAATTCCTTTATGCATACGGCATGCATCTAATCTAGCTGAGTAGCATGAAGGAAATGCCAAAATTTAATTTAATATTACACCCAGTTTTGCATTTTCTTGACCACAAATTAGAATAGAGAGGTTTTTTTTTTTTTTAAAGCAGAACCTGGGTTCTTGGAGATTGAATTTCAGTGAGCAAATTGTTCAAGACTCAGCCTGCCGCTGTTGGAGCACAGCAACCCAAGTTGCTTTCACTGCAAGCATTAAGAAGACTATTTTATTTTCAAAAAACTGAAAGGAGGTAGAGATAAAAGAGAGGGGGCTGGGACCGCGGATCCCTATCGAGTTCCCTGATGTACAGGTGGGATTCGAAAGTGCCCGCTGTGTGAGAAGGACGCCATTATGAAGAAACTCTCCTCAAATTTCTCTTCAGAAACAATCGGAAAGCCTCTCGACTGAAGACACCCTTTCAGTATTGTCCCACTGCCACAGCAAATTAGATCCAGCCAGGCTGACTTCATGCTGTGTACCTCTGTGGAAACTTTTCTTTCCATCTGGCCCTGCCCCACCCCCACAAATCGTTACCTAGGAGACAAGGGAAGAACAAGCAGCAGACTCAGTGTAGCCCAGGAGTGTTTGGTTCTATCCTAGGTCTTCAGGCCAGGCAGTATCATGGGTGGGAGGCCTGGTGTGGCATGGGTCTCAAGATGAACCAGACATTGGTTGGCCAGTCCCACAATTTTCTTTATCACTTTTACCCTAGCTCATTATGCTGGCAAGACAAATTGTAGACCAAAGGTAATAATTACTGGCAGGTCATGCTATTAGTCTAAGCAATTCTTGTGGCCTATGAGGTAGGAAAACAATTAAGATATTTTATCTATTCCTTTATACTTTTCCTGTGTGCTTTTGACCCTGATGCTCCCAGGTATAGAATATTTATATAGCCACTTATCTCTCTCTGGTACAGCTCTGTTATATAGACATAGTTTGTTAACCAAGCAGGAGAGGATCCCTGTGAAAGAGGTCACAACCCACACCAGTTGAGAACTTTTTTTTTTAGGAGGTTCCTCTTGTCAGGGTCTTTACAAGCATTGATTTGATGCAGGCAATTATGGTCCACACTTAGCTGAACCCGAGGCAAGGCCTGGTGGGCACCTGCTTACCTCTAGTAGCCCATTCCTGCAGAGCAGTGATTGAATTGTATCTCTTGGGTTCATAGCAAGCTGCCAAGATTTCAGAAGAACTCCTCCTGGCCTGGCCTAGTGGCCTTTGGAACCACATGCTAAGAAAATCAAATGATGTTCCATTTTGTCCAGATGACACTTAAATGCAGCGTAAACTGGGCTTGCTAGAGGACCCTGCCATGCTAAGTCTTCAATTACCTTCTGATACTGTGTTGCTTTTATAGTGCGACCTATGGTGACTTTATAAAAGGTCATCCTGACTTCGATAAATTGAAAAACAGGAAAATGAAGGCAAAGCTTCAGGCACAAATTTCCAACCTGTGTCCAACTCAGTCACTCTCCTCTTCAGTAAATCCAAAACACAGAGACATTGCCTAAAACCTGTGTTTGAACCAAGTGCTGCATGTACGGAGCTCTGTGCACACACCGTCTGTGGGTAGATTGTCTTTCTGGGGCCCCAGGTCAGGCTCAGCCTTCCTTAGCCTAGACATCAGTTTCTGTCAGAAAGCAGTGACACAAAGCCTCCTTTAACTCGCCTGCAATGAGCGGTAAGATGAAACATGCCCGCCGATGGGTAACATATCTGTCCCCAAAGACACTGTTCCTCAGAACCCAGCATTTGCTGGCTCTGGGTAGAGCTTTTAGTATTTGCAGCGTGCTAGGAGGTTTGGCCCATAGCCCTTCTGTTGATTGTCTCTCTCCCTGGCCAGAATAATCAATTACCAGTTCCCTTTCTTCATCTCTTCAACTAATTTATTTTGCATATTGCCCTCTGATTCCTAGGAATCAGAGATAATGGGCATCATTTTCATATCATTGAGATTCCTTAACAGCATAAAGACAGCCACATCTGAAGTCCTACCAAGGGAAAGACAGTCTTCCCTTGGTAGGACTTCAAAAGTGAGAGTACTGTTTCTTCTCAGCCGATGAATAGCAAGGAGAAATAGTGAAATTTATAGAACAAAGATGCTTATTTATGAATGAAATAACGACATAGCTTATTTCTAAAGGGCACATTTGATGCAGTATTCTTTCCTTTATGTTAAAGACAAAGACAAACAAACAGACAAACAAACAAAAAGGCTGCTATGTGTGTGCTATACTCGGATCCATCTGGGGATGGCAGCTCTGTGGGGCTTTTCCCCATCTGCTATAGCAACAAGGTAAAAAGAAATCTATAGGAAACAAAAAGAAACAAAGAAGCAAGACCCAGGGGGACCAAGAGAGCCAATGTACAGATTTTTTTGCTCTGGAAGAAGAAATTACAAGTATGATATTGGTGGATGAGGGAAGCCTACTGTTTACTTTGAATGGAGGCTGGTTTTACATGTACTGTAGATAGCTTTCAGTAAACAA
The DNA here is from genome assembly GCF_004785775.1 of Grammomys surdaster. NCBI lineage: Eukaryota > Metazoa > Chordata > Mammalia > Rodentia > Muridae > Grammomys > Grammomys surdaster. The sequence goes on along the minus strand of NW_021604566.1, from coordinate 12,353,255 downwards.
AGGGTCACAATTTTATGAAGAAATTGATGCTCTAAGCTCTGCTGTGTTCTCCTTCTGATGTCTTTCATAATTTGGCTCCCCACTCTTCCTCCCTACTGTCCTCCTCTTCTTCCTCTTCCTCCTCTTTCTCCTCCAAGGCTCAGTGGTCTTACCTGTCACCCTTTACATCTGCAGTAACTCTTTTCAAGCACTCTAAGAAATTCAGTATGTTCTTTAGGTTCAATGTGTTGTATATATGTTATCCTTTACATCCAATGGTAAAGATATCAGGGTAGGAGGGGCTTGTGTACCTTGTCTCTCACATGCCCTGTCTGGTCTTTGGGAAGCTGGTGGCTATGAAGACATCCAACCACACCCTGCCCATTCAGGTTCTGCATCCTCTGTGGCATCTGCTCTACTCCTTGTCAAATGGTCTGTGATATCTCCGGAGTCTCCATGCATGTATTTCTAGGATTTAGCATGCTGCTATAGGAATATTCATTGTGTTGGCATCCTTTGTTTAATGAGATGATTAAGAAGAATGTGATTAGAAACCCATTATATTTGTGGGTGGGTGTGTATCAGAGAGGATATTTATAGTGTCAATATGCTCTCATGAGAATGATAGGTTGAAAGTTACTTCCCTAAAGAAAGAAAAAAGCCCCAACCTTTTGCCTCAGTTTGGCTTTGTACCCTTTCTTTCAAACAATACTAAAGAATCTATGTCCTTTTGTTATGAGCATTTGAAAGCGTGAGTTTAGAGGAGCCTGTCTTTAATCGTGTATGACATTTTTGGAGCTTTGATGGCTGGCACACAGACAGCCTGGCAGCCAGTTCTATTTTTGCTTTTTGAGCAAACTCAAATTTGGTCATGTTCCTTTCATTTCTGTAAATTTTAGAAAATTTAAAGTTATTCTAATCTCCTTGGAAACAATATGTAAGTACTTTCACAGTGAGTTAATAATTGCTCAAAATTTTTTTCTTATACCTTTCATAAAAAGATAAATCCAGCCCACTGGAGAACTAATTAAGGAAATGCTGAAAAAACAATCTAATTCTAATGACAGTGACTTTTAAAAAATGCTTTTGGCTTTATAGAAATATTGTATCAATCTTTTATTCATAAAACACATTACTTGGATTTTTATGGAGATCATGTGGACTGTATATATTAGGTAGAACATTTGGGCCAGGTTCCTGGAAAATTATTTGATTCCTAGTAAAGCTGATTAAAATTATGGTTTTAGTCTTAATCAAAAATATTGGGGAAATTGGCTTTTTATGCTTTATAATCTGCAGACATGATGTCTCTTTTTTAAAAAAAACTAGGCTTAAAAGAACACAGTGAGAGACCCTGTACGTGTTGAATTGTTGCTATAAGCAGATATATACAAAGTTCTTCGTAATGGGAGATCACCCAGGGTTTAAGGCAAATCTAAATCCTGACTAAGGCTTTGTGTAGGTGATGAGTAGAATTTAAGGTGCTCAAGAGTTTTGGTGTATCCAATATGACATAGTTAATTGGGATAAAACTTCTAACAGATAAATGGTGCTTAGATCACAGTGATACTTTTCCTCCCTGGTTTTCAGACAAACAAGACATTTTCCTGATGTTGAATCCTTTGTGTTTCAGCCATTTGTTGCTTCAGTTACTGCTTTATCCAAAAAGCTCTAAAGGAGAAATGGTTTAAATGTTTTTTTTAAGTGTTGAATATTTGCACATACGTAATAAGGCATCTTGGGGCTGAGATCCAAGTTTAAACACAAACTCACTCATATTTCAAGTATATGAACCTTGTACACACAGCCTGAGGGTAATTTACAGACTGTCTTTAGTGTACTCACATGTTGACAATGACTCCATGCTCAACCTCAGTCATGGCACTGTGCACTGCTGGGCTCACTGTGGTGCTCAAAGAATTTCAGATTTGGGAGAATTTGGGATTCCAGAATTTGGTTTACAGATGTTCAGCATGTGCCAGTGTTTATCAATCTAAATTTTCTAGGCACCAGCACAGGCAGCTCTTAAAATGACTCCACAGAAGCTTGTCATGCAGCGGGGGTAGATGGAAGACACTCAGAGCCCTGTCTGCCTGGTATAGGCCTTCAGCTAGAGCCACTAAAATATATAAGTATGTGGTAGAGAGAAGGGAGAGAAAGAGAAGCAGAACCGTTTGAGCACTGTGATGGGAGGGGGAACTGGAGACTCAGAGGTGCTGAGGAACAGCCTGATGTGAGTAGCCTGCCCTGCTACCTGAGGCCATGGTGCAGTCCCAGTCTGTGCTGCCACTGAGGGCCATGGCTCGGTCTGTGGCCACAACGTGTGTGAGCTGCCATGAGGGTGTGAGAGCAGGAGAGCTGGCCCTGCCCCTTGCCAGCTGCTACGCATGGTTAAGTTAGCCCTGACAGTGCTGGAGAGCTGGCTCTGGTGGTGAGAGTACAGGAGAGCTGTCAGACTGAACAACTCAGCTACTACTCAGGCCAAGAGCCAGGCCTTTGTGTTGGTCCACCTCAACATCTACCCATCTATGAACTGCTAGAATGCATGATGTAGCAGCCAGTCCTGCAGATGGAAAGCTACAGGATCTCCATGACACAGGACAACAACAAGATATCTGAGAGCAGTCCCAGTAAGGATCCAGTTGATGGCCCAGGACTGAAGGAGTCATGCAAAGGATTTGAGGCTTGGCACCATGAAGAGAGCCTTATAGGCTATTGATAAAGCTTACTTGCCATGGAATGCCCCAATGTATTGGAGATGCCAGTACCATGGGATGATCACCAAGAACAGCAGCAGCAGTGGAGTGGATCAACCTGAGCTTAGAGTGCTACAGAGGGCAGAGTTGGAGAAGTGATGCCAGCATTTTGAAGAGCCCAGAAGATCATGTGTGGATCCCAGACATTGAAACAAGAAGCTGTAACACTGAAGTTGCTTTGGAGACTCCAAGATGTTTGAGATGCCAAAGCTGTGGGCTATCTGCTGAGAAAAGCTGCTAATAGGAAGTGGAACCAGAACAGGAGAATGAAGTTTATTGCAATCAATGAAGATGAAAAAGGAGTTGGAGATCTGCAGACCGTTTTGACATCAGCCATGGAGATGCAGAGTTTGGAGTTTGCCCAGCTGGCTTCCTGTCTTGCTTTGGGGATTACAGTTTAGTGACTGGATGAATCTCAGAAGAGACATTGAACTTTGGACTTTTAACATTGTTGAGACTGTTATAGACTATAGGGACTTTTGAAGTTGGACTAAATGTATTTTGCATTATGTTATGTTTAGGTATGGCCCCCATAGACTCATATGTTTGAACAAGTCTATGGGGGCCACGGAGTAGAATGTAATGATTTACATATGTTTGGCTCAGGGAGTGGCACTATTTGAAGGTGTGCCCCTGTAGGAGTAGGTGTATTACTTTAAGTGTGGGCTTTAATACCCTCATCCTAGCTCCCTGGAAGCCAGTTTTCTCCTAGTAGCCTTCAGATGAAGATGTAGAATTCTTGGCTCCTGCACCATGCTTCCCAGGATTTTGCCATGTTCCAGCCTTGATGATAATGGACTAAACCACTGAACTATAAGCCAGCCCCAATTAAATGTTGTCATTATAAGAGCTGGCTTGGTCATAGTGTCTGTTCACAGCAGTAAAACCCTAACTAAGACACTCTACTTGGGATATTTAAAAGCATAGTAATTCTTCTGACATAATTTTCCTCTTAAAAGCTATAAACACTATTGAAAACATTACAAATCTTTGTTTCACTGAAAATAACATTGGAAAAAAATACCCTTTAATCTAAATATGTTGGTCCACTCAGCTATTCTTAGGTTCAAGTTCGTTGGTTGGTTCACTTTGAGCCAATGAAGAGATACTATTTTGACAAAATATAATATTGATCACCAGGCAGAAACAAATACCTTAAAATTTTGTAATAGATCAAAAAGTCACCATCATTCCTTAAAATACTTTTCAATGCCCATTTGCTATTAGTTTGCTATTAATATCAAACCATTAGAAATGAAAGTGTATTATCTCTTGCGATTTCCATTATGGGACTGTGAGCTATTTGTTTCTTTTATATGCCTATCTATAAACCCTGCTGACATGGGTATCAGCTCAACTCTGGACGGTTTTACCCACATGGGAAGAGAGCTACATGCAGTGCTTTGGAGAACATTCAGCACAGTGGCCACGGCGTCTTCCTAATGTGGTGTAGGTAGATTTAAAACAACTGTTTTCATTTTGATCTAGAAATAGAATAATGAAGATGTAAATATTTAACAATTAGAACTTAGACGTAGAAAGTACATAAAAAAAACAGATTAAGAATGAAAGAAATATGAATATTAAAGCCCAAATCAGTAACCCTTGTAACAATTACTGTTTGATTATTGTTAGGATCAAGTTTGAGTCCCAATCACAGATTCTTGCCAGATATTACATTCTAGTTCTGATTAATACTTGGCTCATTTTGAGCTAACTAGTCAAGGCTAAGAAGGAATTGCTATCTACAGGCAATGATGTATCCTTGCTCTTTCAGTCTCCCCCTCCTTATTGCTAACTGTATGGATGTTATGATAACAGCTTTTGTCAGATAACCACATTCTAGTTTCAGTTCCTTCTTTATCAGCATTCAACTAACATTATGTAACTTGCTTATGTAGCTTAGATGTTCTTTGTCTTTAAATATACTTTGAGACATTCACTACTGTAGCTACATCATTTCCTCCTCCCTATCCATCCTCCAATCCCACCAAGACCTTCCCTACTTCCTCTCAAATTCATAGGTTCTTATTTTGTAATTATTGTCATTACATTTTTATGCACACACATGTAAGCTTATAAATACAGCCTGTTGAGTGCTGTCTTAGTTAGAGTTTCTATTACTGTAAAAAGATACCATGACCAACACAACTCTTATAAAGGACAACATTTAATTGTGGCTGGCTTACAGGTTCAGAAGTCTAGTTCATTATTGTCAAAGGGGGAGCATGGTGGCATCCAGGAAGGCATGGTGCAGGTGAAAGTTCTGCATCTTCCTCTGAAGGTTGCTAGGAGAAGACTGACCCCCACATGCTTGGGCAGAAAGTCCCATTGCCCAACCCCACAATGACACACTTCCTCCAACAAGGCCCCAGCTCCTAATATTGCCACCTCCTGGGCGAAGCATATTCAAACCACCACAAGTTCCTTCAGTGTTACTCAGGTGTGCCTGTGATTCAGGGTGAATCCTTGGGGCTAGGTAACCTATAGAGAGCTTTAGCCCTGGGAAAGTCCAATGTGCTGAGTCTCAAAAACAGAGTTCATCCATCACACTATCTACCTGCCCTTTGGTGCTTTCTTTTAAAAATAAGCCATGTAACTCACTATGTAGCCCAGGCCGGCCTTACTTTGTACACAGCACCTGTGCTTCAGGTATTGAGATTATAGGGACTGTGCCTGGTTATAAATAAGGCAGACTCTTTTCATCTCAAGGTTGTGAAATTAGAGTTGAAATTGAAGTGTGGATATGAAGGATGTACAAATTGCCAATATGAATAAACGGCTTGATGTCAGTGCATTAGAAAATGAAGTAATTTAGAATGGGAATTAATGACAAAACAGCAATTATTGCAAAGATGATCTCTGTCTATCAAAGAAAAATCCAGCCAGTTCCTAGAAGGTAAAAGAATTTAGCTCAAAATAGCAAGAGCAACCAAGAAATGGATGTGTGAGATGGCTGCTCCTGGCGTATGGCCACAAAATGATGTTTAATATCTTGCTCTGAAAGACAGCCCTGTGCCTCTGCCCTGAGAGCACTGATCATGAGAAGAGAGTTAGCAGTACCATTAGAACCAAATACTCATTCTTTCTAATCCCTCCTGTATTGCTTTTTAAAAAAGGGTTCACCAAAGGGATGACTGTAAATTCTGATTAGGTGAAGAGCACAACTGTGTGTAAGTTCTGGAGATTGCCACAGCTATGGCCAAGCAGCAGCAGCACAGTGTAAGAAACTGCTTAGTAAACTCTGTCATCACCTCTGGAAGAAGAAATCATTTCCAAGATCTGTAATGTCTAAAGTATGTATTATGAATTAGCATTCATAATATCTGAAAACTGATATGGACCATGCTATTTACATGAGGCCTTTGCTTTTAGATAAGTTTCTCAGCCAGTGTCAGTCTGTCATGGCTCCAGCTGGGTGATCTTACTCATCACAGCCTTGTTCCTTCCCCCATTGAAAGGCTTCCTGGGGCAATGTCTGTATGAAGCAGTCAGTGGGGAAGGCAGGCTCATATTGGCCAGTGGTTTTTCCTGTTGCAGGTAATCCCTTGTTATTTGTAGGTCTACAGGGACAAACGGCGAAATGAAATCACTCCAATTCCTGGGACTGGTGTTTTCCATCATTTCCTAAAGCTATTTAGTACTTAGCACCCAAAAAATTGTCCATTAAATTATAGTGGAAAAGTAATTCCATACCTTGTCTTTTCAGCCACTTTAGCCCTTGATTTAGATGCTGGCATGGTAGGATATAAAATCAGATTGTGTAGGCCACATGATACAGCAGCAGTATTTCTATAAAGATATCCCTTCTTGTCACTCCTCTAGATATGATATGACAACTCAAGTATGTGTATGTTTGAGAACAATATCAGGTTGATGATTCTATCTCAGTTAACAACCTTGTTTTAAAATCATACAGAAATCGTGCTCGCTTTAGCAGCACTTATACTAAAATCATACAGAAATCAACTGATGGGAAAACAAAGTGCCTTGTCATAATTTGTTTAAGCTGCTCCAACCAAATACCACAAACCAAGAGCTCATTGACAATAGAAATGTAAACTCACAACCTTGGAGGCTGGAGTTCAGCATCTCATAGGGTTGCTTCCTGGTTTGTAGATGGGAGTCTTGGTGTGTGTTGTAGGGACATCTGGGATGCTGGATCTTTCTCTGGAGTCTCTAAGGGTTAGCATTAATCAGGTTTACTTCATGAATGTTCCACCCTCAAAACCGTATTGCCTCCAGGGCCCACCACCTGATATCACAGTGATGAAGATGGTTTTAACACATGAATCTGGGAAAGACACAAACATCAGATTCATAATGGTCCTTCAGATACAGTTGCTGCTTCATGACCTACTCTCTCAGATTCATTTTTTTTAACTTGTAGTGGAAAACTGAACGAATTCTTATACCCTGTTTCATTTATACGTAGTATCAACTCTTTTTTTTTTTTTTTACTTCTTGAGAGTAGGTGAATCTCCCATTTTTGAATGTTTTTTTCTTAGCATTGATAGTTGATTGAAAACTGTAGGGTACAATGTTGAAAATCTGATCAGAACACATCTTCTGACATGCTCCACATCACTGGACGAAAACGAAGGTTTGTCTTTTAACCTTTTCATGCAGGCAGGATAGGTTGTTTCTTCTGCAGGTTCCAAATAAAGTAAGGGATCCTGATCAACTAGGATTAGTAATTGCTATCTACACTACGACTGAATGGCAAGGATACAGGTCTCTAAAACAGTATTAAAATCAGTACACGTGTGCCCATAGTAGGAGAGCACAGGCCCTCCTACTGTGCAGATTACTACAGAGGGCAATGGTCATGTGAGGTGTAGAGTAAGAAGGAATTGCTCCAAATTATAAACTCAACATTCTTAAGCAAACAAGTACTGTGACAGAGGCAAGCTTGCTTTGCTAGGATTGACTTGAACCCTGTAATCCCCAAATTCCTATCCTCCGATTTCTGTGAATGCTTCTCTGCCCTGACTACAGCATGTTTCTGGGTTAATTGAGAAAGCTGCTTGTGCAGAACTGTAAGAGAAGCCCAGTGGGGCCGTGCCAGCTCATGGATGGGAAAAAATAAGTTTGCATATAAAATACAAAACCATAACTAATTAACACCAGGCAGGTGGTCTTGATGGAAACTTAAAATTCAAACGGGGTCACCAGGGAATGCACACTTGGCAGATGAAAGTGTAACTGAAATGATTCCCCTGAACCTGCCAATCGAGCCTTGTGCCAACTGCCCTTCCAAAAAGGCTTCCTGTGCCAGTCAGTTCTGGGAAAAATCAAGCCAAGGACAAATGACTGCATTTCTGAAAGTAGATAGGATAGCATTAAGATTTGGAGGCGTTCAGATCTGTAAAGCAAGTGGGAGCCTGGATGTGGGTCCACACGTGCTTACTAATGATAGCAGCAAGGACCATGGGGAAGAGGCTGGCCAAGTTCTCAGCAAGAAGGTGGGGGTGGGGGTGGACATTTGTTAGAAGAAGTTGCAGTTCGGAAAAGAAGAACTATTTAGACCCCCGCTGAGTGCCAGAGCTAAACAGCACCAATAAGAGCTGAAGTATCTGAGTAACGGCCAGGATTTGCTGAAGTGTTAGGAGTGAAAAAGAAGTTTTACTGCCAAATGACTGTCAAGAGAAAGCAGGCTGAGAGGGAGGGCGAGATGAGATAGAGAGAAGGGTCTCGCAGGAGGTGTGATTTCTATCACGGGGCCATGAGGACAAGTCAGCCTGCTTGCTATTCCTTCCCCCAAGGAATACATAAATGGTAGGATGGCAGTCCTGGAGGGGCCTTTGGGAGACAGTCTGGCTCGTGGCTCCCCTTTTATAGCAGGGCAGGCTACCGCACTGAGAAAGGTTTTGCAGGGGCCTCACTGTGAATTCTTTAGCAGAGTCCGGAGGAAACTCGACTCTCTGGCCTTTGTACTAGTTTCCCTTTCTACCTTGAAACAAGAAAATGTTGGCTTTGCCGTTCATGCATTTATTCACTATGTTTGTACTTAAATTGAATGGCAAACAAAGGCTCTGAAGAAAACTGGAGCTTTAGTAATGAAAGCAGTGGATAGAGAGTTGTTCATGAACAGATGTGATATTGGTAGGTTGTAAGTAGCCAGCATTGTTTTGGACTGAGCATCAGTTTGGTGGAAAATGGCTGTCTTTCAGGAAGATATTACTGTCTCTGATGATGAAAAAATCAACATGCTTATCACTGTAACTAGAAAATACAAAGCCACTTAATATAAGCATTTCTTCCATGGCTAAAAGGGAGCTAGCATTTTGAAACTAGCTTGTCTTCCTAAAGTACGTTGTAGTTTTATAAAAATTAAGATCATTGTATATATAACAATTAAGATAATTGTATATTGATAATGTATAAGATTATTTCATATATAGGTAAAAAGTCAGCTACGGCTAGTTTTGTATAACAAAGTGGTCCTACTTTCATGGAATTCTTTGAGTGGTGATGGTTCAGGCTACACCCTCAGCCACGCTTGGGTAAGGATGTTCTTTCCTGCTTGGTCCACACATCTCCTAGCCCTAGGCTTCTTCAGTTACTTCTTGGTCTCTTGGTCTTCCTCTCTTTTAAGATCTCTGTGTGTTCCTCTCTGTGGAACTTTTTTTTTTTTAAATCAGTTTTCTAATAAAGCCTTCATGTTGAAAAATCATCCCCAGTCTCCTTCGGGTTTTTACCCAGAGTTCTCTTTGCTGACTGGAGGCAAATGTAGAGGGAGCGAGGGGGTCATTGCTCATAACTCATTATTCCCTGGAAAGATGAAATGTACATGTTTCACAGGTCAGAGTCAGCTTTGCTCCCTGATGGGAAGCCTTCCTCTTTGTGTGCATATTCAGGAAATAATCGGGGTGTTTCCTGTACTTAGTCTTTCTGTCGAAGAACGTACTTCCTTTATAAGAAAGAACTGTTTTCTAACCCTCCCATTTTGTTTATTTTTGAGATTGTGTTTTGTTTGCTACATTTCTTCGTTCCCTTTCTTCCAGACTATTTCATACCCAACTCCTCACTCTTCCTCATGCGCATGACCTCTTTCTTCCATCCATGGTTATCGAATGCGTATGTGTAGCCTTTTGAGGTCATACAATGTTACTTGTGTGGATGTCTTTAGGGCTGACCATTTGGCATAACTGACTGGTGTGCCCTCCTCTGGGTAACAACACCACCTCTCCCACTCCCAGCTTTCCTCAGTTGCCTATAGTTCTTTCTGTAGGGTTGAGGACTGCGTGGGCTTTTCCCTATGCAGTTTGGCCTGTCTACTGGTATCATCCTTGTTCAGGTCACCTTTGGTTGATGAGACTTCATAAGCGTAGTTCTTATATCACTAGAAGACACAACTGCACAGCACACTCCCTTATCCTCTGGCTCCTATCATCTTTCTGCTTTCTCTTGATCCTTAGGGTGGAAGTGTTGTAGATGTATCCATTGGGGTTGGGCTCCACAACTGTGCATATTGATTGGCTGTGGTTTTCTGTAGTTATTTCTGTTACAAAGATAACTTTCCTTTATAAGGGGTAAGGACAGTTGTTGATAGATTGTTATTAATAATTCCTGCTTTAACACCACTCACTTCTACGTTCATTTCTTAATTCTCTTCCTGTTCCATAAAAACCTGATAATCGTTCTCTTTTGTCACAGTCCTCACCCTGAAACCATTATCAGCTTCTTCTTACTGTCAAGAAGCCAACATTGATACCAATGTTGTGGGTGCTTGTGACCAGCAGTTCCTGTAGGGACAATATCCAATGAGCCTTGTGATTGTTACAGGTGAGGACAGTATTGTAATACTTACAAAGTATCCCTTATTCCATCATCAGTACACATACATGTAAACATTGTTGTTTTCACCTTCAATTTCCAGTTACATTTTATCAATAGGAGTCAATTTTGTATCACAGAATGGAAGCAACGATATAACAGGAAATGCACACACTTTACCAAAGTCAAAGGTGGGGAAAGTGGGAGTGTGGTTTCATTATTGCCCTTGTTTGGAGAAAGTTTGCTTTAAGGAGATGCATGATGGGCAAACTACAGACTGTGGGTTGTTCTTTGCCTTTTTGGCTTCGGGTGCAGTCCCCAGGGACTCAGCCAAACATCTGTATGTTGCTTCATAGTTGTTTCATGGATATGCATAATGCACAGTCAGTTACCTTTAATAAGGGAGATTATTATCTACAGTCTGAGTGGACTTATGTCTTTTTCTATGGTGTTTTAACATAACGCCACAGACTGAGTAATTCATAAAAATAAACTCTTTCTCAGTTGTGGAGGCTTGGCCTGTCAGTATCAAGATGGCAACAACTGTCCAAGGTCTTGGCATAGGTCATCACATAGGAAGGTGGAAGGTCCACTGAACAGGAGAGTAAGAGAGAGCCACCACCACCTCCTGTAGGATGCCACTTCCCAACACTGTGGCACTGGGAATTCCTTTTCTAGCACACAACTTTGGGGAAATATTTAAACCCCACCAGCATGAGTTTGTCAGATCTTTGACTTTCCTAAAAGGAAGAAGTTCCTCCTATAGACATACCTTGGTCTCCAGCTTGCATTTCCCAGTGTCCTGTGCTATGCATTTTGGACTGCCTCACCAACCCCTATGACCACATATGGCAACTTGTTACAGTAATTTCTAACATACATATCTATTGCTGGTTCTTTCTCTTGTTGAACCTTGACTGATGCAGAAAGAAACCTTCCCAGCAGACCAGGTAACAAGTGTCAGGGGCAAGGCTGCTGTTTTATACTCTGGTTTCCCTTTCCTGCCAGACTGCTCTGTGTTTTCCAGGAGGCTAGGGTTCTCTGCCTAATCAAGTAGTCCTATGTCTGTCAGGGCATAGCAGAGGGCTGTTTAGTTTATCATATGTATCTATGAAGCCTTCTGGAACTTTCCTAAACAGCTTAAGGGTTATAGTATGCTCTTTGATTTTATAAGGAATAAGTCATCACTGAGTATATTTTTATTATTTATTCAATTGAAGTAGAAATGTATGAGAATTTCAGGAAATTAGCTTAGCTTGAAATCACTGTAACTGTGGTGTGTGTGTGTGTATGTGTGTGTGCATGTGTGTATGTGCATGTGCTTCAATTTGTAACCATTATTTCACTAGAGGTAATCATCTCCATTATTGAGATAGACAGATTGATCAATGGAATTGAATCAAAGACTCTGAAATAAACCCACATACCCACAGACACTTGATTTTTGACAAAGAAGTCAAAACCATGCAATGGAAAAAAAGAAAGCATCTCAACAAATGGTAGTGGTCTAACGGAATGTGTACATGTAGAAAATGCACATAGATCCATATTTATCACCCTGCACAAAACTCAAGTCCAAGTGGATCAAAGACCTTAACATAAAACTAAACCCACTAAATCTAAAACAAAAGAAAATGGGAAACAGTCTTGAACACGTTGGTACAGTAGACAACTTCCTGAACAGAACATCCATAGCTCAGGCATTAAGATCAATAACTAATAAGTGGGACCTCATGAAATTGACAAGATTCTGCAAGGCAAAGGACATCATCAATAGGACAAAATGGCCACCTATCTAATGGGGAAAAGATCTTCACCAACCCTATATCTGACAGAGGGCTAATACTCAAAATGTATTTATTTTTGGGATGAAACATTTTTGGTTCCTGGAGAAAGTGTTCCTCAGATTCACTGATCTGAATGACCTTCAGTTTATAAAGTGGGGAATTTGAATCAGCTCCTACTTCTTCAGACTTTACTAGACACTGTGGGGAAGGAGATCACTACTGAAGACTAGCCAGTCAGGTATTTAATTAAGCAAGTGTTCTATAATTTCTCAGATAAAGGAAGCTCTCTTAGTTCGAAAAACAATTTTATATCCACTTTTCATCTTTTTTTTTTAGATTTATTTAGTTAATATATATTAGTACACTGTAGCTGTCTTCAGACACACCAGAAGAGGGCATTAGATCCCATTACAGATGGTTGTGAGCCACCATGTGGTTGCTGGGAAATGAACTCAGAACCTCTGGAAGAGCAGCCAGTGCTCTTAACCACTGAGATATCTCTCCAGCTCCACTTTCCATCTTAAAATGAGATTCATGGATAATACAGCCAGCCTCACATATACTAGAAAACAAAAACATAGTATAAAAATTATACTGAAAAGCAGCTAGAGCTGACAGATGTTTATGATACCTGTTTCTGAATATAACTGCATAGACATGGCTATGTGAGAAGAACATGGAAGTGGAAAACATGTGGCTATTCCACAGGACCCTGTTGATGCAACAGCTAGCAGTAAGGATTAGATAGACACACTGAAATAGTGATGTGGCCTTTATAGGACTGATACAATTAGTGATGTGGTTTTCTGACACAGTGAGCAATACTTGGAACCTTTCAGAATAAAAATCACCATATTCCCTTGATTTGCATGGTGGTTGCATTTCAGGAAAACACTGGCTACTCAGACAGCACAAAAGTACTGCCTGTTAAAAATCGAGTTAGATTCCATGCTCAGGGAATGTAATGCTTTTATAAATCCCAGATAGCAGAGAATGTTACTTATTCTGAATCCCCAAAAGAACACTTAGCACATAGTAGGGAGTTGGTACAGTTTTTCATATGTGTATTTAAGTTTTTCTTCTCCATGAAATTAAGCCAGACATCTTAAAAGTTATGCAGGGTAAGAGGCAATTATCTACTGCATAGCATTGCCCCAGACACCACAGAGGACAAGTATCTGTCACTCTTCTCACCAAGGCCTGTAATGTGCCTAATTATTCTGAGACCCTTAAAGCCACAGCCACTAATTTCTAAATTGCTCCTTTGGGGTGCTCATATTTAGAACCACAAAATGAAATAATGATGGGGGCCATGGTGTCTACTAGATCCCTGGGAAAATGTGCTCACAAGATGATGCAAGAGTCAGTGGAGATGAGGCAGTCCTGTTTAAAGGACCATGCTCTGAAGCACGTGAACAGTGGTGTTGACACAACACTAAGAAAAGAGGAGCTGCTGTGGGCTTTCAGGGGTGTGGGATGCAAAGCAGAGCCACTCATAAGAACCTTTGTGAGAAGAAGGGGGAGATGTCTGCTCTGGCTGTGCATATTAGTCACTTGTTTCATAGCCGTGATGAAAGATTTGAGATTGGGACAATGCAGTCTGGTTCCTGTCTTCAGAGGGTAGACTCTTGTCCCTTGATCTGATGCTCTTGGAAAGGATGTCAAGGAAGTCAGAGTGTGCAGGGATTGCTGACTCATTTCCTAGTGAATGGGAAACAGAGGGAAAGGTACAGGAAGAGGTCAAGGTAAAGCTCTGTCTTAGTGAGGCTCTTCATTGCTGTGAAGAGGCACTATGACCAAATCAACTCTTATAAGAAAAACATTTAACTGGGGCTGGCTTACAAGTTTAGAGGCTGACTCCATTATCATCAAGACAGGAAGCATGGCAGCATCCAGGTAGACATAGTGCTGGAGAAATAGCTGAGATTTCCACATCTTGCTCAGAAGGTAGCCAGGAGAAAACTGAAAGCCCACTTCCACAGTGACAGACTTCCTCCACAAAAGCCAAACCTACTCCAACAAGGCTACAACTCCTAATAATGTCACTCCCTGGTGCAAGCATATTCAAACCATTACAAGCTGTAAGGACACTTCTCTGGTGACCTAGTCCTTCAACCTCCTATCTTCCTACTACTTTGTAACAAAGCCATAATATTATGAATCCATTAAGGGGACAATCCATTGATGAGATAAGATCTGTCTCATGGTCTCTGGAAATGCCATCACAGTTTCACCCAGAGGTATACTTGGCTAATTGCCTAGGCATTCCTTAATCCAATCAAGCAGACAATGAAAATTAACCATCAACAATGGACCAGTTAGAGAAATAATTCTGTCCAGTGGCTGATGGAGCTCATACTATTCCTCTCCCAGGAGCTTGTGGGCAGAGGAAGGTAAATGGATTAAAGTCATCTTAAGAAAAATAATAGATATTTGAATATGTGCCCCAGCATGCTATTCTACGCTCTTTCCCATTGGTTAAGAATGTGAACTCCAGGGTAGGAGAAGTCAGAGTTCCTGTATTTTAAGTATTAAGTGAACAAGTAAAGACTTCTAACTTCCAAACAGTTGTCTAACCCATTTTAGGGCTCCTTGGAAGTCTGAGAAGAAAAAAAGTTACTTATGTTGTGTATGTAATAGTAAGGGGTTTTCTGAGGAAGGTGTTGTTTAACGGGTAATTTTTTAATCATCCTATACCTTAAACTAGTGAGTAGAATTTTAATATGATGAAACTTTCTGAGAGATGGGTCCAGAATACAAGGGTGAGCCCCAGAGTGAATCTGGGCTATTTAAGAAACTTCACGTCATTTGTATTGACCAAAAGAAAGAAAGGGTTTGGAGGGATCCAACTGATCCAAATGTGATAACTTTGCCTATGAATATGAAAGCTACTCCTCTAGACATTTGGGGGGAAAGCCTGGATAATATCCACCATCTTACATGATCCTTATTAGAGTGACAGTCATCAAAGCAAAGTGGTAAAACCTACAACTCAATTTGTCACTACAATTATTACTCGTTGAAATAGATCTTTAAGCCTTGACATTAATGGGCAAATGGCTGCATTTTTTTTTTGATTACTCTGAAATGTGTATCCATAAGGAAGAGAAAATACTGTATAAGATCATCAGGAATCTACTGAGTGATTCAGGGAGAGAACTGAGGACCCAAAGGAAAGTGTATAGATTGAAACCATGATATGTTGTGGACAAGGGCAGACCTGATGTCTCCCTGTGATACTGAGAATAAGTCTATGAAGTGTCTGTCCAAGGTACAACAGGAACACAGGTCCTTTCTTGGTCTTTTTCAACTCATTGTATACTCAAATATCCAAGATAGCAATTTTTCATGGCTCTGTCTTCCTAGGCAGTGGATCTCCATACTTGAGAGTTCCCTTGGGGAGCATTGTCCTTGCGGAGATAGATTCCCAGAACACCAGTGATATTTTAGTTACATTTTCCCTCTAATTCAGTGGAGGCTCTACAGCTATTGTGATTCAACAGTTTGATTTTGGGGAAATCCTATAAATAGGTTAGATCCATTAGTAAACAGTAATTTCAACTATATAGATCCCCTAAAAAGGGTTTTTCCTAGTACTTCACTGATAATATAAACCACTCTACTATGTGGCCTTTCCTTTCTCCTCTTAAATTGGGACTTTGGTCCCTGTCATGTTATCAATACTATATACCAAGGTTATAGTCTTTTGATGAGAAGAATAAATTTTACAGC
Organism: Grammomys surdaster; assembly: GCF_004785775.1. Classification (NCBI taxonomy): domain Eukaryota; kingdom Metazoa; phylum Chordata; class Mammalia; order Rodentia; family Muridae; genus Grammomys; species Grammomys surdaster. The sequence continues at coordinate 12,337,222 of NW_021604566.1, read as the reverse complement.
ATTGTTTCAGATCAGTTCATAACTACCCATGATGTTGTATGATCACACATGACTACCACATTTCTTTCTGAGACTCTCGTGGCAATTCACCTCTACAACAGTTTAGCTCATGACTCATGACAGTGCCACACAGAGCTCCAGAGAGGCATGTGGCAGCACACCATTGGGGTAGCTCTGTCAGTGAGTGGTCATGCTCTGTAGCATGATATGGCACAAAATATCAACTGCTGAAATTTCTGCTCATCAGCCAAATAGGAAGTAGATGAGACATGTTAAGGCAAGCTTGTTCTGTTTTTCCTTCTCCTTCTCCTTCTCCTCCTCCTCCTCCTCCTCCTCCTCCTCCTCCTCCTCCTCCTTCTCCTCCTCCTCTTCCTTTTCCTCTTCCTCCTCTTCCTTCTCTTCTCCTCCTCCTCCTAAATAAGGCTGTAGAAATGTGGCAGCCTTGACTAACAAAAGGAAAGAGAGTAAACAAACTGGGAAGGCAGGGACCTGTTGTGCCCACAGAAACCCTTTGCCAGCAGTGCTATTCCCCCAGCTGAAACCACTCACACGTCATCAGGATGCTGGAATCTGCAAAGGCAGCTAAAAGATGCCTAGAGTCCACAGCGGAGATGTCCAGCATCCCAGGCCTTTCACCATCCCCCGCTCTCCTGACAATCACTTTAATCTGCTGATTTTCTTTGTATGCCACCATCAACAACTAAAATCAAACAGGTGATATATATTGTCTTTAAAAGTTCGAGTGGGAGGTCTCAGGACTGACACTTCGTTCCATCATTCTGGGAGCCAGCCCTAAGCTCCTTGACCTCAACCTCTGCTGTGCTGTGGGACATCTTTGTTTCCTTGTGTTCACTATTTCTAGTTCTGTTTTCCCACAGTCTCCCTAATGCTTGCCTCCTAAGTACCACATCCATGGCTGCTACATTCTGTTTGATCTTTCTTCTACTTTTTCTCCTGACTTGCTCTCCTACACCCTTTGCAAAGCCATCAGTGAAGCCTAGATGTAGAATTGTCTAACAGCACTATAGCCCATGCCTCTGTTGCCCCTCAGTTAACCTCAGGAAATTACACACAACCCATCTCCAGCATGGCTTTTTCAAAAGTGGCTCTTAGTCTTGTCCATTACTGGTACCTGCCCTTTTTGGCTGCCTTGTTAGGCTGTGTAGCTGCTGCCATGTGAATCTCTCATCACTCTATCTCAACACTGAGATACTAACTTGACAATTACAAAATTTGAAAGGCTAGTGTAATAGTTTTTGACAAAAATTTGTGACTTCCAAATACAGAATTCTAATACCTTACTACATGCTATTTTCTGAAGATGTTCTATGGGGTCCTAGCCATGGATCTATTTTGGTACAATGAAATTTCTATTCAATGGCCAAGATTTGCATTGGAAAGAGAAAAATTAAAGAAAGAGTGGCTGTCTTTTCTCATTGCCTACCCCACCAACCTCCACAGCACTAGGGATATAGCTGAGGAAAGGTTTCAGTCATTTATTTGAGGAATAGAGACAGACCTGCTGAAGAAGCATGAAGGACCACACAGGTTGATTCTTTCTTCCTTGGCTATCTCTCAGGCTGATAATGATAACAAACCCAACACTTTTCATGGAGCTCTGGATTGACAAGGGGATCATGTTAATAAGCTCCTGTGGGTTAGTACCAAGGTCTGGAAAGATAAGCAGCATATGAAGGCTAAGCATCATGATTTGAGCTTGAAATTGTGCCCCTAATTTAGAGCACAGTTGTATTTGCAGGGTACTTACTTGTGTTAAGGAACTGATTCTCAACTTGGAAGGCTACCGTATGTTTTCCTGAGGGTAAAGTCACACAGACTAAAATGCAGGGCCTCCTTGCATGTAATTTGGCATTTAATTGCTCATCAAGCCCTCACTGTTGGTGTCACACATGCTTGTGATTAGATGCACTTGAAAGCCCCCCACTGATGATAGACTCAGTTCCCTTCCTCCACAGAACAAATTAGGAAGGGACCTATTCAAAACATTTAATTCTTAAAGCCAATTTCTTTCGTTTCCTTTTAGTTCTAAGTTGCCTTCAAGTTTCTAGAGAGTTAAAGCAACCACTACCACAGGGAATTCCGCATCTGACTCATATAAAGCACATGAAACAGAATGTAATAACTGTGGGTAGTTTGCAATTAGAGCATAAGTATCATACAGATGTGGTGTCTCTCATCTACCCGCAGCCCCTTTCTTTCTCTTCCCCACTTTTTCAGGTTGGGAACTTGTGGCATTGAAGCCAAGTCTTTTGTGTACCTCACTGATCAGCAGAAGCCAGTAGGAAATAGGTTTTGGTCAGCAAGTGAACATTTCTATGTATTTTTCATTACGTTATTCAGAAGGAGAATCCTATAATTCATTAATTTTCTAATTTTGTGGTTCTCTTTCTCTCTCTCTTCCTCTCTTTTATTAAATCAATGAATGATCTACTTTTTCAAAACTTTTGGATACTAGGGCTGGTGAGAGAGCTCAGATGGCAAAACTCAAGCATGAGGAAGTCTATCCCCAGGGCCCAGTCGGAAGCCAGGGGTGGTGCTGTGTACTTGTACTCATAGCGCTGGGAATGTGGAGGCAAGCAGATGCCTGGAGCTCACTTCTCAGCCACCCTGGTCTAATTGGTGATCTCCAGGCCAGTGTTCCACTGTCTTAAAAACAAGACAAAAGGCTCCTGAGGAATGACACCTGGCTTGACTTCTGTCTTCTATGTGCACAGACATACATGTACATATGTGTGTGTCTGTGTCTGTGTGTGTGACACACACAGACACACACACACACACACACACACACACACACACACACACACACAAAAACCCTGGTGAAGAAAGAATAGCTGTTTTTGCCCATGTCATGTTACTTTGACTGTCATGGTCCTTTGGCAGTGTTTTCTGGTTCGTGGTGTTTGTTGACCTATAAATGTCAGAACAGTGGTTCTGACATAAAAAGGAATGTATTTAGTAACATAGTGACTTAGATACTGTGAGGAAGATGACAAGATGCTACTTAAGTCTCTGAATAGACTAGAGGCATATCCACACATCAGCTGTTGTCTGCCAGTTACCATGTTCTTTTCTAGTACCAAGCCCACAAACTAAGTTAATAATTCAAATGACCTTCTTCAAGGTGCATCTGAGGCATGAAATTGTAGGTAACTTCTGATATCCAGGTTATTCAGGAATATGAGATCAAATCTATCTATTTTCCTTTTTTATATTCTTTTCTATGACAGCAACACCAAATGAAGATTTTAGAAATGGACTCACCTATTTTCTCATCTCTTCTGCCTTCCTATATTGAGTAATTTGTAGAGATTTATATTCTATAAATTTAGGTATATGTGCTATACCTTTAAATTTACATATTCTGCTTACTAAAAGCTACTTGAGCTATGTTTGTATAGTCTTTGCACAGTGTTTATATAGCTACATCTATACCTTCTCTGTTGCCTTCCTCTCTAGCATTTTATTATTTGGTCATGCTGAGAACTGAAGAGGGCTCTTTAACCTGTGTTTGGCTCAGGCTGATTTGGCTTACTATAATTACCAAGAATGTATCACCTAGACACCAGCCCTGATGAAGAATGAGTACCCAATATGAAATATCAAGGAATCAATTTAGAATTGTATAACATCTCAAGATATTTTGGAGAATTCCCAAACGATTAAAGAACTGGGGCCATCTGGCCACTTGGTAATGATCTTCAGAGGTGGGTTATTACTGAGCAAACAATACATGCTAAATAGTAGCAATAGTTGTTAAATTACTAATCTCTTTACAGGAAGAAAGGAGCAGAAATCAATCTAGATACAGATATATGTCAAAGAAGTTCCTTGTAGGTAGTGTGAATGGAGTTACCAGTGTGGGTGGAGAAGTGTCTTCAGGATACAAAAGCCTTAGATTAAGATCAGGTTTCTAAATCAGAAGATAGCTTGGGGCCCAGCCATCTCAGCTTCTTCTAGAAAACTCTTCAGTTATCGTGATACCTGTGTTGTGAGGAAGAACTGGCCTGAAAGAAGAGCTTCTCTTCAAGTCTTTCTGGAAATATGCTTTCTCCTGCTGTGAATGTTGTATCTGTATCATGTGTATCTGTATCTATCTGTATCTGTACCATGTGTAACTCTGTATGTATCTGTACCATGTGTATCTGTATCATGTGTATCTGTGTCATGTGTATCTGTGTAATGTATATTTGTATCTATCTGTATCTGTATCATGTGTTTTTGTATCTATATCATGTGTATCTGTGTCATGTGTATCTGTCTCTATCTGTATCTGTATCATGTGTATTTGTATCTGTATCATGTGTATCTGTATCTATATCTATCTGTATCATGTATATCTGTGTCATGTGTATCTGTGTAATGTGTATTTGTATCTATCTGTATATGTATCATGTGTATCTGTATCATGTGTATCTGTATCATGTGTATCTGTGTTATGTGTATCTGTACTTGTATCTGTACTTGTACCTGTATTTGTATATCTGTACCTGTATCATCTGTATCTAGAATCAGGAGTCTGGAGTTACATGGTATGGATTTAATTTGGAACTCTACATTAAAGTTCATGAAGCTGGGAATGTTTCTCATAATGGCTTTTCACTTCCATGTACTAAATGGAAAGGCCGAGATTGCAATGGTGGCTGGTAAGACCCAAGAGAATAGACGGTTTGGTATCAACCAGTTATGATTAGTGATCATCAGTGAGATTGTACGTGTCTTACACAGTTCTTGTTCACTGCTGTCCTGTGTTGGACAAGTCACTGCCTGGTCCTTATAATAGTTCTCAGTGGTGTTGCACTTTATTCCTAACCATAGTGCAAATATTTTAAAATGTATATGACTTCCTGCAGGAGGCTGTGTAAAGCTTGTATCCTGTGACTACATGCCACCTCTGCTTTGCTGTGCTACATCCCTGGTGTGACATCTGTCTTGTTCTAATCTCAGTATTGTTCTGGAACCTTTGATTAGAATAAAGTCTCTCACCAGAAAAAAAAACATGCACATTTGAAAACTTGATGGGTAAAATAATTCTACCTTTCTCTTTCATGAAGGAGGAGACATCAATGAGGACCTGTCATTTTTTGTCAGTGGACATACTGTACTGAATGTGCGGTTAGGTCTTTAATAGCTGCGACGTTGTTTCCCAACTGTATTGTCAGTTGCTCAAGGGCAGCTTTATCCTGCACATAGATTGGCAGAGCTCTGAGAACAAGAAGCATGTGTGCCAGGCAGGCCTCTGGCACAAGCATGGCTTGTTTACCATGCTAGCTTAAATTGCTTCTTGTATGTACCAGTATTTATATGTATGACAACTGGGGGCTGGCTAATTATGTGGTTCTTAGTAGGAATTGAGCTCTGTTGGAAACAAACCAGTCTCTGCCCACTATTTATAGCCTTCATATGTCCCAAATTTTCCAGTTCTGATTTCAAATATTCTATCCCACTGTCTCCAGAAGTACACTTTATGCTTGTCAGACCACATGTCAATTTATGGTTTGGGAAATATAGTCACAGTATTATAACTGCCACCCTAAACCCCACATTTTCTGACTGTGAGATTGGAATTCTGTCTTTAACAACAATTTGGACATACATAGGAAGTGTAAAACAATCTTTTTATTTTTCAGACATACTTGGTAAGCAAAGCTTCATCTAACAGCATGTCCAGTGCAGAGTAAAAGACTGGAACAATAAAGAAGCCGAGCCTCACTGTGCCCGTGGCTCAACGCCTTTCACACAGAATTTGACCACAGCATGAAATCATGATGGAGACTTTCCTATTACTGCAAACTACAGACCTCTGACCCAGATATGCCATGTTACTTTCCAGCCATGTATGGAGACACATGTTTTTGCTCTAGTATGTGAGGAAAAGACAGACTTCTAACATGATTAAGCTTCAATTTTACATAACCATACAGATAACCATAGCATCTGCCCTGGCTTTCTTAACACTTATTTGGGATAGCTTGGCGGTATGGGCACTGCATATAAGATCTTTAAAAACATGTTATTTAACATAACTCACTCTTTTCTTGCAAGTTATCCCACATGATTTCTTCAAATTAGTCATCAAAATAGGAAACTATAAACTTGAGACCATCCCCTAGGCAGTAATTCATGCCTAATTCTGGAAACCTAGTTAAAAGCCTGTGACTGGAGGTCAGAAGTCCCAGGGAAGGGTTACAGCTGTTGTTCTGCTAAATGAACAAACTGCCTTCTAAGTATTTATCTTTGTTCCCACAGATTAATGAAACTTGCAGCCTTTATCAGAGAAGATTCATTTGGCAGAGAGTGGAGGTTAATGCAAAGATTTAAAATTGGCCAAAGTGAAGATAATATGCAATGTACAGAGAGATGTGAAGTGCCTAGCCCTAGACTAGAGCCCCCTTCATGGCTCAGGGAAGAGGGGTTGAATATAAGAGTCAGAGGGTAATGCTATGAAACACAATATAGACATTACTGTCTTCAATACAGCCAATATCGAGTATTCAATGACTTGAGTCATAAAAGAGCTGGGGTAACTGTACAAACCCTGCACAAGACTGGACCCATCACCAGCTCATCATGTGAGTAAGAGGGCCTTCTGAGGCTCACCCCTCACTGAGGTGCTATGGCAGTTATTGGGTACTGGAGGAGGCCATATTACCTCTGCAGTCATGTAGCCACTGATAAGTTACCCTTGTTCCAGTAAATAATCTGAACTCATGCTCATATAAGCAACCATAATTAAACTTAGTGGGAGTTTTAGAAAAGACCTTAAAGTGATGTTTCCTGTTTTTGTTAAAGGAGGACGAGAGAAAGTGATGGCGATTGAAAGGGACCAAATTCAATATGTGTATGTGTATGTGAATGTGTATGTGTATGTGAATGTGTATGTGAATGTGTATGTGAATGTGTATGTGTATGTGAATGTGAATATGTATGTGAATGTGTATGTGTATGTGAATGTGAATGTGTATGTGTATGTGT
>NW_021604566.1:12307023-12325226 GCF_004785775.1 Grammomys surdaster | reverse complement strand
TGTGTATGTGTATGTGAATGTGTATGTGAATGTGAATGTGTATGTGTATGTGAATGTGTGTGTGTATGTGTATGTGAATGTGTATGTGTGTGTGTATGTGTGTGTGTATGTGAGTGTGTATGTGTGTGTATGTGAATGTGTATCTGAATGTGTATGTGAATGTGTATGTGTATGTGTATGTATGTGAATATGTATGTGAATGTGTATGTGTGTGTATGTGTATGTGTATGTGAATGTGTATGTGTATGTGTATGGTCAACCAATTAAAAAGTAGGAATATGCTTCAAGTTTCTCTTAAGTCAGGGAATTACTTTTAATACCAGAAGAGTGGTGTGATTTGAATTAAAAATGTAATATTGCTTACTAAGTTATTGCATTTGTATAGGCGTGCTACCTTCTATACCTTTATATGCATTGTTTTATTAGCATATGTTACTTGATAAAATGGATAGGTTTTGGGTAGAGAGGTGTCACAGCAATCAAGAATGAATAAGTATTGCTCTTGGAAAGGACCTGAGTTCAATTTCTGCACCACAGTCAAGTAGCAGATGGTTAACCACCACCCATGATTCAAACTTGGATAGTTCTAACAACTATTTCTGGATTCTGCTAGTACCTATCCATACATGAACATTCCTGCCATATATACTCATAATTAAAACTTCTTTTATGATTAATAAAAAGATAGACATTTTCTTACTTGTGTACTATTCAGTTTGCTGAGTGTCAAAGTTGTTTTATTCACCAGAGGTAATTTTCATCTCAGAGACTTACTGCTGAATAAGCTCACCCTGTTTACTTCTTTCTGAGCTCTGGCTGACTAGTTCAACTCAACTGTTCTGGGTTAAACTCCTCTCTAAGCTGACTGATTCAATCTGGCTTCTCTTAGCTTCTCACTGAATTGCTGCTTGGCTTCAAACTAACTATGGCAATTCTTTCTAATCTTCTGGCTCCTTCTTATTCTTTGGATTCAACTGCCTCTGCTGATCTGCATCAAACTGCATGAACTCAGGAAGAAACTCAACTCCACTGTGCTGCACTCACTGCACTGACTCCCAACTAACTATACTGCTATTGAATAGCTTCTCTTTCTTGTGCTGTTCTCATGAGAGTTGGGTATATCCTATCTCTTACTTATTCTGTCAAATCTTTCTCTGATTCATCACTTTGTCTGCCCCTCAGTTAGACATCACTTTCAAACATGGCTGCTTCCTTCTATAAACTAGTTTTAGCTTAAAGGTATATACTAAGGGCATGTCTATATTTCTGTCAGATCACACAGATCTAGGTCTTTGGATTTGATTCTTTGCCAGAGCAGTCATGTTACTGGATTAAAACTCTTCTACAGCTGAGACTCAGTGATTAGGAAACTGGTAGGAAATGCTGAGGTGCTGAGCTATGTAGCTGGGACTAGAATTCAGGCCAATGTAATTACAGTTACTTTACAAATCAGTATTTCTTATATCATTCTTCATTTTCCCATAATATGACAGGTGAGAATTAACTAAAATCATTATGTATCAACCTTAAAATCCCTATTATTTTAAGGAATGTTTGTGGGTGTCATTAGCATAATAAATGACCATTGGCCTTAATACAATTTGCTACACTATGACTAGACTTGTGTGTGCTTGGGCAGTGGATTGCTGGGAGTGTAAGGATGTGCTATGATGATATCAACTGCAGAGTGTGGAAGTCCTCCAATGGCTTTGCATGTCCACATTCCATCTTCCAATCTGACACTTCCAGTGGCATATCACAATGTCATTCAGGCTCTACAGTAATATGTCTTAGAAAGCATGAGGAATGAGTCCCTTTATGCTGTGGGTGTCAATAGGTCTAGTAGAGATAGCATCAGTACAGAAGGAGAGTTGGCAGCTGCAGGCACCCAGTCGTTCCTTTGGATGTATTAAACTGTGTTGAGATCTTGACAAAATGCTAACACATTAAGAATGCAATCCCTTTTCCTACAAGAAGAATTGTCCCAGGATTTAGAGTGGTGCTTGTTTCAAAGTTGGAATTTAAAAACCATTGTGTGAGATTAAATGAACGGTTAGTGTGTCTTTTTGAAAATTAAAAAAGTCCCTTAGAAAATTACAAAAGTAGAAAATTTGAAAATATAAAAAAGTCAAGGATAGCTCTATTTTCAGATGTCTCTATAAGTCTCAGAAAGCGTACCACCTGTAAAACCTAAATACCCACAGCTTCATATAGAAGAGACATGTTATAAGCCATCTGAATTTTGTGAATATATCTGAATTGTGGCCATTCAATGGCTACGAATAAGGACTGGAATTCTTCTGCTTATAGAATATCTAAGTAAGTGGAAAACTGTATATGAAAATATGATTTCAGACTTAGTTCTCAGATGAGCCAAGAGCAACTGTGTGTTTTTCATAGTCACAGTGATCACAAATTGATACTGCTGGAAGCTTGGCTGCATAAGGAGTGTTTGTCACTTCCCTACGAAGACACACTTGGGGTGACATCATGGGAAAATACTGTTAGATTTCATGTGCATGACCTCTAAGACTCTGTAACAGTCTGAATATAGTGACAACTAGCTAATCCACTATATTCTCAGAGAAACTGAGGCAGCATTTGAATTCAGCTGCTAAAAAGAAAATGAAGAATTCCATCAGTCTAATAGAGTGACCTCCAGCTAATCAAGCAGCTGTGGGGTACTGTACTGACCTGTTTGTTGTAGAAGTAAAACCCAAACACACTGTGTTAGCATCCTGTCTAAACTCCATCCCAACAGTTACCTGGCAACAGCCAGGTAGGCCTTGCCCACTATAAAAGGGGCTGCTTGTCCCCTCCTTTATCTCCTGCTCTCTTGATCTCTTGACCCCTCTGTCCCCTTGCCCCTTCCCCTTTCCTTTCCCCCATCTGTCCACATGCTCATGGCGGCCTCTACTTCTCTTCCTCCCACCCCCTCTCTGCCTCTACTATCCTCTTAACTCCCCTCCCCATGCCCTGAATAAACTCTATTCTATACTATACTGGTGTGTGGCTGGTTCCTCAGGAGGAAGAGATGCCTCAGCAGGGACCCGCTGAGACATCCCCTTTCCCCATACCTCACCTCACACCCACAGAACATACTCTCTTTATCTTTTTATAAATACATCACACTGGAAATTTGCAAAAAATCATTAGCCAAGCTGTGAGTTAGGTCAATTACAATAAGAAGCTTTTTCATTTCAAATATGGCTGAAAAACCCCTTCCCATCATCAGACTAGTGAACCTTGGAATGAATTCTTCACAACTAGAGAGTTGTGAGACTTTAACCCTATCCAGTATAAGGGCCACTATAAATAAAATGGAGTCTACATCCTTGTTTGTATTTCATGTGTATGTGATGTGGCCGGGTGTATTCAGAACTTCATTCTGCTTTACTGAAATCTATCTTTCTCAGCCTTGCTTGTACTAATGTGTGTCACTGTGCCTGGCTTTCTTACGTGGGGTCTGGGAATGGAACTCAAGTCCTTTTACTTACAAAATTTGCACTTTCCTGGCCTGGAGAGATGGCTAGGCCATTAATGGCTAGGCTCACAACCAAAACCAAAATTTGCACTTTCCAAACTGAGCTGTCAAACCATCTCCTTGGTCCCAGGGTACCTCTTCACAAAGGCAAACCACACTTTTGCCTCTACCTTCTTAGACAACAACAACAACAACAACAACAACCCCCTACTCTCTACTCCCAGCCCTCGGGTAAATAGGCAATCATTTACCTCCATTTGGCTTGACAAGTTCTGAATGAAGACACCTCAAATATCCAGTGGCCTTGCCTAGAGGCAGTTGCAGGATGGAAGCTCCCTCCTGCTGGTAAACTACTATTCCATCTGTCTGGGAGAACTGGAGGGCCGGGAAGAGGAGGGCAGGCACCAGAGGTGTGGGAGATGTGTGTGTGTGTGCCAAGCTGCACCGTGCACTGGCTTCTAAGTGGGTAGAAGGCAGATGTTGGTACACGCCCATCATTTTCATGGCTGTCTTGTCCACCACAAACCAGAAGTCTGGGTGAGGAAGGCAGATGAGCAAGCAGAAAAGGAAGTGGAGGTTTATAGGAAAATTTATACTAAATTTGGTTTGGTTCTAGAGAGGGGAATGAAAAATGATTTAATAGTTGGACTGAATTTGCTGAAACCCAAGTTTCCTCAATTCTGATATCCGTTTTCTTTACCTCCCTACTATTTTAAAGCTATTGTGTGGACATAAAGATGATGAACTAAGATTCTGTTTCCTTCTCTAAGTTGAACTCAGTGGTACCTTCAGTAATTATGGGATTTATGAGATATGTAACATGGCTTGGTGCTTCTAAACTTGGAACTCAGGTTTTCAGAGGCAGCATGCTGGTTAGTAACCTGATGGGTTTTATTTTAAATTATTAAACAGAACAAGGGGTTTTTTTTTTTCAGATTCAGAAATGACTAACTATAGATTTGGTACATTGTGTTATGTTTGTATTCTTCAAAAACAGTTCCATGGTAAATTACGGAAGCTTGGTTCTGTCCTAGGGCAGTCTGGGACATAGTCAGCAGCTCAGTCAGTATTTGTGGGCCAAATGACTGCAGGGCTGGAGCAGCAAGTATTCATTGACTTACTACATTCATACTCTTGACACAGCTGTAGAACTCAGTCAGCTGCTGACTCGAGAGAATGCTTTACTGGTAAAATTTGTTACTGATACAACTCACTGGGCAGATGCTCATTATAACACACAGAATTAATGGGGCCAAGGACCTCGATTTAGTGCCTCCAGGGGCCAGTTATCTCTGTTCTACTTTGTGGCTGTCTCTACAGCCTATAACCTTTGCCAGCTGTTGCACACCAGGGCATGTTCTTTGTCACAGAGAGGTCCAGAAAGGAGAATGGAGGCCTTAGCTCAGACCCACTACCACTTTGGAGAAAAAGCTCAGGCATGTGCTCTGTAGAAATGTCAGTTTTATAATTAAGAAGTGAGATAAGGACCTCTGGAGCCCCATGGGCTCCACGGTTAGCTACTCAGTGTACGATGGTTTGATCCATGTTGGCCATCGACAGCTCCCCATTTGCTGAACACAGAGTCATGCCAAAGGCCAGAGTTGAGCAAAATGATCAGCTCACAGGATTCAAAACAAACTTGGGCATATTACAACCAGCTACCCCTTCCATGAAGTCCCTTTTTGCTAAATCTATATATTTCACATTATTTCAACATTACCTAGAAGCATTCTTTGCATAATAGACTAGTATATTTTCTTCCTGGCAAGCCTCCCCTCATCTGCATTATCATTTAGGCCCCATCTGAAAACGCCATTAATTTAAATAAGCAACAGAGATGGAAATAAAATTCCATTCGTGCTTAACCCTCCAATGCGGTTTGAAAATGTTTTCTTCTCCAGCCCAGTCTTATGTTACATGCTGGATGGTCTTTTCTTTGACCACCTCATAAAAAAGAGCTCATAAATACTTTTCATGTGTTATTTAAACTAGCAGGACTCCCTGAGGCCCTGCACTCCTATTTTTTTAAAGTCCTTTGTGTATTTCAAAGGGCTTTCTAACCCAGTCACAGAGGTAAAAGTGTCTTCTAACTTGAGAGAGCCATGTCCTGTCACTATCAGGGCATCAGGTTCCTCTACTGATGGAACATTTCTCAGCAGAATGTTGCCAATGTATAATATGCTCTCCTGATCCTTTATGAGATCCATGCCAGGGTAGGAATATATATGTCTTTTTTGAGGCATCTGATGCTGGAATCAGGATCTTTTGGCTGTACATAGCATCCTGGTAAACAAGAGCTCTGTTTCATCATAAAGGTGAATTAATGTCTGATTAATAAAGAGGAAGACAGCAGACTGTCTGCCTGTGTACAAAAGTGTTTTGTGTGTAATAATGTCCTGGGTCAATGATCTTTTCCCCCACAGTGTCTTAGTGCTTGTATTTTGTATAATGCTGCCCTCTCCCACTTTGAAATAACTTTTAGCTGGCTCTGTAGTCCAAGCATTATAATATGTAATTCATGCATTCATCCCCCATTCAACTTCCCATGGCTCTATCGTTGCTCTCACTCCCACCTCTGTCACAGCTTTCTACAGAATAGGTTCACAATGGCAGTTAGAGAGCACCTAGCTCAGCTTCCCTCTATGTACAGAAATTCTTCCTTTAGTATTCCCCACGGGTTCTCCTTCAATGTTTGTTTCAGTACTCTTAAGTAAACACACATGTTCTCATCAGTATGGGCTGTGTATTTATCACTTAAATTATTAGATATTCCTTTGAAAATTTATTTATTTATGTATATGTATGTGCTGGTATATGTGGGTGCACACAGGTGTTTGTAGAGGCCAGAAGGGGGCATCAGATCCCCTGAGCTGGAGCTAGAAGTCATTATAATCTGCCCAAAGAGAATATTAGGAACCAAACTCTGGTCCATTGCAAGAACAGCACATGCTTTTAACTGCTGGGTCATCTCTCTCTTCCCAAGAATTTTTAAATATGGGTGGCATCATCAACCCTCTGAAGCCATTCTTGGTCAAGACAGAGAACTCATAGGCATGTATGTATTCTGATTTGTCTTTTGATCATTGTCAGCTGGATTTATTGATTGACTGATTGATTCATGGGGTGATGAAGACAATGAAACAAAGTACATATCTCATGGGTCCTCAAACCTTGCATGTTCAGAAGGTGACCTATCAGCTTACTTCCCTTTAGAGGACCTCTAACCTTCATGAGTTTCACCTCAGGGGTTCTCTTAGTGTGGTCTCCAGAGTATCAGTGCTGTCTCCTGTGAGAGTGTAGGTCCCCATACCCTGTCCATTTCCCCTACACTAAAAGTGGAACCTAGTGATTGTCACAATGAGCCCTCTAGGTGATGCTAATGCATGTCCAATTTTTTTAAAAAGGTCTAAATGTAATTACTTTACCAAACAAGATACCTTTGCTTTCTCAGCCTCTCTCTTTCCCCCTGTCATAAAGTTTTTGACATTTCAAGGAATGTCTTCAAGATCATCAAAATCTCCATGTTTTAAACTCAGACTCCCTATATCTCACCTGATGTTTAGTAGCAACTACCTACCTGGTCCCATAAATTGATTTTCCCAGACAATTTATCCTGTACTGAAAATTGGGTAGTTTAGGTATAAAACATCTGACAGTGTTAGCACATACACAGTACTGCTCAGCGGAGCGAGTGACAGGAGGCCTGTGGGACCTGAGCAGAGTACATGCTAGATCCTCATGTAAGCTCCAGTGTCTTCACTCACTGCTTCCCTTCCATCCTTGGGTAGACTGTCACACATCCCTTTCCCTGCTAGACAGTATTGGTCCAAGCACAGTGGACAGCATTGGAAGAATGCTTACCAGGTCAGACATGCATCTTGATGGCCAAGAGTGAGCCAGAGAACTGGACAGTGATGGAGCTCTGGATGAACTACATCTCTTGGCTGACACTCAGGTGGTTTCTGTGTTTACAAACCTCTGCTTGCTTAATATGTTTAGTGGCAGAAGTAAGTGGTGGGCAGGTTTTCTTTTCTTTAGATACTACCAGTGAAATCCAGGAGATTCTATTTAATCCCAGAGAAAGCAGGAACCTTCTTTTTTTTTTTTCAGCTGAAATCTGGAGAAACCTGAGGAGCGTTTTGTATTGTTGGCGTCTCCTGCTGAATTCCCATACTATCAAGATTCTCTTACAACATCTGGCCATTTTACAGGGGATTTCACGGAGCAAATCAATTAACATTTTTAAAAAGTAGGGTAGAGAGAAAAGAAAAGAATATTTGAGTGGTAGCATAGCCCTCTGAGAATTCTCTAGGAGGCAGCTAAGGGCAGGATTGCACAAAGCCTTCTAACTAATCATGTCCATATAACACAGCTTATTCTTAAGCAAAGTAGATAGAAAAAAACAAGTATTTATGGAGATAGGATATTTATCCTGCTTTAAACATTACATGATGTACACATGTATTGTAGCAGTACATGGTGTCCTGTAAATATATGTAATTTTTGTGTCACCAATTGAAATGAATTCACATTAAAGCCATATGTAAACAATTTAAGTTTAGATCAGGGTCATTCAATTCTTTGGGTTACAGACAACATGTATATGTACATATTTCAATGTTAATACTCACAGCTACACCATGGATATTTCTTTTTTCTCTCTCTCTCTAACAGTAGGGGCTCAGACCAGGACCATGGGTTAAGAAGTTCTTAGCTGGAAGTCCTGGGGGTGGTTCTTTCAGTATGTAATCATTGGATTCCAACTGTACAGTACAGGAGGATCTTGGCAGTCACTTTTGTAAACACTTGACGAGTGCTTGATGTACTCAAAACATACAGGCTCTTTCCACTTGTGAGCTTAAGCCCTGGTAACTCACTTCAAACACATCAAACTGGCCATTCCCATGGAGTGTCTGCGGGAATGCATACAAGCAACAGAGCCCAGTGCCATTCATTCATCTACCGCTGTCTGAGCCAGTAAATGCCATAAGGTTTCTAATGTTTCTAAAGGCCCTAGAAAAGGGTTCATATAGCACCTGCTTCACCTTCTTCATAGCAGGTCTCAGTATATGTGTTAATGAATGAATAACAATGTGGGTTAAAAGAAAAAAACCTAATTGATGGCCATTTTAACCTTGGAGGACCATCGCTTTGTTTTGTTTTGCTTCCAAGTTCTCAATGCTCTGATTTGGAGAAGTGCTATGTAGTGAGGGGTGATCGCTCAAGTGTGTGCGTGTGTGCATGTGTGTGCATGTGTGTGTGTGTGTGTGTGTGTGTCTGTATGTTGAGGGCAGGATTGAGTGAAAGACTGTGTTCGCCATCTCTATCACAAATTACCAAGTCTATGAAATCAGCAAATCAGCAAACTCTGATGAGTCTGTTTTTTCTTTGTTTCTTTCTCCCTACATGTGAATTTCCCATTTCAATCCAGGCCACCACTAAGACAGAAAGTCCCAGATTTACTTTTATCTGCTTTTTCATACTGAGTTTATTGCTTTATCTGTAATATGGGGATTAAATATTGGGTTTATGACCTTCCTAGGGCACAGTGAGTATTCAATAGGTCATGTGAACATGCAGAGTCCCAAATGTCACCGAATGTGAGGTATTGTTAATATGGCTTATTAAGAGTTCTAAAGAAAACACCATTCTCTGACACTCTACATTTGTGAGCAAACATTAGGATCTTTAATTAAAATGACTTTGAGATCGCAAGGTTTGACCTAACTTTAATCACCTCTCAATGGTGATCAAATGAATTTTCCATTAAGAACCTTTTTAAAAATAAAAGGGTCGTTGCTGTCGTTTAACATCTATAAACAAGGCTGAGAGAAAAGCAGGGGGACAGTTCAGTCCTAAGTAGGTCATAAAAGGAGAGACATCTCTGTTCTTTTGTCTGCCCCCAGCCTCTTTGAATGTCACTTTTCATTTAGGTACTTACCCCATTGGCATTGGCGTGTCCCCTGCCCCCAGGGTAACATGGATGCTGAGGTGAGCAACCTCCTCTAGGCTTTCTTTTCCAGCCTCTTCCCACGCAGACTTTCCCCAGGCTATGAATGTGAATCCCATTGAGCGGAGCCTTGCCAGTCTGAAGAGTGGAGCCAAGCTGCATGATTTTCTAAACATTCTGTTGCATTAATGAATACCTTGTAGGCCCAAGGAGACGTTCATCAAAATTTCTCCTAACACTTTTTCAACTGTGGCTAATCTTCAGCACAGCCCTGGGGAAACACTCTCACAGTTCGGAGAGGTTGCAAAGGAAGCCCCCACTCAGCGGGAAGCTGCTGGAGAAACAGGGTGAGAAAAGGAAGTTTGTACATCCAGGAAGCCTGAGCATATGCAAGCATGCCCAGAAGTTCATGGAGCAGGACTATCAGAGGAGACAAGAAAGTTTTTTTTTTTGTTTGTTTGTTTTCAAATAAAAATAAGCTTAAAAATGGAGCAAGAAGCAGATTGCTTTATTTTACATAGCTGAAAGATTCTGTATTTGTCAAACAATGGAATCAAAAGAATCTGCCTGAAATCAATGACTGTCTCGTGGCCACTGCCTGGAATTCTTTTCATGACCAAATTCATTATTAATAGTTATTCACCCAATAAACATTTATTGAAAGCATTCCAAGTACTGTACTGTGTATTGGAGAGTAAAAAAAAAAAACAAACTTGTGTGTACAGAACTGCTCCTTGTGCTTGGGCACTTCTCTTCTGTATAAGAAACAACAATACATCTTTTCAAAAAGCATTGCATGTTTTATGCACACCCATTCAGCACATAAGATTACACCTTTACCTTGAAAATGACATTTAGGAAACCTATTTCCTTTACTTAAAAGTATTTCTCTGAACTGTTGAAACATCCTTTGTCCTTTCAGGCTGGAGCTCCTCCTAGCCTGCCTCATGGATTCATACATACACTATTTTCCTTAGGAGTCTCTATGCCCTGGAAGAATAAGATTTCTGGAGAACTTATATTTACCCTTTGAGCATGTGACACAGTACCTTTCACACTATAGGTGCCTAAAAATGTTTGTTGAATGGATAGAAGAATGGACAATTCAAACGTGACAAATCATGTAAGGAGTAGGACCATACTCTAAGGTGAAGCAACCATCAGTTCCATAACGAAACAATAGATGACTCTTCAAGAAGACAAGAAAACACAATGATGCTAAATATGTAATCTGAATATCTAAAAGGGAATTTCCAGCTACCTTATGGAGAAATTTAAATAAATTGTTTCCTCTTGGAGTTTAGTCAATAAACAACCAGAACAAGTTGTAGGATTTTATGGTCCTTAACACTTCAAAACTCAGACAATGCTATCAAATAGAATTTATTATTTCTATTATATACTTGCCAATATGACAAACTGAGAGAATTAAACACCGAATCCCTCCCACTTTCCTTTGCTCAAAGTTAGTGTGTGATGAGTGGCCCAACAGCAGTTAATTCTCATTGGCAGTCTTGAGCTTAATGTGAGTGAATTCTCTGTGTTTACATACATCAACCGGACTTGCAAGTGACTGATGAAAAGATGTTAGGAACAACAGACATCAGAGCTTTATATACATGTGTCTATTCACTATTCTATTGCTGTGAAGAGACGCCAAGGCAACGATTATAAAGGAAAGCATTTAACCAGGGGACTTGCTTACCGTTTCAGAGGTTTAGTCTATTATCATGGTGGGAAGCATGGGGGTGCTTGAAAAGTAGTTGAGAGCTACATCCTAGTCTGCAGGCAGAGAGAGAAGAGAGAAAAAAGAAAGGGAGGGAGAGGGAGAGAGAGGAGAGACAGAGACAAAAAGACAAAGACAGAGACGGCAGACAGAGAGAGACAGAGATAGACAGAGATAGATGAGAGAGACAGATATAGACAGAGACAGAGAGATAGAGAGAGACAGGTACAGACAGAGACAGAGATAGAAAGACAGAGATAGAGAGAGAGAGGGACAGACAGAGACAGGGACAGATAGAGAGACACTGGGTCTGGTGCCAGCTTTTGAAACCTCAAAGCTACCCCACTAGTGACATTCCTCTGATATCATACCTCCCAGTCCTTCTCAAGTAGTGTCATTCCCTGATAACTAAGCATTCAAATATATGAGCTTATGCAGCCATTCTTGTTCAGGTCAATACAGCATGCATTTTACAGTTTCTATTCCTGTCATAAAGCATATGACCAATAGCAACTTGAAGAGGAAAGAGACTATTTTAGCTTATAACTCTGAGATCACACTGTCAGTGAGAGAAATCAGGGCAAGTGCTCAAGGCCAGAATCTAGAAGCAGGACCTGAAGCAGAGACTATGGGAAAGTGCTGCTTAGTGGATTGCTTCACATGGTCTACTCAGCCTGTTTTCTTATACAAAAAAGATCATTAACTCAGAGGTGGGGTTGGCCCTCCCACATCAGTTATTATCAAGAAAATGGATGGTAGAGTTGTTATAGGCCAGTCTTATGGAGGCATTTTCTCAATTGAGAATCCATCTTCCCAGATAACTCTGGCTTGTGTTAAATTGACAAAATCAAGCAACCAAGGTAATGTGAGCCAGAAAAGCTAGGGATTCTTTGAGTAATAGGTGTAAGTAAAGATTGCTATTCACTCAGGTTCCAGATAAGCAAATAGGTAGCAGAGTAACAGAGTGACAGATAATATACTATAGGCCCCAAGAAAGCATGCCTGCTAGAAAAACAAACAAACAAACAAACAAACAAACAAACAAACAGTCAGCTCATGTTCTGGAGTTCAGCACTGGTTTGGAAGCATGCTTCATAAAGTATTTGAATGTAAAATTTCTATAGAGGAATTCAGGACATGTTTGGGGATGGAGTTGCATGCCTCCAACTCTGCTCAGGCCTTCTTGTCTTTTTAAGCTGAGGAGTAGGCATAGCAATAGGTTTTTGGTTTGTAAAATTTATGGCTTATATTGAGGGGGTGGGTTGTCCTTTCCTGCTGCAAGGCAGGTTGTAGCTACTTGGTTCTAGCCGGGATTCCCTTTCAGGGAATATCTTGGCCAAATGTGTCTTTTTCCTGATGGCTTCTATTTTGGATGATCCTTTACCAAGGATATAATCATGGGTATTAACATTTTGGGGGACTTTAAGTTGGTCAGTAACTGCAGTATGTTTGGAAACCTGTTTTTGTTTAATTTCATTTCCTTTTTCCTGTTAAACACATCATTGGGTTAGAAGAGAGGAACCTGGGGTTTTTGGATGTGTGTATGCTTAGTCCTCAGTCCAGATTAAATACTTGAAGGGGGCGGGGGGTGAGGTACTTGTGACTTCCTTGGTTCCCTTGGCTGAAGAGCCTGAATCTCCACCGGACCTGCCTGAGGTAATTAGTGGAACATGGGAACAATAGTCATCCAACACCAGCATGGCATTACATAAGCACTTTCTTTCCCTTCTAGAATGTGGGAGATACGTGAGAAGTGAAGAAGAATCTGTAACCCCACTACTCATATTTTCCACAGGCCTCCAATTACCCTTTCATCTGTCCCAAATATGGAGGGTGATGTTAAAAGCTTATGTGAGAACCTGGCAGAGTTTTATATATAAATGTTGTCTCTGGTCTGGTTTCCAAAACCATTCTAGTAATTTGGAAAATTTGCCAGTGAGCACCGATTGTTCTACAGGAATTTTCAGCTGAATTTTTAGACAGTGGCTTTCTGTGCTGGGCTTGGTGTTCTTTCGTTAGAGAACACAGAATGTGCTTGGCTGGGTTGCTTGTCCCTGTTGTGACAATTGTATTTGGCATTCTCATGACAAACAAATCGCTACTATCCTTACAGGACATCAAATGTTATCATATGAGAGAAGCGTCATGAAAAGTAACGGATTGTCTTTGAGAATTCATACTTGGACACACTTGACCTTGTAAAACAAATGCGCTTACCTTTGCCAACAAAACGTTAATCTAGATTAAGCTTATTTATTCATCCAAGCAACATCTATTGACACTTACTATGGACAAAGGATTCCTATACAAATGATGTAGATTACAACATAGACTATACTTTCTGGTGAACTTTGTCGAAAGAAATCTTGTAACTGAGAAACAGTGTTCATTTGAATAGCAAGGTATCATAACCACTAAGTTCCCTGGGTGATATGTGGCTCTTCTCCCTATTCTGCAAGAGCAACAATGCCAGGGCTCTGGTGTCCCTCTTGTTTTCCTTGTGTTTAAAGCTGAGCTCTGCCAGGTGTCATTTACAATGATAGCACAAACTAAGAGCTGAGACAAGCCTTAGGAGCTGGCTGTGCACTGGCCTGCATGACAATACATTTGAGGAAGGACTTACTGCTCTGTCCAGATGTGGGATGGATACTCCTTTCCAAATCTTGGCTCCAGATTTATTTCCAGTTAGTGGACGTTGCACAGTGGCATATATGCGTTGTAGTGACACTTATTGCTGGTCAACAGTGAGAGACACAAAAAAGCTCACTGTCTCCCCCTCTGCCTCATCAGTACCTTTGATGACTCTTGTCCTTCCATAAACCCTGCATCTAATATAGTGAATCCCTAGAATCTCTGAAACTCTTTCTTTAGGTGGATGACAATCACAAACAAAGTAAAGGAACACCATAGGCCACAGCTTCTTCATCTGCCATTCACCAAAGCTCAGAATCTAGTGGGCTGAAGTGAAAGCTCTCGATCCCAAGCCAGGAAAAGTAAAAACAAATCAGAACAAAACAAAGCAAAAGCATCCATGCTCATCCCCCATCCATTTTGGCATCTGATAGATGTCAGAGTGGATTTGTGGCCAACACACTTGCCAAGAACCATGTCAGTGCATTGTGGCATGTTCTTGGATGATTGATACTGTCTGATTTTATTAAAATGCTGATGTAGCACATCTCTTTTTCCATAAGGTTCCTGAATGCCTTCTTCCCCTAGCACGGTGTTCTAATCAACATGATGCCTAGCTGGAATTTCAGGACTTCCAAACAAGTCATCATTGAAACCCCAGTAAATGATTTGAACATCTAATTTCTCACCTCAACCGTAGGGCACAAAGTCCTAGCAAATCCACCAGAGGAAACAAAAATGTCTTGTCATAAAAGTAAAGGAGAAGAGTAATTAAAAGGAAAATCCCCTGTAACACCATGCTACTTCATTTTACCTATTGACAAGAAGTCAAATTCTCAGCTTGTTAATGAACTTTTAAAAATACAGAAGTTTTCTGGTTATTCTCTCTTTGGAGTCTGGGTTCTTATGACTTTGAAGTGAGCCTAGCTGGTGAGTAGTTGGACATTGAACTAATGAGATTTTACTGTTTGGAACAGCTGGTCACATCTGGAGGCCCCTGGAGCCTAAAGGCAACTGCTGATTTACAAGGCTTGTGTAATATATGCAGCCTTGGCTGGTGCTTTGTTGTTGATTTAGGCTAGAGCAAAGGTGTAGATTTTGTGATGTTGTAAAAATGTCAAGTGATTGATTTGAGAATATGTAATACCTATAGGTAGCTCCCACTAGGAGCCAGCAGCTTGTGTGGTTCATACTTGGGGGTGTTTGGGGAAGGTTCAGTTTTAAATATGGCAACGTACTCTACAAAAGAGTCTAGATACACTTGCTATTTAAACAGGCATGGTGACACCTGTAATCCAGGATTCAGGGAATAGAGGCAAGAGGATCATGGGTTCATGATAACACTGGGCCACAGAGTGAAACAGTCTCAAAACAAAGCAAGACAACAAAGCAACACGTAAGTAACTACTTATCTAGGTCAGTCCTAATTCCATTTTCTTTCTTCTCTTCCATTTTCCCTCCTTTCTTTTTTCCTACCCCTCCTCTACTTTTCTCATTCTTTCCTTTGCTTCTTTCTCTTGTTGGTAACTAAATGAAAACAAAATCTAGAACTTGTTTAGATATTATCATAGATCTTTAAAAAATAAGGCTATTTCCTTCAGGATATGTATCACCAGTCTTTAGCATCACCAATAGCTGGTTTGTCTTTCTTTCCTATTATTCTTAAAATTATTTTTCTTTCAATGGTTTACTTCATATAAGGACTCAAATAAGGCCACATAGTACATTTGGTTGCTAAATCTCCTTATCCAAATAGTCTCTGCTAAGGACTTTTATCTTCATTTACAGATGGGAAACATGGAGGTGGTTGTTTAAAGAGGCTCTGCTCTCTGGTGTTGTGGTAATTATTTAAAACGGCCCCCAAATCTGGCTTGTTCTTAATCAGCTGCCATCTTCTTGACTAGACAAGGCCTGTGGCCACTAGCAGAGGCTCAGGCCCCTGGCTCAGGTGGCCAGAGAGACTAACCCTGCCACTCACAAGACCCCAACATGGAAGATGGCTCTGCTAATCTTCCACGTTGTCTCCACAAGGCTGGGCTGAGCCCAGACCATCTCACCATCTATTCTGTCCCGGTAGAAATGAGACTCTAATGTTTAGATGATCTAAAGGCTTTATATGTTTGGTAGTGTTCAATAAGATGTCCACACAATTGGAGGTGTTTCTCAATTAACTAACCTAGATATAAGTTGTTACCCAGGACTGTTCTCGATCCAAGTGTGGTTCTCCATCCTCCTACATCTCTGCCTCCAAAGCTCCTCCTCTTCCTTCTCCTTCCTCCTCCCACCTTAGCTCCTCCCAACTTGTGGGGAAAATATGCCACTATACTACGGTCTCTGTGTTTTCATCTTTTTGCCTCTGTTTCTTAGCAGGATCATTCTTTCTGTAGTTGTTTGGCTTCTTCCCTCTGGTTTTCTTGTGTTTTCTTTGGTGTTTGATCATAACCTGACTTGGAAGCATGTCAGAAAGGGCAGCAGCCCTAGTGTAGAATGCAAGTCACATATCTGTAGCCTTTCTTGAATTATTCCAGAAAGGAAGGGCTTGTGAACCACAGGAACTGGGCAGTTAACCTCCACTTTTCAGAATTCTACTGGACCTGGTAGTAAGCACTTTTCTCTCTGTGAGAGAAGCGAAGGCTGATTAGTAAGGAGACACATAGGATACAATTATTTATGTCTTCATAAAAACAGAGAAGTACAGATCTGGTGTTTAGGCCTCTTTGTTAATCTAGGTACACTTCAAGACAGAGTCTTAAGCTTTAAAAGTCATACAACAAATCCAGAAATTACAAGTTCCTCTCAGGTTAGAAAGAGAACTGGAATTCCCTGCTGGTCCTTTGCTTTGGTATGGATAGCAGTGGAAGCAAAAGAAATACAGGAGATACTTCCTAGGTCCATAAAAAACTCTGATTTACTTCTGCCCACCTGGCCAATACTCTGTATCTTCCTAGGTAAAGATACACATACTGACCCTCAGAAACAGCATCTTGGTGACTCAGCCTTTCATGGATTTGTCTTCTCTACCCAGATCAGTTCAGAACCATGTTTGCTTACAGCGAGTACTATCTGGATGCCCTTGAGTACACTCCTTGCTCTAGAAACACTGTCTGGTCGGACAGCTATGAGTGACATTTCAGATGTTCAATAGCCACAGTAGGCTAACGCTTCCATGATAGACAACAGTGTGTAGAGGGCATCCTGATTAGGTGAAGACGTATCTTTGGGTAGTACAGCTCTCTCCATTTAAGTGAGGCCATCTAACCAGGTTCCTGAACTTTATTTTAACTGTATTCTATTACTCGATACTACTGAGTTTGTTGAGGCTATTGCTGTCCGAATATGAACATGTCTGTCTACTGACCCGAGGGAGGTAGCTTTCAGTGTTTTAAGATTTGCTTACAAACCAGCAGTACCATTTCTTTCTTCTTTTGCCCCATTTGATTCTTGCAGAGCTAGGTTTACCCATGAGCCCCATGAATTCTTAGACACTTTGGCCCCACTCTTGTTTTAAAGCTTCTCAGTGATAGAGCAGGCCAGCAGGTCAGGTTTTGGCTGCATCCAGTGTCACTAGATGCTGCCCTGGGTGGCTTTGTCACTTGGTCACTTATGCCTCTTGTCTAAATCTTCCTTCACAGCTCCATCTCTCTGCATATGGAAGTACACCACGAACCCCAGTTATATAGTCACCAGAGTTTTTAAGGTTCAAAGCCTGGATCAGGCAGTCTCAATGAGCTAGACTTAGCCACCAGTCCTCAATAAGTCAACTCAATAAGTCAAGAGATGAGAAATCATGAAAAGCAAAAGAAGTAGACTTAATTCAATGTAGTTACATTGGGAATAGGCACAAAGAACAGGGTTCAGTGCCCCACAGATGTATCTTCAGGATCTGTTATGAGGTTTATACTTAAATACAAGAAGTTTGCACAGCTAAGCACTCCTGGTTGAGGTATGGTTCCACCTGTCACTGGCCCATCTTTGTCTCTCTTCCTGTTTATCAGGAAAGGTGTCATAATTTCATAGAATCTCTTCCTCCTCTGGCTGGTACCAGGACTTCAGCCTTCCCTTCTCCAAGGAGAGGACACCTGGGATATTTTAATCCTCTGGAGTCCATTTTTTCAGTTGAATAATAGCTAAAAAGGAGAGAAGGCATGCATGCTTCTGTAGAGTAGCATTTCCCTTCCAGGATTCTAACAGTAGTTGCTCACAGCATGCCCAGCACAAGTTATGTGTTAACCCGTGTCTACCTGGCCTGACTTGAAGCTTTCCGTTGCCTCTGAGCTTTGCTAATGCTTCTGTCTCCTTTCCCCCCTCTACTGAACCTTGTTCTAGAATGTTCTAGCTCTGTTTCCCTATACTTGAGTCAGTCAGTCTCTCTCTCTCTCTCTCTCTCTCTCTCTCTCTCTCTCTCTCTCTCT
>NW_021604566.1:12302727-12307013 GCF_004785775.1 Grammomys surdaster | reverse complement strand
TATTTGAATCACCAGTCAGCCATATACCTGTGATCTTTCACAAGCCTCAGCCACTTGAGTCATATCATGACTGTCTCTCATGATAAAAATAAATAATCAATGAAACCCCGGTTACTTATAACCCAAGCGTCTCTGGATTAGATGCTTCCTGTCCTGTTCCTTTAAGTCTCAGTTGACTTAGTATGTCTCTGGCGTAGGTCCTCCTATGCCAAGTCTCTTCGGTTGAAGCCATGACTTTTTATAATGACTGTAACGTTGCTGTTTACAAGACCCAAAACACTTGCTACTTCATTTTAAATCTACCACTTTCCTCTGCTCATCTCAGAAGGAAGTGAAATCTCTTCCTGAATAATAAATACTTGTTTGGGTCCTTTTTGGGGGGAATATATGTATAGTCTTTATTGTTTTCTGCTTTTCTTATTCCCAGGTGTATATTTCTTTTCTCTTTACTGAGCTGTAAGTCCTTCAGAGTAGCATCCTGAGAGTCCTGAACTTAGCTTCTTACCTCAAGTTCTTAGCTTAATCTTGTATGTAGACATTAGCCATCTAACAGTAAGGGCAGGTTCTTAGGGATGCTTGAGGAGCAGCAGGCTAGTGATTTCCACTTAATATCTTGCTTTGACTCTCATATTGGTATGGCAGGAATAAAAGAATGTTAATTCATTTTCTTATTGTTTTGACAAAAGACATGGCATGAGCATCTTAAGGAAGGAAAAGTCTGTTTCAGGTCATGATATGATGGTACAGTCTCCTGGTGGGAGGAGAGTGTGGCCCTTGGTCACACTGGGTCAAGAAGCAGAAAGAGGTAGAATATTTGTGTCTAGCTTGTTTCTGCCATTTTTCATCAATCTAGGACCCCAGTACATGGATGGTGCTGCCCACATTCCTCAGTTCAGCCTCTATGAAAATACTTGGAAGTTTGTCTCCAGGACAAGTTCTACTTTCAGTAAGTAGGCAACCATGATGAATCATGATGGCTGGGGAGGATCTGAGGTTAGGACCCCAGAGTCTATATTAAGTCAGACATGTGTCTATAACCCCAGTTTTTCTATGGTAAGATGGGAAGCAGAGATAAAAGAATCTCCAGATTCCTACAGGCCAGCTAGCCTGACTTATGCAGCAGAGAAGAGAGCTTGTCTCAAAGTGGAAGGGAAGAATTGACACCTTGTCCTCTGACCTCACATTCATACACACATACACACATACACACACACACAAACAAACATACACACACATTTTTTTAAAAAAAGATTAATCATCACAGTATTAGAAATTCTAAGCACACAGTTAATCATGTACCAGTCAACTCCCACTGTGGACTCTCCTTTTCTATGTGAAAAACTTCCTGTCAAGTGTGACAGGGGTTGCCTCCTGGAAGCTGAGGTATGGGCTAGATCTCTTCTTAGGCAATCCTGAGGTCTTTACATCATCTCCTGGTAAGGCTTTTCACCATCTCTAGGTATTCTGCTTCTGGGATTATTTTTCTGGCAAACTCACTGAAAATCAAGAAGCAACATTATCTCTCTGCCCACATCTCTCACTTGCCGCATTAATTCACTTAGCACATCATACAATACAAAGCTGTGACCTAGGAAGGCAAGAGATGCTTCTCTGTGAACCCCTGAAATTATACATGCTATTATGCAGGAGTGGCTGTTGGTAGGGAATCAGAACTCACAGATTCTATTAGATTTTTGGAGCTGTCTCTTTTCCCAATAAAAGGTTAACCCTTCCAGGTTAGATGAAAATGGCTTCTTTCCTCTCACACTAGCACTGCTGATCTCTTCCTTTGTCAGCTAGGAGTCCTGTTTGCCAAGGGAGTGAGTGGGCACAGTGCACACAAAGCCCTGGACAGGCAAGAGCAGTTTCACTATCTTAGTTTCTAAGGGCTCTTCGGTTAACTCTAGAAACATCAAAGCAATACTGGGTTGTGTCTTTCCATGCTCTGCAGGCCAAGAGTGTCTGCTGCTGCTAAAATAAACAACTGGCAGTTTCATTAGACTCCACAGAAGGAAGGAAAAGGTTGTGTTTCATACCTTTTATATTATGTAAAAACATTGCTATGCAGACTTCAATTCTTCAATCTGTTTATTTAAACTTAAAAAATAGTATTAAATGCTATAAATAGAATAAACCATGTCCAGTTATGAGCAGTTACAATAAGTATTCAGCTGGTAATATAGCCTTAGAAATAATAAACCACTTATCCCTGATGGTCACCCTTAGATTTTATTAAGCTACAGTTGGCTGAAGGAGGCAGGTGGGTGGAGTCAGGTTCTACTTGTTTAAACTGTCGAGAAAACCTTCAGTTCTTATTTTGGGTCCACTGTAGCTCTTACATAATCATGGAACAGCTGAAGTATGCCAACCAAGACTCAAGTTTGTTTTACTTTGCAGAAAAATCTGAAGTCTGTTCATCAAAGACATCTGTTTATTTTCAGTTCATTTTGCTTCAGCTCTAAAGATGCCTTGGTTCGTATCACATAAAGATGTGAGGATCCAATGCTGCTACCCTGACTCTATCAGAGGTACTGACTAGTACATAACTCAGTTACCCCGACTCCATTGGAGGCATGTGCTGAGTACTGTCTAGTCCATAACTCAGTTGCCCGACTCCTCCACAGGCGCATTCTGAGTATGGTTAGTACATAACTCAATACTAGATTGTGTGGGGGATGGAAATACAAACAGCTGCTCTTAAATGCACTCAATATATTAGGGGAAGATTGGTAGCCCTAACATTTGTAGCATATTAACAAATTGATTAGATTGTCTTTGTTAAAGTTCTTTAAAATCCCAATGAAATTTTTGTATGTGTCTCATAACATTTGGGGAGGTGGGATTTACTTCAAGGAGTTAGGTTACTGGGAGGATGTCTGGGAACGATCTACCTTGTACCCAGTCCCTTTCCTCTTTCTGTCTCTGCTTCTTGCCAACTTCACTGTGAACTGCTTTGCTGCACCCGTGCTCCCAGGGAACTCAGCCCAGCAGAAACCTAGAAGCAGTAATGCCAGCGTCTATGGATGGCAACCTTGGAAAGTTCAAGATAAAGTAAATAATTTGGCCTTTGTTTCTGTTGAGCATTTTACCACAGAAATGTAAAAGTAACTGACTCTTTTGTATAATTATCCTGAACTACATTGTTTATATTATAGATATCAGAGAAAATTCAAAACAATGAGAGAGAAAATAAACATAATGAAAGATTTTTAAATGCAGAAAAAGTCCTTCTTAAAATTCTCAAAAAGACTAAGAAAGTTAGTGATGTTTCAAAATTTACCTCAAAGTGAGAGTCATCAAAATAACTATTTTATATAGCATAGAGACAGCTTATGAACAAGTGGGCCAGAGTAGAAAATTCAGGCATGAACTCTCACATGTGATCATATGATTATAGAGCAAGGGTTCTAAGAACACTTAAGGAAGTGGGGTATATCAGCTGCTGTTCTAATGCTGTAATAAACACCATGACCTAAAATAACTTGGGGAGAAAAATATTTGACTTACATATCTTTCTTAGTTTGGATTTTATTGATGTGAAGAGAAATCATGACCAAGGCAACTCTTACAAAAGTAAACATTTAATTAGAGCTCGCTTACAGATTCAGAGGTTTAGTCTTTTATTGTCATGATGGGAAGCATGGCATTGTACAGGCAGACATGGTGCTGGAGGAGCCACGAGTTCTATATATTGATCTCCAGGCAGCAGGAGATTGTGTCACTGGGCATAGCTTGAGCATATATGAAACCTCAAAGCCCATCACCACAGTGACACACTTAAGACCAACAAGACCATACCTACTCTAATAAAGCCATACCTTGTAATAGTGCCACAGACTATATGCCACACAGTCAAACACATGCATCAAGGGAGGCTAAACCTATTCAAACCACTGCAATCTTAGGTCATAATCCATTGAGGGAAGCCAAGGCAGGAACTCAAGATGGGAATCTGGAGGCTGAAACTGAAGTATAAGCAGCAGAGAAATGCTGCTTGCTAGCTTGCTCCCATGACTTGCTCAGCCTGCTTTCTTATATTGTCCAGGACAACCTTCCCTGGGGTGGTGCCACTTACAGTGGTCTGAGACCTCCCAAATTATTCCTTAATAAAAAAAATGCCCCACAGACTTGCCTACACACCAGTTCATGAAAGGATTTTCTGAATTGGAGATCCTCTCTTCCCAGACATGTGTCTGTTAAGTTGACAAAAACAAACAAATCTAACCAGGACATTGGAGAACCTGTATACCCATGTGTGAATGAAGTTGTACTCTTATACACTCTCT
>NW_021604566.1:12295353-12302627 GCF_004785775.1 Grammomys surdaster | reverse complement strand
ATATATATATATATATATATATATATATATGTATGTATATATATGTATATACGTATATGTATATATATTCATACTATATATCAAAATTAACTCAAAGTGGTCCAAAGACTTAAATGGAAAAGCTCATATATAAGTAAACTTTTTTTATATTAAAAGATCAATGACATTCAGCTTGATAATGACACTATATTGTGTCTTTGTGCTTAAGTATGGCTGGCCAATTGAACTGGGGGCTAAGGTAGGAAATATGATTTCAAGCTCAAGACTATTTCTAATTTGTGTGATCTTAAGTATGCATGTTCTCTGTTCTCTTTTGGCCTTAGATTTCTTATGTATATAAAAAAAACTGGGAAATGAGAGTGCTAGGAAGATAAGCATGGGATGACCTAAGGCACGTGAAGGACTTGGCAGGTGTCTGGCATGCAGTGTGTTCTAAGCATGTGTCCACTGGACCAGCTGCTAGTACAGGCAGGGCAATGGAGCAGGAGAGCAGCTGAGCTTGGAGTCCAGTTTCCTAATTCAGAGCCAAGTGATAGCCTTCACTACTCCTTTGATTAGGAAATAGATATATAGCAATAGAGGACTTTTTAATTCTGAGTTATTAGAATTAATAGCAATTCATATCCCATAAAAATATAGGAACCAATCGTGTGTGGCTCTTTGTATTAGTAACTCTCTTGTTGTTGAGACAAAATACTTGACAAAAGCAATTTCAGGAAGGATATTATTTATTCTGGCTCACAGTTTGAAGTACAGTCCCTCATGGTAAGGAAGGCGTGGTAGCAGGAGTGGGAAGGAGCTGGTCACCTTGCATCCATAATCAGGAAGCAGAGAGATGGATGCTGGGGCTCTTCTTGCTTTCTCCTTTTCATTCAGTCCCAGGCTCAAGCCCTTGGGGTGATGCCAACTACATTTAGAGTGGATGTACCCACCTCAGCTAACACAGCATCTAGAAAATTCCTAAAGCCATGCCTAGATGTTTATCTTCTAGATAATTCTAGATCCTGTCCAGTTGGCAATCAGCAGTGTCTGTCACACTTGTACAGCTGTGGCTGTCGGCACAACATCCAGTAGGTATTCATGGTATGGACTTCTCCTTCATAAAATTCAGACATTTGGAATTTCATTTCACGTATGTAAAATAATATCAGATAACGATTTTTAAAAACTCAGTGAAATGTTTAGGGTGATTGCTCAGATATGAAAGTCATGAGTGTATTCATTTAGTTGTTCATATGTGTATACTGTGCAGAGATCCTACCATAAATGGTTACTTTTATCACTGGAAAAATATTCAAATATCCTGCAGAGAGAAATGGAAGTGGTTCTGTGCCTGTCACTGTGCACTGGGTCCTAGATGTTCCTAGCACCACTTGCGCTATGGCCCTCACTATAGGTTGGATCAGCGCTATCCTGCACAGGCCCATATGAGTAAGACTGTGTCCACAGAGTGGGGGTGGTAAAACCTTTAAGAGGTTGAACCTAGTATGACGTTTTAGGCCATTGAGAGTGTACCTTCAGAGTGCATTGCAGGGAGCTCTGGGCCCTGTATGTTTCCTCTTGGTTCAATTTGTGCTAAAGACCTAAAGTGTTGTGGCAGAGTGAGCATGGACTGGCACCTCCTAAATTGTGAGCCCACATCATTTGCAAAGATGGGAGGTTTATCTCAAGCACGTGTTGTAGTAATAGAAATTGGAATATTGCCACTCTGAAGTAAACATTGAAAGCACTGCTCTTTATTGGACATATGCCATGTGCTCCTTCCTGAGAGTCTGAGATGGCTGAAGAGTAAAGGATTTTGGGCAGGCAGCTACACGAGCTTTCTTTCTCTCTGCCTTGGAGTCTAGCTCAAGTATTCAGGGCACAGAGCTAGATCCCACCCCATGCTCTGGTACACATGTCAAGCGCACAGTGCATGGACATTCACCAAATGGCCATGGAAGCACAAATGGAACTAACAGTGGAAGGATGAATTCAAGGAAGGCTACCCCTATGGGAGGCTGGCCCAACTAGTGACCCGTAGAGCAGGATAATTGGAAAGGAAAGCAGGGATCACAGAAATAAAAAATCTGCATACTTGGGACTGCTCTTAGACACAAATCAAGAAATGAATTAACTCTGAACATAAGACATTGTATTTGGCCAGGCAGTGATGGCGCACGCCTTTAATCCCAGCACTTGGGAGGCAGAGGCAGGTGGATTTCTGAGTTCGAGGCCAGCAGAGTGAGTTCTAGGACAGCCAGGGCTACACAGAGAAACCCTGTCTCAAAAAACCAAAAAAAAAAAAAAAAAAAAAGACATTGAATTGAATTGTGCCGACAGTGATTAGAAAATAGAAAATATTTCATTTAAACATTAAAATACCACTAAAATTATTTTTAATAAAATGAGTAAAAGTGTTGGAGTTGGTGCTGATTTAAACTGCCAATCAACAAGACTATTTGTACATTTAAAAGCCTTCTCTGGGGCTGGAATGTAGGTCAGTTGGTACAGTACATGCCTGGCATGCATGAAGCCCTGGGTGCAACCCCCATTGCTACATTGACTGGGCATGGTAATGCATGACTATAATCCTAACATTTGGTATGCAGAGGCAAGTGCATCAGAGTCTCAAAGTTATCTTTGACTACTTAGTAAATTAAGACCATCTTAGGGAACATGAGACTCTCTCTCTAACTTAATTGCTTAATGCCTCTGTCATTCACTGAATATAGGGAAATATACACATATATGAAGTTATATGGGGACATATCCATGTATGTATCTATATACTTGTCTTTATTTTCTCAAATCCCATGGTCAAAGCCACTTATAAAAGAAAGTATTTAGTGTCGAGGTCACAGTTCCATGGGTCTAGAATCCCTGAGCATCATAGCAGGGATCACAGCAGCAGGCAGGCATAGTGCTGATATCTTGTACCTCAGCCATAAGCACATGGCAGAGAGGGTGTTAACTGGGACTGGCAGAGACATTTTGGATTTTTGTTTTTGTTGTTGTTTTGTTTTTCGAGACAGGGTTTCTCTATGTAACCCTGGCTGTCCTGGAACTCACTCTGTAGACCAGGCTGGACTTGAACTCAGAAATCCACCTGCCTCTGCCTCTCAAGTGCTGGGATTAAAGGCGTGTGCCACCACTGCCAGGCTGGTATAGACTTTTGAAGCCACAAAATCTACCCCCCAGTGAGCATCCTTCTCCAACAAGGTCATCCCTCCTAGTCTTTCTCAAGCACTGCCTTCAACTGTGGACTAAACATTCAAATAAATGAGTCTATGGGCCCATCCTCATTCAAACCACCATAACATCTCCATCTCCATCATCTCCATCTCCTCCATCTCCGTCTCCACCGCTATCTCAATAGTGTCTCTCTCTCTGTATGTATACGTATGTATATAATCTCTATATACATGATCTCTATCTATATCACTCTGTATGTATATATTTCATTCATTCTCTATAGATATATAGATATTGATAAATATCTATACATATAGATTTATATATATTTTTAAAAGTTTAAAAGTTCAAAATTGTACCAAAGATAATTACTATTTATAGATATGTACAGAGAGACCTTTTTCTTGGCATTCACTGACCAGTTGAGTATGGCAAATATTTATGCAGCATTTACCTGGCCTTGGGCATTATAAATACTTTAGAAAATGCTTTAAAAATATACAAAAGGATATGAATAGGTTACATGCAATCATATTTCATCTATAGCAGGGACTTAAGCATCTGAGGACTTTGTTATACAGGCAGTCTTGAAACCAGTGTCCCGCTAATGCTGAGGAGTGAGTGCATTATTCATCCCAATTTTCTACTATTGATATTTATACATTGCTTTTATATGATACATATATATCACATATGTATATCATATACTATATATGCTATACTTTGATTTTTTTTTCTTTCACCAGATAACATCCTTAGGAACATAGCTGTATATCATTTGACTTATGGGTGCTTGTATTTCGTTGCATAAAAGGGTACTTTAATGTATTGTTAGTTCTGTTGTGTTCTGGAGCTATAATGGATCAACAGGGCTACAGCAATTCTGGGTAGGCATTTCCCTTTTAGCACACAGAAGAAGTCCCCACTGTGCTGAGTCACATGTTGGTCAATACTCACACTACCTCTATGGTTGTCATTAAGTATCTGTCCTTGTGATCTGATTGTGATGATCCCCATCAGGGTCAAGTGCCACCTAAGCAAGGGTGTAATCACGTACACCTTAGCTTCTGATGGTGTTGGTCAGTTTTCTGTCCATGCCAAGAGACTGTAGCAACCATCTGAAGAGTAATAAACCATTTTGGTTCACAGATTCACAGGTGTCAATCCATCCTAAGTAGCTCTGTTTCTTGTGCCAATGGCAACCCAGTACACTATGGTGGGAGTGAAGGGTGTGAGTGCTGCTGACCTCATAGCAACTGGAAAGACAAAGAGTAAAAGAAGCGGCTTGGCCCCACTTGTTCCAGAATCTCCTAGTAGCACAGGAAATGTCTTTGAAACATTTTTTTTTTAATCTTGGGTGCATTTTCTTGGCCATTTCCTATTGACTTCTGTGTCTCCCTGTGTTCAGTTTTGAACACTCTGACAGATGTGTGCTGTAACTATCTTGTCTCAATTGCCTGTTCACTTTGAGTTCTGTGTTGTGATAAGCAGAACGCTTTTGTGTTGGCATTCCCCAATTAATCATCTTTAAGATGGTTAGTACTTACTCTGTGTCCAATTTTACTAGAATTGCATTATTTTACATTTGGATTCACAACCAAAGGTGTTACAGGTATGCATGGTGAGACACGGGGCTGACATTTTTTTTTCACATGGGTATTTGGCTAAGGCAGCATTTATTTAAAACTCTGTCTATTTTCTACTGTTCCGCCTCCTCCTCAAGTGACAGGGTGTGTATAACTCTTGCCTCTGTCTTTTCCTTATGACCTTCTGGGTCAGTTCTAGTGTCAATATCACACTGTTAACATTGCAGGGACTTTAACAGCAACTTGTATAGGTATTCCAGCTTTGTTTATTTTCAGGAACCAGGTTGGGGTGTGTGTTGTATGATGTGTACATACTCATATGGGCATGGGCATGTGCCTGCATCTATTCAAGTGTTAGTGCA
Source organism: Grammomys surdaster (assembly GCF_004785775.1). Taxonomy (NCBI): domain Eukaryota; kingdom Metazoa; phylum Chordata; class Mammalia; order Rodentia; family Muridae; genus Grammomys; species Grammomys surdaster. Next base: position 12,297,505 of record NW_021604566.1, on the reverse strand, counting down.
CTTCTGTGCACATGGAAGCCAGAGATCAAATGTCAATCATTTTCCTCTTATCATTAGAGAAAAGGTTTCTCTCTGAACCTGGAGCTCACTAAGTAGACTGGGTAGACTGGTTGGCCAGTGTCCTGTCTCTGCCTTCTAGCAGTGGGAGAACAGGTGCACACTGCTCTAACTGAACTTTATGTGTGTGCTAGAGATCTGACCTCAGTCCTCATGCGTGCACAGTGTGGACTTTACTGACTGAGCCATCTCCAGTCCCCTCCACTTTTTCTGTTTTTATGGGGTGAAACTTAATCAGCATTGGTGTGAAGAGGATTGACTATAATATTGTTTGTTCTAATTCATGAACATAGTATATCTTCCCATTTGTTTAGGACCTGTTTGATTTTGTTCAATAAAAATCTGTAGTTTCAAATTTCACTTCATACACAAATTTAATGTTCAACTTGTACTTAGATTAATGTGTCAATGTGTCAAAAAAAAAGCTGGCAAGTATTAGAACCATATCAAACATTTTACAATATACAATTTCTAGACTCTGCCTCGGGTCTGTTATGCTGTAAGTCTGTGACAGTAAGAGATCTAAGAAGTCTTCTGGATTCTACCACATTTTTTTTTGTGGAATAAGAAAAAAATCTATGTGTGTGTATGTGACAGGGCATGACTGTGTAGCTTAGGCTATCCTAAAACTTGTGATTCTCCTGACTCAGTTTCTCAGAGTACTGGAGTTGTATATATGTGTGACTATACTTGGCTTGTAAAACACTTTGGCAAAATTTAATTGGTATTTAAATAATTAATACATGTTAGCCTTGCCTCAGTGTGTGTATGTGTGTTTGTGTGCTTTTTATGGCATAATATATAATAGGGAAATATTAGAAATTCCTTAATTTTTATACCAATAAGTTATTCTGTTCATGTATAAGATATCACTGGGAAGCTGTTAGAAGTTATCAAGTAGTGTAAGAACTAAACCAGAAAGGTATATGGCAACTAAAAGTTTAAAAGCCAAGAAATAGAAAGTTAATCATCATATAAGCCATTATTGCTATGCAATATAAGCCTACACATAATACACACACATGTGCACACATAAAGACGGTCACATGCAGTATCTTGTGGGGAATGTGAAGCTTCCTGGCAGTCCTCCTATGTTCAGGTACTGTAAATGAGCATCAGTGAGTTAGAGCCTCACCATGCAGAAGCCTAGATGATTTCAGTGGCGCAGTGAGGCTACTGACTGTAAAATACATGAACCTGATAGTTTGAATTCTTAGTGGTTTCCAATAGTCATGGGTGTGGATAAGGACTTGCCAGGTTGCTATGTGCTCATCAGAAGGAACTAGAGAGCACAAATCTAACAAAAGAGTCCACAAACAATCGCCAAATGAGGACAAGGCAGACAAAGAAGAAACCTTATGTGATTGATGTTCCAGACTGGTCTTTCTTAAATTACGAAGGCATTCTAACAATCTTAAGTATGTTTCTGGGAAATGGCCTATTGTAAGGACTTCCTATCGGGAAAATCATAATTGTTCATGTGTTCAACTTATTTAACAGCATCGTGTTTCAAGATATACCCACCCTGTAAAATGTAGAAATAGACATTTAAGGCTGTCAACATGGAGGGCATTTTCAATTTCATTTTGATAGTAGACAAGTTTGGTGCTCGAGCGGTAGATGAATTTCTAACGTATGAATAATTTTCTCATTTGAGCTCTCTTGACCCTCAGCGTCTTACTTGAAGCTCGGTTCTGCCAGTACACCCTCGAGAGACCAGCTTAGAGTGTGGTGATGTAGCTCAGTGGGTAGAGCGTTTGCTTAGCATTCAGGAAGCCTTGGTTTCCCCCAATAAACTGAATGTGGTGGCACAGGCCTGAAATTTCAGCATAGACCATCTGCTGGCCTGGCCTACATGAGAACTGTTTTTAAGTAAATCCCACCTTTATGTAACAGTTTCTACATGAAATTTTTCTAGACATTCTAGACTGACATATTTCTCATTACCTGAATGTTTTATTAATTGGCCCATAATTTCTGATTAATTAATTGTATATGTGATGCCAAGGGTTTGTGGACCTGTCTCTCTGTCCACCTTTATGTGGGTTCTGGGGTTGAACTTGGGTCGCCAGGCTTGTAGAACAAGGCAGAGTAA
>NW_021604566.1:12252778-12295343 GCF_004785775.1 Grammomys surdaster | reverse complement strand
GCCTGTAGGTTTTGCTGTTATTTTGAATTTTGATCTGTAATAGATGAGGTTTAAAATTCCTAGAATGAAGACCTCCTAGTAGCAAAATGTATGGCTCCCAAGTGCTACAGGGCCTTCACCTCGAGTCAGTGTCCCCACATGGGGACAGTTGTGTGAGTGTTGAGCCATAGCTACCATCTCCTCATGACCTCTCTTCATAAGTGCACAAGCGCTTAGGATGGTGCCTTTTGCTCACTGACACCACGTGCTTGTTCTTGCAATTTTTTTTAGTAATATAGAAGTAACTTCTCAACTCCTGTCACTATTGAATGAGGGAATTAATAACAATAAGAGTGTTCTGGATTTATAGAATCTACATCTCTCACATTGTGGGTTCATTCAGAGTCATTACCAGCTACCCATAGGTTATGTTCTGAAAGTGCAGTGCTGGGCAGTTTCCATTATGTTCAGAACACTGTGACTTGCACACACTAAGATTTCTATGTTATCACTAAGTAAGATGACATTATGGGGGTCACTGTTCTATTTATGGTCAGGTGTTCACTGAAGTGTCATTCTGTGGCATAAGACTGAATATCATCTACTTCCTGCTTGTTGCCACCTGAGTTCCCAACCTTGGTTGGAGTCTGTCTGGGCATGTGTGTGGACGGCACACATTTTTCTATGCTGCAAGGTTCTCACATAGAAAATGCAGAAGGTGGCTCTCAAGATCTGTCAGGTCCTCTCCTGCCGGCTGTGCTTTCAGAGTTATTTGAAGTCAATTTCTGACAGCCCCCATGTTCCTCTTTCACTTCCATGAAACTCCTACCTACTCTTTGAAAGACAGACAAAATAGCATATTGTCCAGAGTTTTCCCAAAATAACCTTAGCCATCTTTTGGCTTTTCACCTCCTGTTCTTCCCATACACCACAGAAACAGCCAAGGCCCTCTCTGACACCTTTTCCTCAGTATCATGTGATCCCACTCAATGGGAAGTAGAAGGGATAGCCCCTAGCCCAGTAACATGTACATAGTAGGTCTTCAGAACATGTCACATGATTAAAAGGCCAAGGGGAACTATTTTCCTGGCATGTTTAGAAGGAACATTTTGAAGGTCTGTCTTTGTAAGGCTGTTTAGAACAGCCTGTTGTTTTTTCTGATTCCTGCATTTTTCTTTGTTTTTCATGGAATCCTTGGTGCTGATTTTCTGTCAGGCTTTGCAAATAAATATCAAGGTCAGGGGCTGGAAACAGTTCTGGGGCTGTCCTGGTACCTCTTGATTCCACTGGGCCAAGAAATGCTTTCAAGCTGGAGGGCAGAAGTTTTTCAAAATAAATCTGTTCCAGCAAGGGTGTGAGCCCCCTCCATCCACAAGTCCCCCTCCTTCCTGCATTTTTAACTACTTTGGGAAGAATAGACATTCTAGAAAGACTGGTGTTTTTGAACTGCTAGGTGAGCTGGTCGATGAGGCCTGTGGTGATTTCTCAGTGAGAGGTTCCTTCAGAGGGAGCCTTGGGACATTGAGGTGGTGACAGACGCCTTTCTAAGGGGCCAGAAGGGAGCAGGCTTCCTGCTCTGCTGGCCACATGCTCTTTTTGCTCTCCCTGCTCCTCACCGGCTAGCTGTCCTCATGCTCAGAGGGTTTTGATCCCTGAGCCCTGCTGGTGCCTGTCCAGACCTCCTCTGTCTCGGAGCTAATGAGGTTTAGAGGAATCCTCTGCACTTCCCCCTAGTTTCTCTTGTCTTTGTTTCTTTTCTTGTCTTCCACATTTTGCTGTGTGAGGCAGGCTCTGTGCTTGCAAACAAATACTAGGAGCTGGTTCACAGGGGTCCTCTGCTGAGGAGCTTCTTGGCTCTCTTAGAATGACATAACACCCTGTTCCTGAGACTCCCAAAGAACAGATGCTGTCAGGTGTCTATGGCCAAAGGCCCAGTCTAGAGATGGCTGAAGTTGGGCCTAGGCCAGAGTCTACCCCTGCTGTGACTTCAGTGGTGACTAGGGGTAGATAGTAAACGTCTTCATTTAGAAGGTTTACGGTCTTTGTAACCTCTTTCTGCCTGCCTCTTCACTCCATTTGAAACGGCAAAGTGACATTTCCTCAATTATATCTAAAGTGTTCCAGCCTGCTTGCTGCAGCCATATGGGAAGCCTGGCTTCTTAATTCTCACCAACCCCCCATACAGTTCACCACAGTGCACACATTCAATGAGATATAAAATTACTTCCAGACAGCAAAGCCCTCCAGTTGGGGAACAGTGAGACAATTTAGAAAGAGACCCCACCGGCACACACGCAAACCATTGGACCTGACATAATTACATGCAACTCTGAATGAGGCTACATTCACCCCAGCTCCTTTCCAGTAATGGAAAGGTAAGAGAGCAAAAGCTGTCTGCCCCTCCCCTGACCAGCTCTGCCTCTGGCACACCTGCTGTGTGGCTTCCTTCCACCTCTCAGTCCCTGGGGCTTCCCTTGGACAAGCTCCCTTTCCGTCATGCTTCGATTATTACTGCCACCTCCCACACGTCTGGCAACCTCCTATTCCGGCCCACTTCCCCCTCATAAATCAAGTGAATATGCATCCAACTGTCATCCTCTAGATTAAGATTCTTTGGTGGCTTCATCATAACAGATAAAGCCCCAGCTTCTGAGTGCAAGAAAAAAAAATCTCCCCAGTTTTATTTTTTTAGATTTTCTTTTTTTTCCCTCTACCATCTTTCCACGTTTCACACAAAGTTTTACTTCAACAAATACTTTAAATGTCTCCCACATACACTGCACTTTCGATTTCCAGCATCTTTGCTTACCTGTCCAATGTTCATTTACCCAAGTTGCCAACAAACGCATTAGTTTTATTATCATAAACACAAAAGCTATCTGTATGCACAGCATTGTCCTGGGGAAATTCAATGATAGCAATGGCTTTTCTCTTTCCGGAGTTTCTGGCCTCCCTAAAAGAGGCAGACAGTTTTAGAGCAACCAACAGTCTAAACATGGCAAAATGTAGTGACTTGGGGGAGGAATCTAACAGGGGCTCTTGAGAGTGACAGGGAATAGAAGTCTTGTGTGACAGCTGTCCCTGGGATAGGCTGGACAGAAAGGCACATGCAGGGTGCAATACTTAGGGTGCAATCTGAAAGCTGGGGAACATCAGAGAGTCCTTTCTGTAGGGAGCACATGCAAAGACTGAGACCTTCATATGCAGTCAGGACTTCTGAGGTCCAACCAGCATCTTAGAGGATCAAAACCTTGCTTAAGAAGCTAGCAGAGAGCCTAGCAGTGGTGATGCCCACCTTTAATCCCAGCACTTGGGATGTAGAGGCAGGCGGATTTCTGAGTTTGAGGCCAGCCTGCTCTACAAAGTGAGTTCCAGGACAGCCAGAGCTACACAGAGAAACCCTGTCTCAAAAAACCAAAAAAAAAAAAACTTGGGGAGGAAGGACTGGAGCTGGAGGACATGGGCTCCCCCCGGGAGGGGGGGGGTGTACGATCAGGTGGCTCACCCAGGAGACCAACTATTATCTTGAAACAGTTTCCTACAATGCAAGTTTCTACAATGCAAGTATAGTCAGAGTGGGGATAGTGAGGTTCATGCAAGAGATCCGGAGAGCACCAGTGGCATGGCTGTGGAGGCAGTGTAGGAAACGGACACACTACAGTAAAAACCTAAAGAGAGGCTTGCACACTGGTGACTGGGGAGGATGCCTTTCCAGTGAGGCTCATGTTGAGCTGGTGCCATTTTAGTTTTTATTTTTTGTCTTTCATGCAGGCCAATGAGCAAACCACCTCCTCTTCAGGACTTTGTTCTCCCGGGTACATTGATTGCTGTGCTCTCAGGATTTCCATCACAAATTAAAGTTCTTTGCAACTTTTTCACACCTCCTTGAAACCCAGTGCTATCCCTATCACAGGCTGTCACTTACCACAGTTGTTCTGGTATGCTAGACAGCAACCTCTGAGGACACCACAGGCACAGAACCCCTTGGAGCAGCAGTTCTCAACCTCTGGATCATGACCCCTTAGAGACTTGAATGACCCTTTTACAGGGTTGCCTAAGTCCACTGGAAAATACATATTCACCCTAAGTTTAGGCACGACATCTAGGTCTCCACAGGCCAAGTCTTTGACTAAGTAAAAATGGAAAAAACAAGCTGAGCCTCTCTCTCTCTCTCTCTCTCTCTCTCTCTCTCTCTCTCTCTCTCTCTCTCTCTCTCCTCCCTGGCTGTGAGTGCCATGTGAGCAGCTGCCTCATGCTCCCGCTCCTCCCACTATGGCTCCCTGCTGTGTATGACTGCATATATCTGCAAACCATGCAAACCACATGCCAGAATAAACCCTCCTTCCTTAAGCTGCAATGAGAAAAGTAAGTAATCCAACATCCAATTCACAGCCCCACTGTCTGGAGTCTTGTCACTTTGAGTCAACTGTGATAAAGACAGGGTAGGCCATGCCTTGCCTGCAACACAGGTTCCTCCATCTCTGCAAACTAGAGGGAGTTCATCTTCAGGGTGGTTGATCTGGCTATGGTCCCTAGCAGTATGCTCCCAGATGCAACTATGCCATACTCTTGGAGCAGATACCCACCACTGTAAGCACATTCCTGGGCTGGGGATATCTTTAGTCCTCCATGGGGGGACTTTTGTCAGAGCATTCATTTTTTTCTTCCATTGCCAATAAAAATCCTAGTTCTGTTCTTTCTCCTCCGCCTCCTCTATTGCTTCTGACAGAGTTTGCCAGTTAGCTGAGGTCAGGATTTCCTTTTTACAAACAACCTGCTTTCAGTCAGCGGGGCCAGAGGTTTCCTAAATTACAAACCCTTTCATTTCATCTGCCACACGTCACCCTGTCAGTTCGTATGATTGTACAGAATGGAGGGAGTGGAGACGCTCAGGGAGACGCTGAGAGAAAGATGTGCTCTAGTGAATGCACCCCTCCGGGAGTCAGAAAAAGACTGAGCCTGGACCGGCTAGACTGTTGCAACTGAAGCTTCCAGCGTCTGCAAGGGAAATTTCTTCTGCATTGTAAGTGGACCAGCAGGGTCTCTCATCTCCAGTTCTGTTAAGCAAATGGCCTCCTTTAAAGTCATTTGAATTGAGAAACATCCATGACATATGCAAATGTTTTGAAAAAATGTAAAACGTTATTGGCAAACGTGTCTGTTTACTTTGCATTTATAAATGTTGATTGGAATAAAATTTTGAAAGCAAAAGGCTGACCTGGGATTGAGACAGTAATGCTTACAAAGAAAAAGGACATGAACTCCCTAGCTTTCACCTGTGAGCACTCATCAATCCTTTAAGCTCTGGCTTCCACAACTGGGGCTTTGTTCCCTTATCAGCTAGCCTTAGGTCCTTCCCTATCTATCCTGCTGTCAGTCTCACCTCTATGCCAAGTTTTATAGGCTTGCTCTATTCGGTGAGTCTGTAGGAGCCTGTGCTAGCCCACTGCTGGCCTCTATCAGCACTGCTCACAGAGACATTTTAAGGAAATCAGTGAGTTCTCTTCTATCCACTAGCCAAAGTCTTGCGATCTGGGGTCTGCTTTGGGTCTGTTTTCTAGGCCTAGCCCCAGCAGTACAGTGCACATCCTTAGGGTAGTATTCTATTGAAGAAGCTGATTCTTCATATGGACAAAAAACCAAAACAAAAATCAACAAACCTGTGTGTACAAAGTGTATAATAGGGGGCAACATTAGAAAATCTCTAGGCTTTGGTCCAACACTTTGAAATATTAGCTTAGTTTTTCCTTATAATCCATGAAAGAGCTCATTGTTACTCCCATTTTAGGCAACCAAGAATACAGTTAAATGTGGCTTTACTATGCTAGGATTACAGGCTGTCTTTCCACAGAATCAAGGTTGTGAACTAGAATGCCCTGTTCTACAATGGCATAGACAATGCCTTTCCTCATGTGCACCCACATTCCACTGTCCCTCACTTTCCCTACCTGTACCATCTTACTCAGTCTGACCATTAATATGTCAACAAACAAAGCCAGATTCCAGTTTTCCATCATCCTCATCCTAACTGGACTGTTGCCCAATGGTCCTGCCTTCCTTGTGGTCTAATCACCATTCCTCCTCCCCCCACCCCACACCTCTTTCTCTACTTCCCTCACTAGAGCCCATTGTCTACTTAGCAGCCAGGGTGATCTCTGCAAGAATAAATCAGATCCAGTGACATCTCTGTGTCTGCTCCTCAGTGACTGCTCTTTCACTTAGAATAGTATCCATCAACTTGATTTCCATAAGGAGCCTTTCTAACCTGAGTGTATCGTGTTCACCTTTCATTAATTCATCTACTGTTTCTACCAACTTTACGGTGAAGTCAGTTATTGGTTCAAGGTCATCTTGCCCCATGGTACCTAGGTAAGGTAGGGCAGTGCCACATGGGAGGGCAAGTCTATGGGAAGGAATGTGAGCTGCTCATAAAGGCAGAGAGGTAGGTGAGAGAGACATTCAAGGGAAGTATCGAGCGGTTTGTGATATTAGAGTAGAAAGCTTTGCCAAAGAAGACAGGCAAGAGCTGACTATGGTGTCTGTGGACTGATACTAGAATGCTAGAATGTTCTGAGCAAAAATGAAGTGGGATTCTTGGTCTATGTACTGACCAGGGGTACTAAAGTCTTGTTCATTATAGCAATGCAAGGTAATGCCACGAGGCAAGGACAAGCTGTATTTGGAGGCTCTGGAATACTAGTAATCTGAGCTTCAACTAATGGTCAGAGGAAAGTCCTTAAAATGGTTAGGCTGGGGGGTACCATGCTAGAAGTGGCAGAGAATCCATCTTCTGAGTGTACAACCCCAACTCCATCTATGTTTTATATTTTCTTCACTAAGACCTGATGATCTCATCCCTTTCTACCTCTGCCTTGTCAAATAATTTCCTCTCCCTCACCACTTTCAGATTGGACATTTAGTCATTCAAGTGAATGGATGTAGTAAGTGCCTGTGAAAAATCTACATCACAGGGCTGATGAACAGGCCAGACAACTGTGTGTTTGGCTGTCATGTATTTATACATATGAATGTTGTATTCCTCAGGTTAAAGTCTCAAGAGAAAGTGAGTTGTACAGTTTTATAGTCTTCTGTCAGTGATTAATTTGGCAAATCATAGAGATGTATGTTGTAAATGTTCCTTTTGGATGAAACTGCTTTATATTGCTGTCTCTTGGGTATTTAAGTGGGTAGAGCTATGTTCTGCAATCTGAGGTAATTTATGCCTAATTCTGTTCTATCATAGATAAATTTGAGTGAGGATCCAGTTGATGTAGTCTGGGGAAATAAAGAGCTTTTCCATTCTCAGTCCTTATGATCATCAAAACAACAGCTGCTGCCTTGTGGCTTAGCTCCTAAAGGACTGATAAAGCCATCACCGGGTTGTCCGAATGACTTCCTTTGGCTGCAGGGTTCTAATGCAAACAAGATTCAGCTCCACCACATAACCCAAACCAGAAAGATGATACTGACATCCAAGGAGCATACAGTACTGCACAAATCAAGTTTATTAATTTAAACACAAAATTAATGAAGAAAAAAGTTCTGTACACAATCGTGGACACAGCACACCTGTTTACAGTTAGGTCAAGGCTGTCCTTTCAGTCTGCAGAGTATAAAAGCATCAAATGAAGAGGTTTCCGCACTGGCCACTTCTGTCTGCATGGGGAAGGAACATATTCCATTATTCGTTTTTAACAATTTGGAGAATTTACAATGACTAATTTTAGCAGCAACATGGACTTTTAGAAAAGAAAAAGGTAGAGTGGTCTTTCTGCTACTCTGGGTCAAATCTGGTGCCCCCAATATTAAATAATATTATTAACTTATTAATAATATTAACTAAAATTGATCCAAAGGGTAATTTCATGGCGATACAAAGTCCACGATGAGAATGACTTCTGACCGCACACAAATTCTTCATTTTGGAAGAATATTTTTTATAACATGGCAAACATGATCATTTTTGTGTTTCCCCCTACCTCCCTCTGGGTTTATGTCTGTCTTGTCATACATAGAATGCAACATTAGTGCTTCTGAGGATGGCCAGACATACCCACCACAGGGAATGAACCTTGTCTGGGTGGAGAAGGACAGAGTAAGAGAGGGGGTGAGAAGTGCTGCTGACCCAGTAATGTAGTAAAGTCCTTGTTGATATGAACAAGAAACCCAGACATGGTAATCATTCTGACTGCATGGAGACTCTGTTAGGCTCCAGTTAATTTTATTAATAAAATATATCTATCATCTATATTCTTTCTGTGGGGTGAAGTGTTTGAATAGTCATTCTTTTCCTAGTAGTTACATATAATACATTAGTGTTGAAATGAGAAAGTCGGGGAGGTTGTCAGGAAGACTTCAAAACTTTTCAGTTGTGGGCCACTGTTATTTTTATCAAGGCCTTTCTAAACAACACACACACACACACACACACACACACACACACACAAATAAGAAAAATGGATGGGATAAAAGACTGAGAAAATAAAATCCTTGTTGACACTTGACATTCATGCTTTTGGTCTTAGATAACATTATCAAAAAGATCCATTATCTACAATATTTATCCCAATCCTTAGATAAGGCACTGCAGGAGTTGGTGCCCAAGCTTCCTAGGAAGGCATTTTTACCTCATAATAGCATTTCCTAAACAGAATGTATAAGAATCATCCATTATTACAAATTTACATCAAAAATTCTTTCTGTACACGATTGTCTCAGTGATGTACATTTTACATGTTTAAATTAGACATACTTTAAACTACTTTGCAATGTGCTAAAATTCAAAGTACTTGCTGTACTGTCAGGACAAGGCCTTTCATTGATTATTTCTTATGCTATCGTCCCTTCAACTATTTGAAGCCGAGAAGTCTGTCTTGGTGAATCATATGGTATGTGAATTATACCTCAGCAAATCTGTCTTTCCAAAGTCTTTTTCATAAATAAGTAACGAAGTACAGATTGCCTCAGGTGGGAGACACCAAAAAGTAAACCTTTGAAAAAATTGCTCCATGGTTGTCCAGGAGACACACGTCAGTCACATGTCAGTCTTTTTTGTGGGATCAAGTTTGCTGGGCCGCAGATGTTACTTATGTCACATTTGCTGAAAACCAAAGTGTCTGTAGGTCTTTTCTTCACAGGTTTGAACCATGTAATTAATGTAGCCAAGACATACCACACTGTGCGAGAACATTCTCATGGCTTAGTTTCACTGGATTCACAGTACTAGAGTCAACAGCTGTTCTGAAGAATACACATGGTCCTCCATTAACCCCGAGGGTCAAGGCTGCAGCAGCCATGCATTCACATGCTGAAATTGGTACATCCTGGAGTCCAGCACTGACACGAGAAGACAAGCCTGCTGGGTTATCTCTGGCCACAGGGCAGTTGTGCAGTGTCGAATTGGCACAAGACTGTTACAGGTACTCTAACTCCAAGGCGTGATGCAGGGCCATGAGGTCTGAGTGACTGGAAACCCTCCAGAAGGGCATAGCATGCTGTAGAGAGGGCAGACATATGGTAAGGACAGAGACCCAGCCAGCATAAGCCCTCCCATCTCCTTTAGAGAGGCACTGCTGTGCTCAGCTCCATTTCAGTACTGTACAAACGGTCAGCTAACATACATCTACTGAAAACACAAGTTCAAACCTACTCCCCCCAAGAAGCAATGGCGTGAGGGGAGTGACATTTCTCTCCACTGTGACTTGAATGACATTTCCAAATTTAAATGTCACTGAAGAGAAAGTGGTGTCATTTGAGCATTGCCAATTGCTAAGAGTTTATGGGTTAAGAAGTTTTCCTTATTAGTAGTATTTTACAGTTCTCCTTTCTAGACACAATCTCGCCCAGAGATGGTACCACTCTTCTTTTTCATGACTACTCCATGTGGGAGAAATTGTAAATGAGCATCCACGATTGGTGTGGGTGAGTGTATCTGCAGTTGTTTAAACTATCAAGGCACAGAGCAAGTTCAGTCAGGACGGCCTGGGACACCTGGACAGACCAGCGTCCTAGAAACAGGCTAGCTCCTTCACTGGAGGCTGGAGCAGACTTCTGCTCAGAAGCATTTGAAAAAGTATTTATGCAACAGCAAAATATTTCTCTGAGAACAAATTTCTTTTTTTCACAGGAAAACAGACTTCTTTCACACACAATCATCCGGAGGCAGAAACATCACTTGCAATTATATTTTTGAAGAATTTGAGGAAACTTCATAAGAAGTAGGAAATTTGTCACAGAAGCTAGATTATAAAGATTTGTAGGAGATAATGGAAGCTTGTGCTCTGACAGAGCTCATAAAGCTGTTATATAATGGCACACATTATTTAATATACTTCTCAACAATGTTAACATTGTTAACATACTCAAACCTGCTAAAGGCTTTTCCCGAATTCTTTAATCTTGAACATCCTAGATTCACTACTACGACAGAATAGTCCAGAAACGCATGCCAAAAACCTCTGCAGACATGACGATAGATTTCTGCTTGACTTTATTAGGTTACAATCTGTACTATGGCTCATTTACTTATTTAGATTGTCTTTTGTGTTTCTGGGCTCATGGTCTAGGAATAGAAGAGTCAGAGACATAGATGGGGCAGGCACATCCTCTCAGACAGAAACATCCATCAGTATGCTAACATGAGCAGGAGAAACACAAATAGCTTTGCATAGGGAACTAGAGAAATGTCCCAAAGAATAAGGCAACAGTTGAGCTGAGTGCAAAAGGAGAACATCTGGAAGGATGCTCAGCTGAGTTTGTGCTGTAGCACAGAGAGAGAACCTCACGGACACTGACTACATGTGAGAGAAAGATATGGCTGTCTGAAAAGCCAGAGAGTACACGGTCCCACATACTAACTCTAAGCCACTTTACTGATAATAATGAGTTAATCATCAGCTGTTCTGTTGGACTGTGTGTAAGGTGACTCAGTGGCAGTATCATTCACTGTCTATACAGAAGGGAGAGAAGAGAGGTTTAAACAATAGCTGCTGAGGACTGAAGGTAAGATCTCTACCAGGTCTGAGCTGTCTGAAGCCTGCATGTTAACAGTGTTCAGCTCCATCCTCAGCACCATCTGCTGCAGTGAGCACTAACCTCACAGAACCTTATGGACTGTGAGCAGTGTCCATGATCAAGTGGTTGGTTAACTGAGAATAGAGTCTAGCCGAGAAGGCCTGTGACTCTTATTAATAGGTCATCAGTTCAATACTACATAGGGGAACATTTTCCCTACCCAAGTACTTAACAATGCCAAAGTTCTACACTACCAGGGACAATTGGATGCAATGAAGTATGAGTGTGTGCAAGTTTGTGTGTGTCTGTGTGTGTGTGTGGGACATATTATTCTTGGCCACTGAAACACATATTTCTTATTTAAAACTGGGAAGAAAGGTTGGTAGAAGAGAGAAAGAGAAGCACATGGCTTTGAAAAAAACCTGACGCTTCCAGTAGCTAAATGAGGTTCCTTTATGGCACTGTATTCCCAAAGTTGCAGGTTATCAGTAAATTAATTAGTTGGTGTAAATGATTCCATGTTGCTTCTAAGTTTATGGTTAAAACAAATGCCATTATTTGCAGAGCACCATAACTTCGGCAAGAATTAATACATAACACAAGATCATGCTCCATGGCTCAGAGCCAGGCTTACACAAGTTGGAAGAATAAAGGGTCAATTGGAAGGAATGGGCCTCTTGGTTAGAAGATCCACAGAGGTGTAGAGATAAGGGACTCAGGAAGCATCTTCTGTAATTAGCCTGGAATGTCATCAGGCTGGAATAGTTTGTTCTCCAATAAGGAAGGAGGCTTTCCAGGGGAAGGCCATGAGGATTAACTAAGGAGTTTAGATTTTTATCTTGTAAATGAAAGGGCAGGGCCGATAATACTTGCTGAAGGCTTGAAAACACAGAGAAGGAATTTAAAACTACTTAGGGAGGAGTGCAGAGAAAGGGAGGTTTGGAGGTGTGACTAGGTAGTCAAAGAGAAAGCTGGGAAGTAGTTTGTGTGCAGAACAGGAGATGAGCAGAGAAGGCTCTTTGAGTGGCCAGTGGCTGGGGACACCTGGATTCATTTGCTGAGGTCAGATACTGAGATGGACAGGCTGTGTCTGATGGAAATGGAGATGCTCCATTCCTAAAAAGGAGGAGCTGGAGCAGGCACCGAAGCCTAGAGGAGACCAGGCTTCGGAGTCTTTAGAGCCACAGTATGTCTCAAGGGAAACACAGAGTCAGGCCATTTCTGCTCTTCTTGCCTATGGGCACAGCTCTTCAAATCCTTCTCCCACTGAAAATCCACCCTTAGCCCTTCTGCTTACGCATGACATCCGCCATATGAAAGAGGCTATGTGCATGGAAAATGGAAATGGATGTTTGCACAATTATTAAAAATGCACCAATAGAAATCTTCTATAATCTAAGGACTTCTCTCTGATGCAAATACTGCACTTTCAAAAATGTACTCCCAGAATGTTCATCGAGGATCAAGGATCTGCTTGTAACCCCCTAAAGGCTCAACCTCAAAGGGCTTGTAAAATAATTGCACATCCACATGGTAGCATGCTGGTGTGGTTACTTAAAGGATTACTGATGCAGATCTCCTGGGAGGCCTTTAGAGGAAGACCTCAGAGATCTCTCATGCTCATGGATTGATAGGATTATCATACTAAAAAATGGCCATCCTACCAAAAGCAATCTACAGATTCAATGCAATCCCCATCAAAATTCCAACAGAATTCTTCAAAGACATGGAACGAGCAATTCTCAAGTTTATCTGGAAAGGCAAAATACCCAGGATAGCAAAAACAAATCTTTTTTTTTTTTTTTTTTTTTTTTGGTTTTTCGAGACAGGGTTTCTCTGTATAGCCCTGGCTGTCCTGGAAGTCACTCTGTAGACTAGGCTGGCCTTGAACTCAGAAATCCGCCTGCCTCTGCCTCCCAAGTGCTGGGATTAAAGGCGTGTACCACCACTGCCCAGCGCAAAAACAATTCTTAACAACAAAAGAACTTCTGGGGAAATCACCATCTCAGACCTACAGAGCAATAGCGGTAAAAACTGCATGGTACTGGTACAATGACAGGCAGGTAGATCAATAGAATAGAACTAAAGACCCAGAAATAAAACCACACACTTATGGACACTTGATTTTTGACAAGGAAGCCAAAACCATCCAGTGCAAAAAAGATAGCATCTTCAATAAATAGTGCTGGTCTAACTGGCTGTCTGTATGTAGAAAAATGAAAATAGATCCATGTTTGTTATGTTGCACAAAGCTCACATCCAAATGGATCAAGGACCTCAACATAAAACCAGATACACTGAATCTAATAGAAGAGAAAGTGGGAAAGAGCCTCAAACACATTGTGGGGTGGGGGTGGAGGTGGGGGTGGGGGTGGGGGTAATTTCCTAAACAGAACTCTAATGGCTCAGGCTCTAAGATTAAGAATTGATAAATGGGACCCCATGAAATTGGAAAGCTTCTGTAAGGCAAAGAACATAGTCAATAGGGCAAATCAGCAACCTACAGACTGGGAAAACAATCTTCACTATCCCCATATCCAATAGAGGGCTAATATCTAAAATATATCTCAAGAAGCTAACCTCCTAAAAACCAAACAACCCAATCAAAAAATGGGGTGCAGAGTTAAAAAGAGAATTTACAACAGGGGGATTTCAAATGGCCAAGAAACACTTAAAGAAATGTTCAAAGGCCTTAGTCATCAGGGAAATGCAAGTCAAAATGAACCTGAGATTCCACCTTACACCAATCAGAATGGCTAAGAATAAAATCTCAGGTGACAGCACATGTTGGTGAGGATATGGAGAAAGAGGAACACTCCTCCATTGCTGGTGGGATTTCAAACTGGTACAACCACTTTGGAAATCAATTTAGA
Source organism: Grammomys surdaster (assembly GCF_004785775.1). Taxonomy (NCBI): domain Eukaryota; kingdom Metazoa; phylum Chordata; class Mammalia; order Rodentia; family Muridae; genus Grammomys; species Grammomys surdaster. The sequence goes on along the minus strand of NW_021604566.1, from coordinate 12,281,478 downwards.
AGTTCCTCAGAAAATTGGAAATTCATCTACCTGAAGACCCAGCTATATCATCTTGAGCATATACCCAAAAGATGCCCCATCATACCATAGGGTCACATGCTCTACTATGTTCATAGTGGCCTTATCTGTGATAGCCAGAAACTGGAAACAACCCAGATGTCCCACAATGGAAGAATGAATACAGAAAATGTGATTCATTTACACAATGGAATACTACTCAGCTATTAAGAACGAGGACATCAAGAGTTTTGCAGGCAAATGGATGGAACTAGAAAATATCATCCTGAGTGAGGTAACTCAGATCCAAAAGGATATGTATGGTATGTACTCACTAATAAGTGGATATTAGCTTTAGATGTACAGAATATCTAGGATACAATCCACAGAACTCTAGAAGTTTAACAAGCCAAAGGGCCCAAGTAAGGATGCCTCAATCCCACTTGGGAGGAAGAAGAAAGCAATCACAGGGAGGGAGCTGGATGGGAGAGGGAAGGAGGAAGGAGAAAGGGGAACAGGATCAGGAATTGGGGGCAGGATGGGAGGGGGGCAGGAGAGAAGCCCTGAGAGCCAGCAGAATGAATGGAAACATACAACCTAGGGTAGGGGAACCCTTGAGAAAATATCAGAGACCTGGGAGGTGAGAGATGCTCAGGATACAAAGGGAGGGACTTTAGATAAAATGCTCAACAGTGGGGAGAGGGAACTTTTAGAATCCACCTCCAGTAGAAAGACAGGACATCAAGTAGAGGGATGGGGTTGCCATCCCACAGTCAAAAACTCTGACCCAGAATTGTTCCTGTCTAAAAGAACTGCAGGGACAAAACAGAGATGTCTGGCTCAACTTGGGATCCATCTCAAGAAGAGGCTCCAAGGCCTGACATATTACTGATGCTATGATGTGCTTACAGACAGGAGCCTAGCGTGACTATCCTCTGAGAGGCCCAATAAGCAGCTGACTGAGACAGAAGCAGATACTTACATCCAATCAATGAACTGAAGTCAGGGACCCCTGTGGTTGAATTAGGGAAAGGCTGGAAGAAGCTGAGGAGGAGGGTGATTCCATAGTAAGACCAGCAGTCTAACTAATCCAGACCCCTGAGATCTCTCAGACACTGAGCCACCAACCAGGCAGCATACATGAGCTGGTCAGAAGCCCCCTACACATATACAGCATATCTGGCCACAGCGGGAGATGTGCCTAACCCTTGAGAGACTTGAGGCCCCAGGAAGCAGGGAGGCCTGGCAGGAGTATGTGTTGGGGGGGTGGAGATATCATGTTGGAGACAGGAGAAGGAGGAATGGGATGAGGAACTACAGGAGGGTGGATGGAGGTGGGGTGGGTGGGTAATGACTGGACTGTAAAAAAATAAAAGTAATAAAAAAATGATTACTGACACAGTATTCTGTGTTATGGTACAGATACTCGCCAGGACAGATTCTCAGTGAGAAAGGAAATGCAGAGAAGTACGCTGAGTTACCATCTGTGATTCACAAACATAAAAACCTATCTGTGCTGTGCACACTTGATTTCTAGGCAATTTGCATACAGAGTTTCAAACCCTTCTGCAGTTGTAAATAATGAGACCTCAAAAGACTATTCTAACAGCTCGAAGTAGAACTTTCTGCCCATCATTGCCCGTTTAGAACTGCCTCTGGTTCCTTTTAGCCCAGGGGTTCTCAACCTTCCTAATGCTGTGATCCTTAAATACAGTTCCTTGTGTTGTGGTGACTCCCAACCATATAATTATTTTCATTGCTACTTCATAACTGTAATTTTGTTACTGTTAGGAATTGTGACAAAAATACAGGTGTGTTCTGATAGTCTTCGGTGACCTTTGTGACAGTGTTGAGAACCAGCGCTTTAGGCAGAGAGGACCAAGCTCTAGTTAGCACTTCATGTGTAATCTGTAAACATAAACAAACAACTTGCAATAATAAAGTAATCTCTACTTAGTGTTTAATCTCTGTGTCCCCCTTAAATAAAGAACAAATAATTAAATTGTGTTATAAATGTTGTCCCTCCACCAAAGTGGCTTTAGCTAGAGTTTAAAATGAGGCATCACTAGCCTGGCATTTAGCTTAATTTTTGATCTCAGCAGGTTTTGGTGTGCACATCTAAAAGGGACAACTTTCAAATGAAATCTTGGTCAGTATACAGAATAATGGCTGCTTGCCATGTTTACCTGTTACAAAGATTTAAATGGGTTTCTGAAAATGTAGATTAACTGAGCAGTGAGACCTAGCTATTCCTTCTTACTACTCTGATCGATCTATCTTTCTTTCTTTCTTTCTTTCTTTCTTTCTTTCTTTCTTTCTTTCTTTCTTTCTTTCTTTCTTTCTTTCTTCCTTTCTTCCTTCCTTCCTTCCTTCCTTCCTTCCTTCCTTCCTTCCTTCCTTCCTTCCTTCCTTTCTTTTTTTTTGTTTTTTGTTTTTTCGAGACAGGGTTTCTCTGTGTAGCCTTGGCTGTCATGGAACTCACTCTGTAGACCAGAAATCCGCCTGCCTCTGCCTCCCAAGTGCTGGGATTAAAGGCATGTACCACCACCACCTAGCTTTTTTTTTTTTTAAGATTTATTTATTTATTTTATGTATATGAGTACACCATTGCTCTCTTCGGACACACCAGAAGAGGATATCAGATCTCACTACAGATGGTTGAGAGCCACCATGTAGTTGCTGGGAATTGAACTCAGGAGCTCTGGAAGAGCTATCGGCTCTTAACCGCTGAGCCATCTCTCCAGCTCTGATGTTTTTAAAGTCATACCTGTGTTTAATTATTTTCATCAAACTGTGTTGTATCTTCTTTCTTTCTTTCTTTCTTTCTTTCTTTCTTTCTTTCTTTGTTTATTTATTTATTTATTTATTTATTTATTTATTTATTTATTTTAGACAGGGTTTCTCTGTATAGCCCTGGCTGTCCTGGAACTCACACTTAGGCCAAGGACTCAGAAATCCATGTGCCTCCACCTCCTAAGTGCTGGGATTAAAGGTGTGCGCCACCACTGCCCACCTGTATCTTCATTTTTGAGGGAGTACTTTTATGAAAGAAATTATAGGGTTAGATGGAATTACTTTGGAAAGCCTGGCTGTACTGGACAACAGAAGCCTTAGCAAGTGACCATTAAGGACATGGGCAATGGACAGTTGCTTACTGCTATCTGGCTTTAAAAGGCTCCTCTCTTGCTGAAGAATATGATTTAAGCAGCTGAAAGACATCTCTACAGGGAGCAAGAGAGAACACTGCAAGACTTTTTAAAGAACATGGAAGACTGAGAAGCAAAATAAAAATAAAATTGGTTTTGAAGAAATGTAAAATGGCACGGTTTTGATTTGATTGCTCAAATGTGCAGACCTCCTCTGGGAAGGGGTGTTCATCTAAGTCCAGTTAGTACTCGGAAACTAATATAACAAAGTGAGGATTTGCTTTGTAAGTAGCATGGAAAAGGATGAGCAGGTAAGGGCTTTATCCTATCTCCAGACATCTGCCTGGAGGAGTAGCTAAGTGAAAGAAACAAATCACTATAAAACCAGAAAAAGGAGACACCTGTGTAGGTTAATATGTACAACTCTCACGAAAAACCAAAGTTACTCAGTATTTAAGGTTAACAAGACATATAACTTTCTAAAAGCAAAATCTTAGCGTGCTTGGGATGTTTGAGTTTATAGCTTGAAGGAACACTGGCTTCAAGTCATAGTTTGATCAATTTTGAGCTATGTGTTTTAGCCATTTCTTGGTTTTGGTTATGGTTGAGACAGGCTATTACTCCATAACCTTTACAAGCTCAGGCAGTTCACAAGGTTCAAAGAGCTTATTCTCCTCTCTTTTCTTTTCTTTTCTTTCTTTCTTTCTTTCTTTCTTTCTTTCTTTCTTTCTTTCTTCCTTCCTTCCTTCCTTCCTTCCTTCCTTCCTTCCTTCCTTTCTTTTTCTTCTTTTTTTGTTTTTATGGCTTTCAGTTTCTATTTCCCTGCCCTGTGCCCTTAATGCTGGGAATGTAGGCAGCTGTCACCTGGCCCAGCTGGGTCTTTGTTTTCTTTTCTGACTAATGTGTCAAAGAGGACCCTTCCTACAGCAGCATCACTTGACGCTATAATGAGATAGTAAAGGGAGTGCCTGTCACAAGGGGCTGCGGATGTAGTTTTAGACATGGTGACCCACGTTCCCCCTTCTGAGCACAGATCTTCCCACAGCATGTGTAGTCTTCACTCATGCCCCTCCGTTGACCTTGTCTATGTATTTATATTACTGTGGCTTCCTACTTCACCTCCTGTAAGGAGGGAACTAAGTTAAAAATTAAATATTAAATATTCTTTCCTTCTGCGCACAACTTAGCTCTGAAGATACTCAATATATGTCATCAGTTCTCAAGTCTCTCTCTCTACCTTCACATATGAAGAACTACTATCTAAATATTGGTTTCTTTCAAAGACTTGCTCAACTATTGTCTTTAAAAGGCTATTTAGTCTGTTACTCTGGGTGATTAAACTGATGGTGTCTGCACGTTTTGCAATGTATAAGAATCTGAGCTTTTGAAAGCTGAAATATTTTTACAAGCACAGGCAGGTCACAAGGTCCAAGGATCTTCCTTTTTTTTCTCTTACTACATAATCAAAGTAAAGCTAAGATGACCTATAAGTAGAAATCCAAAGAGAAGGTTCATTCTCTAATTTCTTTTTGATGTTAAAAAAAAACATATTCATAGAAAAATTGTGAAGATAATTTTAACTGCCCTGTGAAGACAGAAAATATCATCTTATTACACTTTTGAATTGGAGCATCAAATCAGGAGTTCCTGTTATTCATTCTGTGCTTACCACGGCTATCCATCTCAGAAACATCTCAGAAAGACCTATGAAGAGCCCACCTGCAGTGGGATTCTCTTCCTGTTTTGCATCTTATGTAAAACATAAACAGAAAGCCATACTATGTTAAATTTCTCCTGAAATTAACGCTTGGAAGGCCCAGCTCAGAGGACAGTTGTAAAGCTGGCTCAGGGACACAGCAGCACAGAACACCCTGAGCCCTGCTGCTCAGAAGTGCAACTCTCTCCCAGGCCCTTATGGGGGTTCTGTGTAGGAGTGGCCTGGCAATTCTAGAAGCTTTCTAAGGAAGGCATCTTGATTTGGATTTCTCATCTACAACTCTTCTTCAGCCCCATGGACTGAATTTGGGGTATTATAATTTAGTCTTCGGTGACAAATGTACCCGGGACCAATCATGACAAGCCACTGGTGACATGGAATAGTCAACAAGGTTTCTACACTGCTCCTATTAAGCACTAGCAGGTCAAGTGTGTTTCAGTAGGTTTCAGTCAGCACCAGGTACATCAGTGGCATCTTCTGTCACCGACAGATGTAGGGCCAGTGCCTGTTCTCTGATTGGAATTCAGATGCATCTGAGGTGAAGGAAGCCATCTTCAGAGATGTATGAAAAGGCTGCTACATGTCCCACCTGGCAGTCAGTGCTACATCTGAGACCTGGAACTTGGTGTGCCATTTCTAGTACTGACTGGAAAAAAGGCAGAACTGAACTGCTGTGTCTATCGTGGTGGTGAAAGCAACCTCTGTGAATGTGTGGGGGAAAGGAGAGGACTTAAATCACCTCATGATAGAATGTCCTTGAAGAAACATGGAGTACAACTGTCCCAAGATTTAGAGACATACAAGAAAACTGAAGATGGGATATCAAACAAAAGCTTCTCACCCCAAGATCACATTCAGTTACAAATCTAGATATTCATAATTATAGTTGCAATCCTAGCTGCCATTTGTTGCCTTTATGAGAGTCACAAATCTTAGTGAATCTAATTGGTCAAAGAGGCCAAGGAGTTAGGCTCTGTGATTATGCCCATTGTGGGAGAGGCTAAAATGAAATGGAAGGCTCAAAGTCACGGAATAGACAAGAGAGCAAAGCTGTAAAAAAATGTGGGCTGGATTAGCATCCAAGTTATTTCCACTGCATATTTCCACTTAGACCATAAGTGAGCACCTCAATAAAGAAAAAAGCCTAAGAAGGCAAGATGTAAGATGTGAGTTTGAGAAATGAGCCTGATAATAACAAGAGGATTTGGGAAAACATATTCTGGGGAAAGGATGGAGTGTGGAAAAGGAGAAGTGGTAGTGGTTTGAGTGTGTCTCCCAGCATTCACGTGTTAGAAAGGAGTCCTCAATTTTCCACGGTGAAATTAATGGAAGGTGAGAATGTTGGCCATAATTAGGATTAAACTGAGCTCATGATGTGAGTAGGTGGTGTGTGTAAAAGGAGGAATGTGACATTAGTGACTATCTACAATGATGAAGACAGACCTTGCCCTGTGTCCACAGGGGATACCTTCTGTCAGCTTACGATGTAACAAGAGCGCCCTCGATGGATGTTGATCCATACTCTTCAAAACTGTAGTCCTAGACCTGAGCCAAATAAATCTCTATTCTTTATAATCTATCCAACCTCAAGCATTTTGCCATAGTAACAGAAAATGGACTGAGGCAGCAGGTCACCAGATGAATGTGACTTAGGTGTTGGGTGATCGAGGGAGACAGACGAGAAATTCAAGTTGTAATCAGATTGTGAAGACCCTGAGTACAGAATAAAAAAGGGGTCCTGACCTTTAAGAAGCACAGTGAGATGCCAAAGGAGATAGTTTCTGCTAAGGGAATGATAGAATTACAGAAGCACAGGCCAGCAACGGTGCCACAAGGAATGTCTCCAAGAAGGTTTATACTCATGTCCAAGGCTCCCTCCTTTCCAGTACTCCAAGCGAGGCAGATGCTGTCTGGGGCAGAAAATCATTTCATCTTGCATGCCGGATTTGGCCATTAGCAAGCATCTTTCCAACACAATGCTTGAGAGGACTTGAGGTTGCATCAGGATTGGCTAAGAAGATGTGAGCCATTTGACAATATCATGTATGCCAGGAATAAGGACAGTATGTGTCACCTGGGTTCTGGAACAATGCTCAGTGCTAAGCTAACTTTTCTGACCAACCATCACGTGGAAAGCTCACTCATGTCAATAGAGTTCTTCACAGCCTCCTCCCCATGTTTACAATTCTCCAATATTGAGGACTCACACTGCAGACGGCACCCTCCGGGGAGGCTTACCTTTTTTGCCCCTTGCTCTTCTTCCACGCCATCTCCTATAACAACGTACACCACTTTCCTTCCAAACCTTTGGATTATCCTCTCAAAACAGCTCTCCTTTCCTAGTGGGTAAAAGCAAATTACAAAAAGTATAACAGCCAGCCAACCCTGCTTGATGATGCTGGGGAGCCTTAAATATACACTTTGTCCATGCTTCCAACTCAGCTCCATCCCACTCAGGGAGACATGTCGAACCACTTGAGCAATATAAAGACAGCACAGTGTGGTAAAGGTTGTGAATTCATTAGCAGTGTGTCAGCTGTTTTTTGAAAATTAATGGCCTGGGACACATGAAGTCAGGCTAGCTATCAATGTGCCTAACACAAAATCACACACTTAAATTCTGAGGTTTTGCTTTGTTTTTAGTTCCATTGCACAATTCATAGCATGAACTTTGAAACACCATGTCTCAAATCGAAAATATTAGGCAGCCTGGTTAAAATACTCTTTTCCAAAGTACTTAACAGTACAAACATAAGAATGTGTGTCCATGCGCATGTGCCTGAGTGTATGTGTGTGCATACTAGTGTATTGAATTATAATAATAATTCTTTCCCTACAAGTTGAAACTAAAAGGCATATAATTCTAGCAGTCTATTTTAGCTTAAAAACTTGTTATATCAAGCTGAATAATACAAGATCAGTGACTTAAAAACAAAAATAACCAAACTTGGATTTGGTAAAGCAAAAGAAATCAAACCCTTGCCGGTCAGGAGAAAGACACACGAAAGCTATGCCGTATGTTTCTTTATCCTCTTACATAAGTGTCGGATCCTGTGGATACGTGTAGTGCAACAAGACCCACCCACCTCACCCAGCCATCTTCCACCCAACCAAGCACTTTCCTAGAGGAAAGCAGGGGCCAGGCACCAAAACACCATTATCTGTCTATTATCTTTCCCATGTCAGGCCTTCCTCTGGGCTTGGCTGTCAGCACATCTCTGTAGCTAATGCTGGCATTGTTTCTTCTCACAGAGGAGATGGGTGTTCCGGGTCTCTGCTGCCAATAAGGTCATTTTAATGGACAAAGGGACAGTTGATAGTTCTCAAACATGAATGGCTGAGCAGGGCCTGTGCCTCTTTCAAATGAGGATCAGATATATCCATGAACAAATTGCTTGTTTGCTTAAACAAATATCTGCTTTATATTTGTATTTTGCACTAAAATCTTTCGTTTGCATCTGACAGAACTTAATACAGCCAGCCTTAGTCAAAGATGCCCTTCAATGCTTTAGTTGCCCATTAAACTGTGAAATTTTAAATCACTTTAAGAAACAGACTTTTTCCTCTGGATGGGAAAATACATGATCTGCAATGCTGTATTATTTTTGACTTGTGCAGAAAGGAATATTAAATTGATTGCTATATAAATGTGAACAGATTTTTCTTTGTTTTTCTTTTTTTCCTTTTTCTTTAATTTCTTACAGTGTTAGGGACCAGACCCAGGGCTTTTCACAGGTTAGGCTAATTTTCCCTGAGCCAATTCCCAATTCCTTAGAGGTTATTTAAGGGTGAATTTTTGGTGGAAAAAGGAAAAGAAAAAGAAAACATCTTCTTGTGTACTGTCACCTACAGGTTTCACTGCAAACTTTAGTTATATAGTTTGTTTGTTTGTTTTTTTTTTTTTTTTGCACAAAATAGTGAAAAACTTAAGTTGTCACCCTCTGCAGAGACCTCCACACCAATTTCACTTGATGACACAGTCACCAATAATCGCAGGTCTTTCAATCCCTACTTTTCTTACAAAAAAAACCCCCAAAAAGCCATAAGATTATTTTTAAAAGCTGGGCAGTGGTGGCGCACACCTTTAATCCCAGGATTTGGTAGGCAGAGGCAGTCAGATTTCTGAGGTCGAGGCCAGCCTGGTCTACAGAGTGAGTTCCAGGACAGCCAGGGCTATACAGAGAAACTCTGTCTCCAAAAACAAAAACAAAAAACAAAAAGATCATTTTTAAAAGGAGCTTGGTTTTATTATTTTTAAAAAAGCTTTAGCTTAAGAAGCATGAGTTGTTCTTAGATATCAGATAGGCAGATTTTAAAAGCTCACTGCCCTAGGCTTCCACTCATCCCTGTCATGGTAACCCCATTTTCCTGGTTAACATGGCAGTGCACCCAGCTGCCTGTAAGAAACTCTACAGCCTCCCCAGCCTCTTATAATGCACAGATATTCATTCATTTCATCCAAACTCATCTTCTGAGTACATATGCATTTTCTAAGTATATAAGGGATGCTGTGCATTGTAGTCATTGTGACTGAAAAGAGACAAAGGGCTCTAGGATCGTTATAATCTGGTAGGAAATTCACATTATAAACAAATAATTGTTTAGTGACCACTGAGCAAATGCTTTGAAGGTGACATGTCATACAGGGTTCTGAAGGCGTGGGAAGATGGAAGTTAGTCCTGAGGGAGTCTACAGTCCTCAGGGAGTCCACTTATGCTTTTTGTCTCCAGATGGAGTCAGCAGCCAGGAACAGCCTTCTTTCCACTCTGAGTACGCCCATCCTTTTCTGTCTCACAGTAAATACCCAGGGCACTCATTCGTGGTCAGGGCTGCTCTCCAGCTTTTCTCAGCATTTCATGATCACCTCACAATGTCCCTGAGTGGCAACTATTCCCTTTACCTCATTAGCATATCTGCTCAGTAAGCATTCTTGTTTGTCCTTCTCTACCTGGTCCACACTGACCTTGGTTCCCTCCTGGCCAGTAGCAACAGCTTCCTCAGCCCTGTACACAGCCAGGCACTTAGCAGGATGTCTCCTTGGGGAGAGGAGTTCAGATTACAGTGACCCTAGGATTGGCTCTCAACCATTTACCCAAACAACTTAAGCCTGGGTTCTTATGTTTCCTCATTTGTAAAATGTAAAGATAAATATGCAAAGTGGCTCAGACAGTTTTCCACATCCAGTACCTGCCTGCGGGAGGCTCATTTGCATATTGTTGTCACAATAGATCATAGGTAGTTCTTTGCTCCTCTTGAGAACAAGTCAGGACTTTTCATCCTTTTTCTTCTTAGTTTATTATATTCTAACTGCATCTCACATCAGAAGCCCTTCCCGACTGTGTATTCTCTGGTGGGAAGCTTCTTTTTTTCCACCTTCCCAGAATTAAAATGAAAAATCAATTTTTTATACATATTGAGCTAAAACTAACAAAAACCCACTTCAAGTAAAATAGAGCAAACTATCCTGAGGCATTTATTTCCACTTTGTCTGGGTTTGTATTAACTTTTGCTTCAGCTTACAAAATGCTTGTGTTAACAGTTATCTAAAAGACTAAATACAAATATAAGCTCAGAATTGATGTCAAATTATTTGTACTTTGAATGCCCAGGCTTTACCTTCTCCAGTAAGGTAAAATTTTATCACTCAGCTACATAGGTTGTATTTGATATTCCCCATTAACCCTTTCCTTTTTCTGATGAGCAAGGATTCTGAAGGTAAGCTTCATTCAGTGTCTTCCCATTCACACAGGCCTAAAGGAAGAGAATTAGGTAAAAGCACAAAGAGCTTACCTATTTTAGTTGCACTGTAAATATTTTCTATTGGAAACACAATTCCTAGTCCATATAGCAGGACTTTTGCCAACGCTGGGATGAGCTGGGTAGTCGTTACTAAAATATTCACACAGTTCGTCCTATGAGAACACAAAGAAGAAAGGACTGTTGGCAAATAAGTCTTCAAGATAAGCAAGCCTGAGCAATGCCCACTGCCCACCCATGCCCACGAGGGCCTCACCGGGAGTGGATGAGGGAGAGGGCCTTCAGGGCCAAGGTCAGCCAGGAGTCTGTGAGTGCCTCAATCTCAGCCCTCAGCTGGAGCCAGGCTTCCCTCTTAGCTGGGCCAAGCAGACCTGAGGGGTAGAAGGCTCATGAGACCCATGTATCCTCACCCACACCACCATGCAGCTTCATAAAGAAGACAGTTCACAGAGACCATCACTATCTTTAAGCTGAAAATGTTGTTATCGTTCATTTGCAAATGTGTGCTTAGTTTGCAGGGAACATCTCCCCGGTCATTCTCAGCTCCCTGTCTTTCAGTGGACCATCTCTAACCATGGACTATGGGGAGAGCTGATTCCTCTTCTGGCTCTAGGTTGGGTGAGAGTCCTTGGTGTGGTTAGGGACAGTCTCTTGGCATGTTTTCTGACTCTATGGAATGATGTTTCTCCCTGGAGATGGTTAGGCGTTGTTTTGTCACACCTCCTATGAGTGGCTGATCTAGGACTGGCTCCTGGCTGGAGGGAGCACATACTTACTATGCACAAAATTCCAGCCATACTGGAAACAGCCCCACCAATGTATCTGGCATTATTTTAACTGACTGTTATTTCCTTTATATTTAAGCTACCTTGACTACCATGAACCATGCTGAAAAAAACTCAGGCTAACACAACACAGGACAGGGTATAATGTTATAACTCATCTTGTGCTGTGGACAAGGCTTGCTTGGAAGGATCATTGAGTGTTGAAAAGGTCCAGGAGCTAACTCACCATCCCATGGCACTAGGCAGCCATGGCAGCTGGTTCTAGTTTTATGTCTGTCATAAACTTGTAGTAGAATTTAATCAGCTAGATAAAACTGTCCATATTCAGTGTGGCCCCAGAGTGAGTGGCACTTTGTAACTCTTAAGCATAGAATCCTAGCCCGGCCCACTGAGGTGTTGTCCAATCCTAGCCCAGCCCACAGAGGCATCGTCCAATCTTAGCCCAGCCCACTGAGGCGTTGTCCAATCCTAGCCCAGCCCACAGAGGCATCGTCCAATCCTAGCCCAGCCCACTGAGGCATCCACCAACCACTTGCCTCCCACATTATTTTTGTAGGTGTTGTAGATCTCTTTTACTCGTCTGTAGCGGAAGGCCAGTTTTCGCATCCAGTCCACACCACCTCGGACACCAGTTGCCAGGCATAAATTAGCACTGGTGGCTGCGGCAGGAAAGCCATCTGTTCCAAAGTTGTATGTGCTATTTAGATGCAAGAGAAGCCCGGAGTTAATCAAAGAGAAAATTCATCTTAATTAGCTGAGCAATTAAACTCTTTCAACAGTGGAAAAACCAGCCTGTGCACCAAGGGGCTCGCTCACCTCAGGTCCTGGCCATTGTCGTCTGACGAAACATCATCTATATGGACTTGGTCACACTCCTGAAACGCAGTTTAAATGATGTGTGTTAATTTTTAAGACACATCTTTAAAAAGGAATCTGAAACAGTCATTTTTTTAAAAACTCCTTAATTAGCATTCTTTTCAACTATGCCCATCAGTAGGTGGCAGTCTTGTTAAATTGGCATTTTTACCTATTTGGGGCTCCTTTTCTATAAAATACGAGCAATGTCATCAAGAACTACTGTTGCTCAGCTTCAGAAAACACATTTTTGTATTTAGAAAGGAAAGTGATTGAAAACAATTAGCATGTGTGTTCCATAAACCTCAGGTACCTAAACACACCATACCGCTCAAAGCTTGATTCAGAGAGTGCTTGGCATAACTAAAACCAGACATTTTGGTAAACTCAACATGCTAGAAAAATTAAACCTGATGCTAACTGCCAATGAAATTATGACCTTTGATTGCTTGCTGAGCCACACACCAATACGGCCTGAGGCAAGTGTGCTGAGGAGCCCAGACAAAAAATCTGTTACTGGTTTACCATTTACTTGAGAGATGTGAGTTTTATTCTCCCTCTGTCTCTTTCTGTGTGTGTACTCTCCCACATGCTCAGGATTTAAAAAAGCGTGGAGGACCTCAAAACTAAATAAAAATAATCAAGCCATATGGTGTGTTTTCCTCAAACATTTTCCTGTTATTTTGACTGTTTTCTTAGCATTACATGTTCATGGTAAGCACTGGATTTATTATTCTATTGCAAGCAGGTTATGATAGGTGCTATTCAGAACACCTAGTCACAGCCATGGGCTAGAGCTCAGCTCCACAGGTCCCCAGTTTCTGCACCTGTTCACAATGAAGCATCCTCCTGCTGTCTCCCCAGCCCAGGTGGTAACAGTGGGAAGTAGCAGCCCCCTGTCAACATGGGCGATAAATAAGGACATAGTAATTTAGAAATAGAGATGGTGTCCAGCACAGATACGAGCAGTCCTTACACTCGGCTGGCTTTTTACATGTCAGTCACATCTCTGCTGTTTTATCCAGTTCTCCACATAACCCACTGGACCTTAGGATACTTATTTCCATTAGGGTTTTAGTTAAAAACTATTATTAGAAGAAAGTTCTCCAGACAAAGGCTCTAGCAGGTTTCTGACAGAGTTAACCATGTAAAATCTAGCCCTTCTCTGCCAGTCTGAAAATTCAGCTATGCCATAAAACAGCACACCATAGTAATGGAAGGAAGTTTCTTCATGTTGCTGGCTCCTTCTGGACAAATCCTCCTCTCCATGGGTTTGTGAGGAAGGCAGCAGGAGACAGAGGGGAAAGAAATTCAAACCAGCTGTCCCTTCCCAGAATTAAAAAGGTGACCCGCCCCCAACCTTTTCCCAAGGCATCTATTTTGCAGGCAGCCATCCCCCAGCAAGCAGCAAGTTCCAAGGAGAAGACTTTGACCTTGTAACCCTTCCGGGCTCTCCTGAGGTCTGTGACCTCAGATAAGAAAAAGGAAAAATAGGGCTCAGAGCCCTTAAATGCTGGCTATGACTTTAACACTTGCAAAATGAGTCATTCTCGGAAAATACAGCAGGCATCTTGCACCTCAGTATTAACAATTAAGTCTTAGTCTAGAAGACAGAATAATTGTTTGTGTGTTGAACAACCTAATTCCAGCTCTAAAAGATTTCTGAATCAGGAAAAGAGATTTCAGATCCTTATCAAGCAATGCAATTTTTATGCCTCTCCCCACCCCCCTCACGTGGTTATCAAAGGAGGAAAAATGCTGGGGCACCTAATGGAGCATCTCTCTCTGTCTTGGGAAAGACTGGAACTAGCAGAGGAAAAGATATGTGAAAAGGGATAGTCAAGAAAGACAAAGTGGAGGACTCCCTAGCTAAGGATGGGAAGGCTTGTTTGGAAAGCAGGGTTTGAGAAATCTGGTCTTAAGCCTGACTGCATAGGGGTTGATGTCAAAAGTATCCCCTCTCCAGGAAAAAGACATCGGGATGGGTATGGCCCTCATGCCTCACTGGACAACGACAGGGGGACTGGAGCCATTACAAGGTCCCCTTCAAATACTGGAGGTCAGGCCTCTATCCCCGCCTTTGCAAGTTTAGAATTGCCACAGCCCTTCTATACTTAGAGAAGGGAGGAGATGTCAGTGGCAGCTCTGCTTACACATTGAAGGCCTAAAATCAGCCATAGGCCCAAAATCAGCAATAGGCCTGTCATACATGTAGACTAACACCAAGTCTTGGGTCTCTGTGGAAAAACATTGAAACAGATGGCTATAAGCTAATGTAAACAGGCAGCTTTTGTGGAAATTTACAAGCCTGAGTAGTCATAGACCTTGTAAACAGGTAGCATGGGCCAACAATACCACTTAGATAAGGACAATGGAGTCATAGGCAGAGTCATAGTGACTTGTCCCCTGAACCTTCACCCAGCCGATACCCGGTTCTGAAGATATCTGTATTCCCCCTGAACACCCACACTCCAGTGCCATTCTGTTCCCCACATCCTGCCTTTCTGTGTTTATAACCCCTGTGTGAATGAACTACAATTTGGAAAAAAAAAATATTATAATAAAAAAAAAAGAAATCTGGTCTTAAATTGATTTAGTTTTAAATTTCCACCCACTGAGAAGTGAGCTAACACTATTGATGAGCCACTGTTGCCATAGTTTTTCCAGCCCTGTGTTTTGTGTCTCTTGCTAGCTGTATTTAAAACTCATTGTTCCAGGTTGGACCCCAAGTGAAGACTTGTTTAGTATCTTTTTGAGATAATCAAAAGTCAATGACTTCAGGCTTTTCCCTGAGGCAGCAGATAAATCTTCAAGGTGGCTCGGTTAAAGCAAAGCCTCCCCATCCCCCAACAACAATCTCCTTATCAAGGGGGTGTTGTAGAATGATTTTAATAGAAAGAGATTTTTAAAAATCAAGAATGCTTTTAAATGGTCTTCATTAGCACATTTAGAAATGAAAATGCTTATTATTGTTTAATGAGCAACAGAAAAAAACATAAGAGCACTTTAAGCTCAAGTATAGAGTCCATGACAAGGATCCATTTACTTCTGAGACTGTGAATTTGTGATCACTGTGAGTCATGTGATCACAGCTCTGGATTGCATATAAAACCTTTGATTTGGAGGGCTTTGGGTGTGGCTGAGTGGTAGCATCTTCCAAGCACCTGTGAAGTCCTACCTGACCCCTACCAATACCAGATACACACACACACACACACACACACACACACACACACACACTCAAAATAAAACATCAAAGGCTTCAAAGACTCTCAGAGGCCTGGAGAACTCCAAGGCTACAATACTCTGCAGGGTGCCATGTGTTGACTTGTCCTAAGTGTGTTTACTACTAAACTGGAACCCACACCTTCATGCTCATTTCCTGAAACTTGTTGTCCCCGAGGATGAATCCCTTTTCTCTCCAGTTTCAGAAGCACCCTGGCTTTCAGGGGCCCCTGAAGCCTGAGGATTGTTTTCAAAGAATCTATTAGGTGTTCATTATCATTTGACTGTGCTTGCCTTTTGATTTCCAAATCTTTAAAGAGCTGGATAACAGAGGGAGAGGGCCAGGGCTACTTTTCAGTTGAAGGAGCCCTGGCTCCAAGAAACAACACAAAGTTCAAAGCCCTAAGTAGTCTGTAGACTTGAAAGACAGCAGAGCTGAATCCATTTCCAGGAGCCAAAGCAAGTCTTGAAAAACCAAAACTGGGTGCTTACTACAGAGAGCAGGGCATACAGAATTCCAAGGCAGAAATAAGCTTTTATTCCAAAAGCATACCATAAGTGCTGACAATGTTCTTTAGAGGTGAACTTTCAGAAAGTATGTGATGGACTGTGACGAGCTGAACACATGTCCTGGGGCAGCACTCCCGCTTCTGGGAGCAACTGCCAATCGGGCATGTTTTTTGTATTAATGTGCAGCCCTGAGGCTGGGGAGTGCCAAGGGATTCCCACTTTCTGGCCTGTCACCTAGGGACTACAGTGTTGGGGAGGAACAGAGCTAGTGACTACGGGGGTGAGGGCACAGAGCTAGTACAAGGACTCTAGACACTCTTTACTTCCACCCACCTGAGCTGGCTAACAAGTATCATAGATTAGAAAGATGTCCACTATTCCAACCAGTGTCTGTGAAGAGCAGCTTCCTTCCACTACTGCATCTGATGCTGGGACATAGTGGAGAACACACAAAAGGTGCAATCTAACTTCACAAAGACAGATTGATTCTACCTGTGCTAAATGCAACAGTAGTTCTGGGGTCCAAAAGAACCTCCTGCTAAGGCTGCAGAGGTCTGAGGGGCTGATATTCACAAGGAATGACACAGTCCACTACTCGATTTTGTTAGTTTTGAGGTTGCAGGAAGCTAATATGCAGATAAAGGGATCTGTACAAACAGATGAAGACAACTTTTAGGGTCTTAGACTGGCTTGGCATTGTGGTGGGCAGGGAAGTGAGCAGTTATTGAGCAAGCCTTCATTTTCTTTCTCAAAATAACAACAAACTAAGACCTCCTTTAGTGACATAAGAGGCTCTATGAACTAAGCCAGGAGCCTAGATAAGGAAAAGACTGGTAAAGAAACCGTTTCTTTGGATCTCCAAATCTCATCCATCACAATGTAGAGTTGGAAATAGATCATATTATAAAGGGAAAAGTTATTTATGGTAAGGGCTTTTAAGTCAGAAACTTAGCATAAGGGAAAAACAATTTGATAGTAACTGAAGACAGACTTATAACATTTAAAAGCACTTATTGCATTGTGTGTGTGTGTGTGTGTGTGTGTGTGTGTGCGTGCGTGTGGAGGCACATGATTGACACAGAATATGTGTAGAGAGAGAAGACAACTTGTTAGAGCTGGTTCTCTCCTTCCATCATGTAGCCCCAGGAATCACACTCAGGACACCAGCCTTGGCAGCAAGTGTCTTTGCCTGCTGAGACATCTTGCCAGCCCATAACTAACATTTAAATTTGATCAGTTATATATGGAGGCAAATAGCACAAACAATCCCAGGGAGTAATAGGGGTCACTGCAAAACTATGATTATCTTTTGCTGAGAAAACTTTATTAGTAGTTACTGTAGTTGAACATCACTAAAGCATAGCCACTTTCTGTTCTAGGGCTGGTCCCTTTCCAGAAGTGCTAAAGCACGAGGGTTGACCACTCCCCTGAACTTGGTAGTCTGCATTGACATTTTGTATATCTTGCAGACTCCTCCAATAATGCAAGAACACTTTATTTGGAGCCAATTCCTGTGCAGGCTCATCATCCCTAAACCCCAAACCCCAAATCCAAAATGTTCCCCAATCTTAAACTCTTGGAGCCAAGATGCCACACGTGGGAAATTCTATACTTGTCAGGCAATGGGTCCACAGTCAAAACATAGATGAAATTAAAATAATGTGTAATATTGCCTTTGGACTAAGTATAACAGGTGCATGTGAAAGAAGAATAAGTTTTCTGTTTACACAGGGGTCACATTCCCAAGTTATCTTACTGTGTCTATGCAAATATTCCATAATTTTGAAAAAAATTAAAAATCAACAAATGCTTTGGGTTCCAAATATTTTAGATAAAGGATGCTTTGCTTTCCTTACTTGTGGAATTCCTGAAGAGGCAGGAAGAATGTTTTCTTGAGTTTGTGGGGGAAAGTTCAAGGGCATTTAATGTTCTACTTTACAGATGAGAAATGAAGACTAAAAAGTTCAGAGCAGCAGGACTCTAAGGCATCTTTCCGGGTGCTCCCAAGTTCATGGGACACAGACACCTGACCACCATTGTCACTTGGCAGCAAGTAGGGCCAAGGGTGTGACTGTTGTTACTTCTGGCCTAGAGGGCAGATGTGCAGCCTCCACATTTCAGCACAATCCCCCACCCTCTATGTCAATACCAGGGCCATAAACGACTGACAGGTCAGAAGACCATGGTCCAGAAGGAGACTCAATCATACACAAGTTACTCTGTCTTTCAGGTGACAAAGTCCATACAGAACTTGAATGTATGTGGTGAGCATGTGGCTTTAGCATGTTACACTGACAACCAGCACACTGTGAGTTGGGGAAAGATAGGAAGGCCAAGAGTACAGGTTAAGCTACCATCTCAACAGCAGGGGCTGAGCTGGGCAGAGAGCAGCTGTCTGAGGTGTGGGGATGGGGCCACCAGCTCTTAACTAATCTGACTTCTCTTTCAAATAAAGACTAACAATCAAAGCACCCAAGTTTCTCCTTCCTCCGCTGTCTTTCACTGTGATTCACAGAGGACTAAGAGACATAAAATAAGCAAGCTGCAGGCACTGATGGGGTCCTCAGTCTGTAGCCCACAAACATTCCTAGAGCCAGGCTGTAAAATGCTCACATGGATGGCTGGAGAACAAGCCAACATACCAGGCTGCAGAACACAGCTCGGGTACGGGCAGTCGGCACAGAGCCATGAGAGTTAGAAACTCACAACCATCAGCAGACTGGTCATTGCTTTTAGGACTTTGCTGCACTGTTTTTCTGCCTTTTTGGTCCCTCTGTCTTATTCTTGGCATGGCATCTCCAGCTGAACTTTTTCTGATCCGTCATCATCTCTGGGTGTCTAGGGGTGGGCCACAGCCTTGTTCTTTTGGATCAAGCCCCGGGAATAACTCAGATTTTGTACAGGGCCTCATATGCAAAATATTAACTTATGGCAGAATTTTTCTGCAAATATTTATTCTGCTTTGATACTGTAGTAGTTGTTCTTTTCCCCCAAGCCTTTTGCTTGTACCATAATTACATAAAAATATACCAAACGATTCAAGCTAGTTTAGGAAAATTAATAAAGAGAATTAAGACAGTTACAATGGGCCTTATTCTCAGTGCCAAGTAGGATGATGTCACTGGCTGCACCTCTGAACATGAACCTGGAAACACAAACTTGGAGTAAATATGAAGCCCTTGAATAAATCCAGGTTCTAAGAGGATGGTGAAGCAGTTACAAAAGGCAACAATATGAGAATGGTAGAAGCCTGCCTTCAGGCAAGTTGAGTTACCCTGACCACATTCTTATGACCCCAAATGCACTGTCAATATTTCAAATTTACCACGAGAAGACAGACAATTGTCTTGTCTTCTAATTGTTTCAATACCTTCCTATCTGGATTTAAAATGGAAGAAATCATTGGATAGCTAGCCATCATTACGGCTCCCCTTTAAATGAAATATTTATTCTACTTTTATGTTTGTGTCTTGTCTACACATTTGCATGGGCACCATGAGTGTGTCTTGTGTCTGCAGAAGAGGGCCTCAGATCCTCTGGAACTAAAATTACAGATGGCTATACACTGCCATGTGGGTTCTGGAAACCAAGTCTGCATCTTCTTTGAGAACAACAGGTGTTCTTAACTGCTGAGCCATCTCAGTGGCCCCATGTGTGTCACTATGTCTTGACACAAGCAATACCTACTGAGACTAGCTAGAAATGGCCAAGGCCAAAGAAACAACCCCTGGCCTCTGTGTCTCTTTAGAGAGAAACTCCTTATGGAACAATATGGACACTTGCTTGAGACCTTTGATATTATATCTCTAAGTTTCTAAAAAATATTCCTCATATTTCTTAATATGAAAATCCATATGTAGTGCAGTGCATTAGAAAAAAGCCATATCAATGGTCATTGAGCTATATTTTCACAAACTGTCAGCAGTACATAACCTTAAAATCAGCCCAACCAACAACCCCACAAAACAAGTCCCTCCCCCCAGATCTGCTCAACTGCCTTCATAGGAAGTCTGAATCATACAGATGGCCTTTCAGGCTGACCAGTGTTGGCAGTATGAGAGTGACAGGTTTTGAGGGAGTGATTCTTCTATGGTGACTTTTGGCAATAACTTCTAAGTCCTTGGATATTTTGATAACTTCTTTGGAAAAACATGGTAAGACGAGTACCACAGATGTCTGCTCTCCTGAGAACATCTATGCTTCAGAAAATCTGAGGAGGGAACGAGGTAGTCCTGAGAAAAGCCCACAGATGGAAAAGGCAAAGGATCCTGCTTCTAATTATCTCATGACTGGCTGAGCTTCTACACCCTAGAAGATAGGTGAACCAACTTCTCACTTGCCTTCTTCTGTCTATAAAAGAAATGTGCCCAGTTGAGATGCTGTGTATTTATAGACACTAATGAAACCCCAAAGGCTTTCCAGATGTGTGCCCAAGCCAAACTTGCACTCCCTTAATTTGGCATCACAGAACAAGCCCAACCCCTGGTGACAGGGCAGACATGAGATCAACAGCCCTTTCACATTGGCACTGGCTAGTAAGCCTCTACCTGGGACAAGCCAGTGATAGTCACAGCTTTCTTGCATGTTGGTTGCAACTAGGGGAGTGGCATTGAAAAATAAGGGACTTTTGAAATTTAGCCCTGCACTGGAAAATTTGTGGGCATACAAGATACAAAGTTAAAACAAACTCAGAAAATATAGATCTTTAAGTTCCTGCTCTGTCCTCGATGCATATGCTAAATCAATATTTCAATATCAATTATCTGTTTTAATAGAAATATAATGATACAAGTGTGCTAGCCAATGAAAAAGCAGACAGACTTCAAATCTCAGAGACTGACAAAAGCAGTTACAGTATCCATTATTGAGTTTGTAGAAAGCTACACATTCTGTTTCTTACTGTCTCTCACTACTGTAACAGCCTTTGACTATATTTGTGCCTGACCTTTGTTTGGGAGCTTACCTAAGTGTGGGGGCAGGGGTGAGATTTGCTCTATTTATGTTTGTATTAGGAGGAAGAGGTGGATTCTTGTGTTAGAAACCCAAGATTTGATTTATAGCAGGTTTAACAAAGGTAAGCTGTTTGCTATTTTGTTCAGAATCTGTTTGTACTAATAGCCATAAAATATGTAGAGATTAAAGTATTTACTGAAAGTGCCTACAGATGGCATGTTAAGGCAGAAGATAAGTTGAAGCTTTTAAACTCTACTCTGGGTATATGATATAATTGGGATAGATATTTATGATCATTAAAATATCGCAAAAGCCTGCCAGCACTGCCATACTTATGAATAACTAGAAGACAGAAAAGAACATTTCAAAATTTAAATATTTTTGTATTAATCCCTTTAAATTTTGCTAATTAAAATAGGATGTCAATTTAATAATACTTCGACATGTGGCTTTCAGAGTCACAGAGGGACTTTACAAAGATCATGACTTCTGGGAGGCACAATCTTAATAAATACATGTGTGTCTCTCTTGGCTTGGGCTTTCTTCTCACCATGAATACCTCTTTTACCACATGATTATATTAAATTTGTCTTTATCCACACTCTCAACCTTAGGGTGAAAAGTCTTGCTTAATATAAGCCAGAAAGAATTGAAAATAAACTTTTAAGGCAAAGTGGGCTTATTTAAAATATGTCCATTCTGTGCCTCTAATGTTAGTGGATTAATCTAATTAACAGTTATGATATAGCTACATTTAATCTAATGATAGCAATACTTAAAATATTTTCCCTAACAAGTTCAATGAAGGTTTATGATTGGATGCAAGATCCATCTTTAATTCACTCTGGGGGACTTCACACTGTTAAGTTCGTGTTGTGTGCTGGGCTCTACAACCTTTTGGGATGGGGCTGTTTGTACAACAGCACAAGGAGTTTCTGTATCTGTGCTGTAGCACTGATCTAGCACGTAAAGGCTGGTGTCCACATGCAGCTTTTTTTACTATTTAGTTAATATGAAAGGCTATGGCCTTTTACAGCACAGGGTGACATGTTAGTGTCTGAGTCTCTTTCCCATTACAGTATGTCATTTTGTCTTTAATTATTTTATGCATTTTACATTATATTATGTAACTTACGGCGTGGTGATGAAAGACTAAAGTGCCAAGTTAAAGGGCAGAATAATTATCATCCACACCACTCGACAGAAGGACTCAGTGCACATTTCATGAAAATCCCCCTGGTTAAGTCAACTGGCAGGCCACTCTTCAGCGTAAGCTTTGATTTACTGCTGAGCTGATTTCTCGATTTTCAATGGGCTTGCCCATCATTTTGCACACATAATTTGTCACTGGCAGCAGACAGTGTTCTTTGTAAGTCTTGTTTCCGTTCTTTTAGATCTATTATTCCTGCTGAGAGTATGTACTAGGGAGGAATTTTTCACAGTGACACCGACTCAAGGCTTGCTGTGAATAATCACTTTGTCATAAGAACCATCTTTATACCACAACCTTGCTGGCAGTGTCTGGAAAAACACCCAGACCAGGGGACCTTTTATCCCTCTCTGTAGTCACTTTCTTTTTACCCCTGTTGCCACCTGAGGAAAATGAGCCCCATATGAATATATCTACAAAGTGTTTTACAGCACACTTTAATTTACAGAGTATGTCTGCTGTGCTTGTACCTAAAATGGTAAGCTGTAACCGGCAATACGTGATATTTTAAAGATGTTCTTTTTCCTGCAGCAAGTTTGCATGCTTTCTAGCTCTTTGCAATAAATGCAAGTTGCACTTTTCACTATTTATGTCCACAGATTCACCTTTAGCTGAAAACCATACATCAATACAATTGTTAACGAAATATTCTCCATGTAAGTTTCCTCTTTTTTGTTGGGTAGGGCGAGAGTTTCAAGTTTGTAAGGTTAAAAGAGGCCAGTTTGTCAACTTCAGTTTGCTTATCCAGCCAGAGAATCTTACAATGGGAAGAAATACTCATTTGTGTCTAAAGGACTATGTGGCTCAGAATAAACAGGCTCTCATCAGGGTAGCCTTAGTTGCCCAGTTTCTGCAGTATTCCTAAACCAGTGTTCTCTGCTGTGGAATTATTACTGACTCCAGAAAGAAAAATATGCAGAACCGGACACAGGCACTTGAAAGGGGAAAAGGTTCCCTGTGAGTTGCAGGAAGGGGCCCGTCATCACCTCCGATCAGTGGGCCCTGAGGGCAGGAGGCCCTCTGAGGGGATCCTCATAAAATACATTCTCTTCCAAGTAGCAGTAGGCTTGGAGACCCACCATCCCAAACCAGCCTGCCTGAGCCTTCTGTTAGAAGACACAGTCTTTAGATGAGAGTGAAGGATGCAGGGCTTGCTGAGAGATGCTCCACCACATTCATTCCAGTCAGCATGAGAAGCCTAGTGAGCTCCAAATCACTGACAGCCTGAGAGGAAAACTGAGGTCAAGTTCTGTTCACACTTATATTTCCACTATCTATACAGCCCCTTCTTCAGAATTAGAGCCACAGATATCTTTGGGAGTTTGTGTTATTAGGGAAAGTATTGTATTATGAATCAATAAAGCATGCCTTTTTTTTTTACATACTCTCTATGAACCATGACAGTAGTACATATAGAATACAAATTCTGAACTCTCTTATTTACTTTGTCCTGCATGCTATTAATAATGTCTAAAGGCACCTATTTAGGTAAGGCACACAAAAGTGAGTATCATGCTACCCTTGATGCTCCAGCTGGATAGACGTGATGGTGGCTGAAGAGAAAGGGTACAAGGGGTTGCCACTATCTTTCTCTCAGGGAAGGTCCTGCAATACTCTCATCATTCTGCTTTGGACACATTCTGTTCTACAGCTTCTGGGAGTTAGCGAAGCAATGCAATATACACCTCCTTCTGTCTCACTTAATTGGTGCCTCAGAAAAGTTACATTAGGAATGGCTAGTGTAATCCAGTGCACCCAGACCTTTGAGGGTCTCTGCAATACCCAAAGCTTCCCAGTACAGCCTCCTCCCTCCTGTGCAATCAGGAATGGCCCACTTCCACAGGCACTGTCCATCCCTTCTTCCCTGATGATAGGTTTGTCCACAGCTCGTTACAATGCTCTCTTTCTCTGTTCTCTCACGCCCAAGCTAAGCTTTTATTGGTTTCTTTCTTTCTGCAAGTCCTCCGATGTCCTCTGTGTAACTCACCCTTTGGGTAACAGTGGCTGCCATCACTGAGCCGTTGCTATGTGCAAGACCCTCTCAAGTACTCTTTCCAGGATTCCTAAAACTCTGCATCTAACACACAATAACATGGAGACATCTGAGGATAACTGTGGGGTGCCATGCCATATAATAATCTCTGCAGGGGAACACTCCATTTCTTTTATGTATTTTTTTCCCTATGTATTTCTTAACAATGAACCAAGCATGTGGATACCATTGAACATAGCCTTCCAGGTGGTCTCTTTGGCAAGGCTGAGTCAGGAGAGAAAACTTAATCAGAAGCAAATTGATAATGTTACTGTATGGCACCATTAGTATAAAAAAGTTTGTAAAAATAAGATTATCATCTGATTGTAAAATAATATAAACCCCACAAAAAATTTATGGGAAATGATAAAAGAGACTGACTCCCCCCACCAACACGTCAGAAGTGATTATAGATAAGCATCTCTCATCCTTGCTGTCCTGATCCCAAGTGTCCTGATTAGTCCCTGATCCCAAGTTGCTCAAGTTGCTGTGAAGCTTACATTCACATAGGGGGCAGACAAGGGCAAACAAGTCCAGATTAGGATGACTTTTCCCCTCCTTCAACAATATGTGACAAACAGTGTGTGCGTGTGGAGGAGATTGAACTCAGGGCCTTCTATGTACTAGGCAAATAATTCGCCACTGAGCTGTCATGATGATTTTTATCACTGTTGTTGTTGTTTTGTTTGTGTGTATATGTGTGTATGTGTGTGTGTGTTGTTTTTTTTTTTTTTTTTAAGACAAGCTCTCCCTAATGGCTCAGTCCAGCCTAGAATTCTCAATCCTTCTGAGTGCTAAGATTGCAGGGTGTCCACTATATCCATTTTTTTGAAAGACTGTAACATTTCATTTTATGCACATTTTGTATTTTTTAAGCCAAGCAATAGCTGACAGCATTTTCCTAGACTGTTAACTTTAGCTGTATGGCAAACAAGTTCACTTTTCCTAATTCCATTTTGAGTATTGAACATAACCCTTGGCACACAGGTACTGCTCTGTGAAGGCTGGCATAGATACTGACTGTAATGGACATGGCTAGGCGGATATTGGACATTCATTCATCTCCTATCCTCTTTTAGGTATTTCTAACTGATAGTAACTGTCTGGCTCTCTGGTTTTGCTCAATGTATAACTCTGGCTTGCAGCTCTCATTTCTAACCCCCCCCTCCTTTACCATTGCTATTCCCACTAAGCCAAGTGGTAGGTAGTTTCCTGTTCCTCTTGTCTTTCTAGGCACACCCACAGACCTTTGTTTGTTCTTGCAGCTCCAACCCTATCACACTGGAAAGGACTATGTTCATCTGCTTTATCCATATCTCTAAAGACTCTGGCACAGAATTAACGTGTTTCTTACTTCAACCTGCATAAAACTTTAACATCTTCCCTGAGTTTTTAAAAAGTGCACCTAGACAGTTTCCAGAAGGCCTTGACCACTTTAAGAGGAGAGCTTCTGCTTATAAGCCATTGACGGGGAATTTGATTGCAAGTATGAGTTATTCATCTTAATTCTCTGTGATTTAAATAACTTATCATACATTTAAAAGTCAGTTCCAGTCAGTACATTAAAATGATTTGTATTCCATGAAATCCTGGCATGCTCTTCATACATGCTAACACATTGTCTTCGGTGATTAGTTTTCCAAGCTACTTTTACACTTTTGTTTAAAGAAACACTTCATCTTCAAGTCCAGTAGGACTGTACTAATAGAGTTTTAAATCTCTAAAAGGGATGGTGTCTTAGACATCTGTTTCCTTTAACTTTGGAAAAATATACCCCACCCCGCAATCCCCCAGAAGGTAACTCTTGGTTACTTATGGCCAAAGAGGCAGTAGGAGTTGGCAAAAGAACATTGCTCAAAAGCAACATCCTCTGTCCGGGACCCAGCCTTCCACCTGCTTACAGAAGAGAAGCTGAGAATGAGCAGGAGAAGAACCAAATATTTAGAGAGCACTGTTGGAGACACCCTTTGAATACTGAGTGAGGCCTGCATAGAGGCTCCATTGTAGACACGCTGAAATGGGAGAAGCCCCCAGGGATGTAGCCGAAACACATTTGTGGGAAGTTGGAGTTACAGGCCTTCTCTTGTGCTATTCAATATTAAAGAAGAAAAAGTTGGGGGGGGGGGGGGATGGGAGGGCCGGAGGGAGGGAGGGGGGGGGGGCGGGGGGGCAGGGAGGGAAGATCCATTTTTCTGCTACTCCCTAGGGCAGCAGAGTTCACTTTGGTTTTCCAAAGTGCTGGTGCTACTTGCTGATGGTGATTCATCACCTGTCAGAATGAAAGGTTGAAACTAGAAGCTGGATACTGGTGACACTAACTGGACAATTTTGAAACAAACTGGTCTTGGTAGAGCCCACTACTGAAAAGTCATCATTGTCCCCAAGAAGGATTCTCATGGTCAAGTGTACTTCTGTGTGTCAGCGGCCCAGCCAGGACTGCTTAACTCCAATCCATCCCTGTTGTCCTTTACCCTTGTCAGACTACAGTGTGAAGGTGACACACAGTGGCAATGACACACAGTGGGGATGCAGTGCTACACCTGGCTCTACCTCTCTGTGTCTTCAGATTGTGCACTTCACTTTTGGTGGCCCCACATGACAGAAGCACAAACATAGCCTAGGAGAACTGGACTCTCACTGAAGGCTAGCTAGTCTCATCGACTCAGTGACACTCTGATTGATCAGAGTGACCAGTGATCAGTTTGTCTTACTGTGTCATTTAATTTCCCGAATCAGGACATTTTCTGAATTCCTGATTCTGTGTTGCCAAACTACCACTGTGGCCAGGCGCCCTCCCCTAAGGTAACTGTCCTTTTCCCTTCGCTTGGCTGTTTCTGGGACATGCCACGGCTGATGCTTCCTGCCTGATGCTTGCTGCTGAGCTTTAAATCTCTGCATCACGTTGCTTGCTGAACATATCAGGGACATCTTGCACACCCAATGCTTCCAACTTGAATGCAGGATCTTCCTTCCAAGGCAAGCTCCTTTTACTGAGGTCTATTCCATTGCTCAGTCAGGCTGAAAGTTAAGATTCCTTCCTACCCGCTAGTCTGTATAGACCTCCAAATGCTATACCCGACTTCAGAACAGTTCTCCAGCTTCCTTTTCTCCCTGCGGTAAACCTGGAGATCTCCCACTTAGGTTACTGATCCTTCTGACCTTATAATTTACCTCTATACTCATGCAAAGTTCTATAATAATCACCCTTGGCTCAATGAAGTATGTTTTCCAAAAGCATTGCCTAGAATCGTCTTTCTTTCCATGCTCTGACCTCCTAGGTGTCCTCTTTGCTCTGTCCCCTCTCACACTCTGATCCTCAACCCCATGACCTCATCTGTGTCATTTTCTAGAGAGGTCATGTCTCCTACCTTCTTGGCTTTACACCTAGACTGGACCCGACAAGCTACCACACATTGTCTTCACTACTGTCACCACCACGTGTGATAGTGATAGTGTCCCTTTCCCCTCTGTCTCCACCGAGCACTTGGGCTCCCATGACACAGTAGTGCTTGTGCTGACACAGCCCAACTCTTGAAATGGTGCTCATTAAGTGTGCTGACTAATTTTTATTGTCAGCTTGACAGCATTGAGAATCACCTAGGAGACACACTTCTGAGCAGCTCTATGGAAGTGTTGCAGCCGGGGTACCTGAGGTGAAAAGACCCTAAATGTGGGTAACATCTTTCCATGGACTGATATCCTGGACTGAATATAGAGAAGGAAGCTAAGCACTAGCATTCATTTCCCTTCGCTTCCTGATGGCAGATGCAATGTGATGGGTAACTCAAGCTCCTGTGCTATATTGCCTGTGCAAAGATGGGCTGGGCTGTCAACTGTGAGCTAAAGAAAAAGCCATCCTTTTCATTGCTTTTATCAGACATTTTATTCCACCAGTGAGTAAAGTAGTGAGTATAAAATGTTTCCGTGATCCTGTACATTGGATATATTTAATTTCCTCAATGCCCAGCTGATATTCAGAATGGGGCAAAGACCAGTCAAGGTGAAGCACATCTTTATCAGTATCACACAAGCTGCTAAGATAACATTTCTCTGTATTCCACAATGGGAATGTGTATGTATCTGTCCACTGAGCTGTCTCCCAGTAATTTCAAAATAGACATGAGATTTCTGGAGTAGTTCTGGTTTTTAGATTTGAAAAACACAGCAAGAAACAAGCATAGCTTTCAAAGCCATGTGGGAAGGAGCAGCAGCTAGGACTGGAATTCTTTTGTGGCAACACTGAGAGGTCATTCATTCACTTCATATTGTGCTCAAGATGATGACCAGGTTCAGGAATGAACCAGACATGGCTGGTGCAAAGCCTTGAGAAGGAAAAAACAAAACAAAACAAAAAACAAAACCAACCAACCAACCAAATAAACAAAAAACCCCGGGATCTCACTTGAGCTTTCCATTTATCTAACCAAGTGGTTTTGAGCAAATCCACCCCACTTCAATCATCTGCATATGTAATCTGCAGATACTACAAAAGCTGTATGTAATCTGCAGATAC
>NW_021604566.1:12195405-12252768 GCF_004785775.1 Grammomys surdaster | reverse complement strand
ATACTACAAAAGCTGTATGTAATCTGCAGATACTACAAAAGCTGTATTTATGGCTTTGATGGAGAATCAAGTGATGTGATTTGATTGACCTGAGAAGGCACTTCCTGACACCGGGCCTGCTGTCCTGGTGCCACATCTACCTGGAGGATCCTCTGTCTGACTAAGGAACTTCACACTACAAGGCCCTTCATCATGCTGTAGCACTTCTAGTAAGTTCCAAAAGCCATCCTTTAGGACGTGAATTCTGAAGATAAGACATAAAACTTGTCGGTCCAAACAAAGGACCATGAAGACATGGTCTTCATCATGGTGATGAAATCCAGGGGCAGAGGCTATTTAACTGCCAACAGTATACCAACATCCCTCATGCAAGTCATGACTTGGAGGACGTGGTTGGAGCAAGGGAAGGACTCAGTGGTATGCTAGAGTAAGTGGTACTTGCAGACTAATCATTTAGTAATGGTTTTGGTATATCTGGTATGGTTTCCTTGAAATTCTACAGGAGTTTTTTGGGCAACAAAGCAAAGATGTCCACACACTTGATTTCTAGCTCCTTCTTCAATAAGTTATGTTTCTCCTTTTTCAACCTTAACAATGTTCTTCATGAAAAAAAAAAAAAAAAGAAGCAATAGACAACAATAGTACCTATGACCTCCTTGGTGTTTCCTATGTGCTGTGTTTCACTGTATGTGATTCACAGGTGTTAGTTAACTCACACAGCACTCACGGGAACCCTGAGAAGTGTATCCCCATCCAGTCTGACAGCTGGGAAGGGTAGGTATGGGAGGGGTAAATTCAAGCTCTACACCTCTAAAACTGTAAGCTGACCATATGACGTTAGAGTTGTTGTTGTTGTTTTTTGGTTTGGTTTTTCGAGACAGGGTTTCTCTGTATAGTCCTGGCTGTCCTGGAACTCACTGTGTAGACCAGGCTAGCCTCGAACTCTCGAACTCAGAAATCCACCTGCCTCTGCCTCCCAAGTGCTGGGATTAAAGGCGTGTGCCACCACCGCACGGCGACGTTAGAGTTTTGAGTAAAGATGAGTAGAATCATGATGATATTCACTTGGGTATTCATGGAAATGATTCAGGAGAAAGCAAGATGCAGCAATACAGGATGTAGCAAGAAAAGGGAGGAATTTCATAATGAATATTGCAGTGTCCGGGGAGAAGGCGGTTTCGAACTGAGACTAGATGAACATGTTCAATGTGTGCTGTGTGTTTGTGTGGAACTACCTAGTGGGTTCTATTCATTTGTACCACTGTGTTAATTAAAAATCTTAACTACAGAAAATAAAATTTAAAAAGCAAATATCTGTCATTCCACCATCCAGAAACAAATCAGTTATTACAGAAATTATTATCTCTCATATTTTAATAAATCAAATCCTTTTATTTTATACACCTATCTTCATTTTTTAAAACTCTAAACTAGAACTATGGTAATTATCATTTGATGCCATACCTCTTTTTAAATAAATTCTATTTGACAATGAGATTTTGTGATATGACTTTTAAAAGGATAATTTCAAAGTTTAAGATTTTGGATGATGTTAACTTTTTAAGATTGTGATGAACGTACATTTGCTTTTCAAATTTGGATTTTCATATTATAAAAAGAGAGGTGCTAGTTCAAGGGTGTGGTTAAACTGTAGAGTTCTTACCTAACATACCAGGCCATGAGTTCCTGGTGTCACATAGACATGACTAGACCTCACTCTAAACCAATGTGAAAAAAATTGGAAGAAAACAGGAATATAAAGAGAGCCTTCTATGCAATGACTCTTGGGCAAGTCCTGAGAGTTCAGTGGACAGTCAATTGTCTCTGGCCTCAAGGTACTTCCAACCAGATTATAGGAAGGACACAGAAATAAAAATCAAGAATGTTGTTCTAAGACTTCTATAGTAAAAAGTCCTCCTCCTACCTTTGCCAAGTCCTGCCCGAGCTTTAACTGTTGGAATTGAAATGTTCCTTCCCTATGATCAGCCCGGGACTTGTGCTCTGGACATATTCCTATATTCCCTTGCTCTGGACTATGTGTTTCTTTTCTCCTGAATCATTCCTACAAGTGCCCAAGAGTGTTTCTAACTATCTTCTACTTAAGTTGGAGAATAGGGAGGTGGCTCAATGGGTAAAAGCACGTGGCACACAACTGTGAGAACCGGAGGCAGGCCCTCAGCATGCATGTAGGCGCTGAGCAGGATGGTTCGCCAATAACTAAAGCAAGTGAGAGGCAGAGGAAGAACCACCCTTGGAAGGTTTGCTGTCTAGACCAGCTGAATTGATGACTGAGAGACCTTGCCCCAACACATAAGAAAGAGAAATACTGAGGAAGATTCTTGTATCAACAACCTCTGGTCTTCACATTCATATGCATACATATGCATAGCTATCTACCAACATGCAAAGCACATAAACACACTCAAAAACAAAAACCCTAAGCAGCATCTCTTGATGTTATGCCCCAGCCTCCATTCTACTATGTCTGCATCTTATTTCCATGGAAACTCTCAGCCTTCTTATCCTTGTCTCCTGTACCTTTCAGGTCAGGCTCATGTCTTCCTGCCTCACTGAAATGCTGCTCATCAGATACACCAGCAGCCAACATCCCAGCCACACCAGGACTACTCTGTCCATCTTACACCCCAGGAAGCATATAGCACAGCAACACCTCCTATTCTTGAAAGTTCCTGAATTCTGATTTCACGGGTCTTTTGCACAGGTCGTACATTCCTGCCTGTCTCACTGGCTAGTCCTTTCAATTTTCTTTGGAGCTCCTGTTTCTAGCTGGCAGAGTGCCTAAAACTCAGGCCTTGGCATCTTTCTCAGTTTACACTCTACCCCCCCATGGGACATACCACCTGGTCCTCATGATTTTTATCATTTCTCAAACTCTACTTTCAAATTTGCCTCTCTCTGTTGAGATCTAAACCTGTATGTTTCTATGCCGTTTCTTGACATGGGTGCTGACTAGATAATTAAATTTCCTGTGCTCACTGTGGAAGACATGACTCCCCTCAACCCCACGAACACTTCCTGCCATGCAGACCTAGTCTCGTCTTCTCAGATAAGGATCCACACTACTAAGACTCAGGTTAAAAGGAAACAAACAAAAACCTCAGCCTTCTTTGGAGACTCTGTCCCCTCTCCACTAGCACCACCACCAGCACTTCCAACTAAGATTCACTATGAATCCTGTGATGCTCAACTGGGTCAGAACTGTGACAGCCTCAGCTCTAGTGACTGTCTCCTGTGGCTGCAAACATTTCAAATTGGTTCCCGTGTTCAGCGTTCATTCTTCACTCCATAGGAAGGTTAACTTTTATCTTTTTTTTTTTTAATGTATGATGGTATTCCATCCAGTCCACATTTAAAAGACTCCAGTGGCTTCCCAGTGCAATTTCAAAAGACTGTACCACAATCTCTAAGGCTCTTGTGCACTGTGCCTGTCTGTCTCATGATTGTCTTGTCTCATTCCTGTCACAGGGCCACTGTGCTCACCATTCCTCTCTCAGAATGGTCCACCTGACCATTGTAGCTACTTCCCAGTTCACTTCTTGGGTTCCCCCTCCCACAATGCTCCTCTCCCTGTATCTCATTCTCTCTGTGAACTGTAGGAGCTAGAACCTACAGACTCACATATGTTAGGCAAGCACTCTGTATCCTTAGCCTAGTAAATGTCTCTTATGTTAACCACTGTTCATGTTGACTCTTAACTGTTTGATGAACATCAAATTAATTAAACATCAAAGCATTTGAATTAAGTATTATACATCTATTTTAAATTTTAGATAAAATAAAGACAATCTTATAATAAATTATGAATAAATAACAACAATAAAATAACAGTTTAGTAAGAATAATGGATAACATAAAAGTTCTTTGTTGTCCATTAGTTGTAATACAGGTAAAACAAATTCAATATAATTCATTGTGTTAACAATCACCTGTTGCTGATAAAACTTGTCCTTCCCTAAATTGAGAGGGTTTATGTTACTCTAAAGTAGAGATATGGGCAAGATCAAGTAATCTTGCTGGGGAAGAAAGCAAGAATCAGTGTTTTGTTCTAACAATGCAGATAAATTCAACTTAACAAAACTTACCTTTTGTCTTACTTTTGTTTGTTTGTGTTTGAGACAGAGTTTCTCTGTGTAGCCCCAGCTGTAGAGGAACTCTGTGGATGAGGATGGCCTTCAAGTCAGAGATCTGCCTGCTTCGGCCTCCCAAGTGGTGGGATTAATGGGGTACACTACCACTGCCTGGCACATAATGATCAACATGCATATGGCTATCAGGAGGGATGTTAACAGTTAATGTAGTTCCTTACGTTTATCTGCAGATGCCAAAGGCTATGTACAGAGATGAGAATGTCAAGTTGTGTGTATGTGCAATGCAGTGGGACATTTATGTTTGGCATGTAACTATTGGCCAGCCCACACATTTTTCTTCAGTTACTTTGGGCTCATGAGAGTAACTAAACACAGAAACCAGTTTGGCTCTTTTCTACATGTCTTCCTCATCAGTACCCAGGAAGCCCTTTCTCTGGCTGCTAAAAAAAACAAGGCTTCCAGTATCCACAAAGCTGGTTGCTGGGCACCAGAGCTTCTATTTGTAAGGAAAAAAGTACTTTCTAGGTGAATCATATTTCTCAAAAAAAGGCAGCTTCTGAATTCAGTGTTCCATGCTTTTGGAGACACATGCAGGCCAGTACAGCATGCATCATTTGCAGTCATTCAATACTGCCATGACTGACAGTTTGAAGAAAGATATTTTTCCAAGATAAAAATAAATGTCTAAATAAGATATATTAAGATAACTTCCAAACAACACAAGCTTTAGGATAATAAAACTTATACCACATTTAAAGGCCAACTTAAACCAAGGTATACACACACACACACACACACACACACACATGTCTTTACAAGACAAATCTGGTACCCTCTGGTGTCATCAGGCACTGTCTACAGGTTCCTCGCACTGATCTCTGATTCATCAAACCCAGACCGTACTGAGACCAGAGCCTAGGTTCCTTATTTAAAAGGGGGTGGGTAACAGCAAGGATTATAAGTATAGGTATTTTTTAAAAACAGACAAACTAACCTAACAGGAGTCAAAGTATTTGTACTAGGTATCTGTACAGCAGAAAATCAACCGGAATGCCACATCTCTCCTGGTTAGGTTTCTATTGCTGTTATTAACACCATGACCAAAAGAATCTTGGGGGAGACAGGATTTATTTCAGCTCACAGCTCTCAGACCACACTCTATCTTAACTGAGGGAAGTCAGGGCAGGAACTGAAGCAGAGGCCATGGAGAAATGCTGCTCACTAGCTTGCTCTCTAACGCATGCTTAATCTGCTTTGTTATACAGCCCAGGACCACCTGCCCAGGGGTGGCACCACCTCCAAAGAGCTAGGCTTCCCCATATCACTCATTAATCAAGAAAATGCTCCACAGACTTGAATCTTCTGGAGGTGTTTTCTCAATTAAGTTCCCTCTTCTTAGAGAAAGCTGGCCTACATCAGATTAACAAAAATTCTAACCAGGACATCCAACTAAACAACGAATTAGGGAGCTAATGAGTCATGTAGGCAATGACGTCACATGCTGTGTTCACAGATGTTGGGTTGGGTTTCCATCTCCCAGCCTTCATCTCTCCAGGGGTAACACATGAAGTCTGTTCCTTCCTACCCCTGAGGGCTACCATACTGAGTCCATGATTAGCATGAAAGCTACCATGATAGTGAATATTACACAGCACCAAGAGAAAGTTCAAGACAAACTGAAAGTCTTGTTTCTATTTAGACATCAGCATCTGCACCAAATATTTCCCTTTAAAGGCAGACAGCTCCAGGAGATGAACCCACAGGAGGAAGCTTAGATTCACTCCATCTTACTGCTGTTGTTCCTGTCTGCAGATGGTCTTTAAGTGCAAATTCAACAGAGAGAACATTTTTCTCTATACCGTGAGAAAGTCATACATCTAAAGAAGCTGAGAAACACTCTGGTTCCATAGTGTCATTTACAAAAAAAAAAAAAAAAAAAAAAAAAAAAAAAAGACTCCCATATATGCGCCACCGGATTGCATGTGGGGACTGTTTTTAAGGTGATATGTGGCTGTTTGTCCAGCTAGGATCAGGAAGTCAGAGGTATGCTTTGTAAGTAGTATTTCAGCCTGCCTTTGCTGAGGAAAGTATCATATCCCATGGTAGCTATGTCTTCCTATCATTCATGCTCCTTAAAACATCTGACGTTTGTTTGTCATGTGTTTGCTGAGTTAAAAAACATGTAAAAGTTAAGATTGTATAAGTGTAAGAACCAATTTATTTTAAAATGATATACAGATCTAGAGAAAATAATGTCAAGGATGGACTAACTGAATCTTTCACAGCTACATATTATTCTTAAATAAAATAACTGGAAAAACTACTTGTGTCAGGTCTGGAGCTTGAAAATATTATCATTATCATTTTATGTATGTGGATGAATTACATATTCATTCTCTTTGCTCTTCTAGTAAGAAATAACACGCATGCAAGAGTAGATTCTGCCATTTCACCCGCTTCAAAGACCATTTAAACTTTTTTTCAATACCCACATCCTTAAATTAGAACTTTGAGTGTTTATTTCTAAGATATTTGCCTGCCATTTCAGTCTTCCTCTGTTCCTCAGTAGAAATAATGTAAATTAAACAAAGAAAAAATCTGTATTAAATCAAACTAAGTTTGGAAGCTTTCATAAAAACCATAATAAATCATATTGTAAATTATTACTTTGTTTAACTTCTTGCTTTTGCCACACCATTTGGCTCTTTTAACAAGCCAGAATTTTGAATCAATAGCAAAGCCTTGTCTTGATGGATGTATGAATACCAGCAAGCAGCAGCATGAGGGACAAGGTTCCATTTAGCAGAAAACACCAGCCTCGCCAGTGTCCTTAGAGAGATGAAAATCTGGGTAGAGAATCTTACCAGGCTGGTAAAATATGGAGTTCTGTGTTGCCCTCTCACAAAGTGCAATATGACCACAAATCAAAAATGGGTTCTGAAAATAAGTGTTGATTATGAAGCCTTTATAAAGGCAATTCTGAAGCTGTCACTTAGAGGGAATTTCCCCCATGTGAAATCACAATGCCTTCCATGTCATTTCTTTGAGGAAAGCAAAAACTCAAGAATGAGAAAATTAAAAATCACATTTTACTTTGAAATATAAAAATAAATATATCTCTGAGGAATGAGAAAAAAATCAAGTACATTTAAATCATTTTATTGCACTGGAAGCTGCCAATTCGCCTGTGAGTTGTTTCACTGCGGATGAAAAGAAATCAAAACACAGGACAGATGTTGAACAAGCCGCATTTAAGTTCCGTCGCACGCTGGCTTTTTCCAAGTGATTTTGGCTTCTCTGTTAAATAAGGTGCATTTTGCTTGATTTTGAGAAGGGAAACATCAGGAAATATTTAAAGGCCAATTGCTGCCAATTAACTTTGATCAGTAAAAGTTCTATTTCAATCTTTGAGATTCTTCTCCTGTCTAAAATAACATACATTTACAAAACCTAGCAAAGCAACAACTTGATGATTAATGCCTGTTGGCGGCCCTGCCACAGGCTTGCTTAGCAGTGAGAGTTAAATAAACAAGTGTCCTGTGAGGGAGGCAGGCAGCCTGGTTTCTGCTCATGCTTTGTCATGATGAGATAGGTGAGAACAATGCCCTTCTTTGTTAGGAACCCAACTAACTACAATCCTGTCTGTTGCTGTCATTCACAGTCAGCCAGACAGCTTAGAGACATTTCCCCCAATAAAATGAGCTGCAGTTAAGACATGAGAAGTCCTAGTAGTCCAAACAGCAAAGGCTGATGCAAACAATCTCCAAACAATCAGACTGGACAGAAAAGTGAAGGAAGAGATCAGTAGGGACAATGCAGACAGTTGTGTAACACCTGCCAGTGTTTAAGGACACGCGTCTCAATGGTGCTTATGAAACCAAGACTTATGAAGCTTCTGAGAGTCATGTTTGATACTTAGAAATCTTGTCATCAAATTTTAATAATGTAGGGTCTGACTTTAAATAGCATGAAGGGGAAGCCCCTTGCCCTATAAGCACTTTGTCTCAATATTCCAATTATATGTTTTAAAAGAGCAATATCCAATCATTCCTTCATAACCGATCACTTACTGTCAGATATGTTCTAAAACAATTACAACTTACTTCTAGGTCATTGAAAAATAGATGTGTGTCTGCCAAGTTGAAAATCATCTCTTCCATTCGTAGTCCCAGGGAAACAGAAGTAGGTGGATCCTAAAAGGAGAATTTTACAGGTCAGGAATTTGTATGGTCATCTCATTTCACATGGAAGCAAAGACTAGAAAAGTGGAGAACACATGCCACTCCAGGAGAGCCAGAAGCCACATTGTGAGTCGTTTATTCCATGTGGAGGCTTTAAGGACTTCCTATAGGAAAGGTTCTTCAAGTATGTTTACTAAGCATCATAAAGAAATAGCTTGCACTCAAGTGTAGGGGTCTTAGGCATATGAAGTAGAGGGAATTTATGCCATGATCCATAAAGAATATCTGCACTTACTATCCAAATATCAGGAAATATAGTCTAGATTACATTTAGAGAGGCAACGAGTAGAAATCTTACTCTACGTGATAAGGCACTTTCATGTTTGCATGTAATCAAACTGCCTGCCAGATTCCAGTCTATTTAACAAAGGAAGTGGTGACTGAGCTGACTTGACTGCTTGGTACCATGATCAGTCTAGGCTGATGCTATGACATCTCCAGGCACCACATAGCTAGGACCATACAGAAGGAAGTGCTAAGCCATGAGGATCCAGTAACTGCTTTATAATGATTCAAGTCATGGCCAGTTCATCTGTCCTAACACCTCTGTCTTAATAACATCTATTGGCATTGATGAACTTGGGGGATATAGAGATAGTGTTATTCTTTTTGATGATATTTCATGTTTAATATGTGAAATTCCACAACCACTATGCTTTATGGTTGTAATCATTTATGCTAAGTAGAAAAAGATCCTCGCTAGAAAGTATTATAAGAAATATATAATCAGTTTCTACAGCTTTTATTGGTACCCCAATAATCACTTTGTGTATACTATTTTAGCTTTTTCCAAAGAATAATAATTTCTTATAGTAATATTATGTAATTACATTTTATTTTCACAATAAACATTTGGAATAAATACAGAATCTACCTAACAGGAGAATCGTAAATATACAAATTATTCCTTCAGGTCGGCCACCCATGCAGCAGGGGGTACCCTTTGTCTCATTATAGTCTTTGAGTCAAGAATCTAAAATTCAAAGAAAACAGCATTCCTCTCTGTCACTATTGCCCAACATGGAGGACGGACACTCCCTGTTCTGTTCTGATCTCAAGACTTGCTCACGCTTTGAACACTGTCCATGTGTTCAGTAAAGCATGTCCTGGAGAATCCATCACAAGACTCGGCAACTGCTGCTTTGGGAGACTGTACTAAGCACAGAAGAGGAGTCCTAGACTGACCAGCTAGGGCATTCCTCTATTCTCCCACAGACTAACAGAGCAACAATCACAATAAAAGTTTTGCCTCACACTTTGCCACGATCCAGCCATCTTTATACACCTAGCAGAGAAGAGGGAGCTGGGATGGAAGTATGGGACGCAGACTCTGCACTCCTCTCAGGATAACCAGCTGAGCTCAGCACCTCTGATCAGCCCCGTCCTACTCTCACCACCCACTTCACTAGGTCCACCCACATTGTTAGAGCCACCCAGCACCACCTACTTCCTACTTTTGTAGAGATGGAAAGGAAGAGGGTAAGGAAATGTGGAAGGATGGCATCCCCAGCCTCTCCATTGCTCTGCTAATTGACTGACAATGGAAAAGAGACAGAAGACAGTACAGTAGAGAGTCAGAGAAATGAAAGCAACTCCTACGTCAGGTAATTCTAACTTTTCACTTCCCTTACATTGTCCTTGCTTAATGTCTCCTGATATCTAAGAAAGGTCTCATGTTGTACAAGGTTGTAAATATAGTTTACAAATAAGTAAAGCAAACATACAACTAACTCATTTAACTTTTGGTTTAGAGGAAACTATGCACAAGGATCTGTCAATAAATATCCTAGAAGAAACCAACACTAAATATCCAGAACAGAACTAATTAGCTAGGACAGTTCAAACAGCTGTTTCTAAAACAAAACATTAGACTATGGTATACAGAGGCCCTAGACCAGTGGTTCTCAACCCTCCTAATGCTATAACCCTTTAATACAGCTCCTCAGGGTCCTTTAATACAGCTCCACAAATATAAAATTATTTCATTGCTACTTTACAACTTCATTTTCATTGCTACTACATACATGTAATTTTGCTACTGTTACAAATCATATTGTAAATATCTCATATACAGCCCTAAGAAAGGTTCATTTGATATCCAAAGGGGTTGAGACCCGCAGGTTGAGAACCACAGCGCTAGTTCAGCCCAACGAAAACACCCTGTCTTGCTATAGAGCGTTGCCAGCAAGTCTTTTTATGTGGTGAGGGTAGAGACTTACCATATCTATTTAACTGCCAACCATGAAATATATATACCTCATAGTACTGCTGCTGTTAAAAAGACTTATTTCTTCTGATATGGTTGCTTATTTACATGGGCATCAAAAGAATTACTCTATCACTTGTTAACATGTAGTATCCTTTAACTTTTCTTCATAAGTTATAGAAACAGCTTGCTTGTTGTTAATATCTTTCTTCCATGGCTTTTATACTTGCCACTTTATAGTATTGTTTCAGACAATTTCCTACAGCAAAAATACATGTTGGCAGTTAGAAAACAGGAGAGAAATCTAGACTAGGAAGGAGGTTTATGGAGAATAGTATTCTTAGACATCTTTTAAGGAAGTTAAAGAAACAAACAAAACCATGATCTAGTCCTCTCCTCTTTTCTCCCCTCCACTACTTTCTCCTCTCTTCTATCCCCTCTCCCCATCTCTCTCCTAAATCTAGACCCTCCTCAGCTGTTACAGAAATAAAAAAAATAAGTGAAATACGAATTTGGCAAAACATACCATTTCTTGCTACCTGAAGCATCCTCTGATGTCTTCCAAGCTTACTCTACAGTTTGCAAAGTAGAGCCTGAGAAAGTCATTCCTCCTTGACATCTCAACATCCTTAAGAGCTATATTTATGCATGGAAACTGACCTAACAGGTGCAAAGACGTCTCATGCTGTTTCACCCAAGGGAGACTAGCAAGTGGGGAAACAGACAGCTTGCCTGGATTTGCCTGAACAGTTTGAGCAGTCAATATTATCTCAGGACAGATTTTATTTTCATATCATAATAAATATTATTTTAATACCTTTATGCTTTTTTAAAAACATGCCTGATGTAAATTAAATGTGAAGAGAGCTAATCCTGGACCATTAATAAATTAGCCTTAGCTGGATGGCTTATTTCGGAAAATTCAGAAGAAGAAACAAAACAAAACAAAACAAAAC
The DNA here is from genome assembly GCF_004785775.1 of Grammomys surdaster. NCBI lineage: Eukaryota > Metazoa > Chordata > Mammalia > Rodentia > Muridae > Grammomys > Grammomys surdaster. The sequence goes on along the minus strand of NW_021604566.1, from coordinate 12,241,256 downwards.
AAACAAACTCTCCACATTCTTGGACCAAAAGTGAGACATGGAAATCACCATGTCTTTGGCTTAATTTCACTTTTCTTGAAATATGCACTTCTCTTGCAATAACAGATTCCAGGGCTGCAGTTGTGAAAAATTCAGAGCTTTGCCCTCTCTTCAAATTAATATCTCATTTTAAGAAAGGCTCATTACCAAATGTTTCCATTGTCCCTCAGGGGCATTCTCCACTGCTATCCTTTCTCTTCTTGGCATTTTTAAAGCACTGCTTTCCCTCTTACCACTTGTGAAAATTTTGAGCTTTGTCCCATCCTTGAAAGAAGTAACAAGTACCATCTCCTTGAAAGAAGAACTCATTACTAAATGTTTCCCTTGGTCAGCTTCTGAGGCATTCACCACTGCTGTCTACTCTCGCCTTGACATTTTTCCCCTCTTGGTGTCAAGGACACCATTGGTCTTTTCTGTGCATCCATTTAGAATCTGATTATCTATCATTTGGTTAGAATCTGATCACCTATCAATCATTTGGTACTCGTTCTTGGGCTTCATTTACTCTATAGTCAATTCAGGCTGCCATGAGACTGAAAGAGCCTCCTGGTTCCAACCATATCAGACTTGAGATATTGACTATAGGATCACAGATTTATCAGCTATTGTTCCCCTGCCTATAAAGCACCTGAAGCTCAATGTCTGTCAAGTCAACTTCATCATATTTCTCCATGCCTAATGTATCCCTTCTTTACAAGAATGGTATCTTACCAACCTCAAACTGTGGCATTTTAATAAACATCATTCCATCCCTAAAACAGCCAATCACAGTGTTGTGATACAATGTTTCAACCTGGAATTCCCATATTCCCTACCTTCTTCCACATCTTTATGTTGTGGTTTTGCTTCATCCATGGGTCCTTTCATTGTATTCATCACTGGGATCTATCTCATAAGCTATCTCTCTCCCGCTTTTTTAAAACAAATATCCAAACATTATACCCTAAACAAAAGACCCATAAATGTCTTATCTTTGTTTACTTCTTCAGTGTATGCCTTGTTTTTGGTTTGTCACTAAATACTTTCTTTAAAAGACAGGTAGTTAGAAGACTGATACCTACTATCTTAAGGCTATATTTATTTGTTATAATAGATACAGTTATTCTATAAATATGCCTTAAATATATCAATTCAGATGGATATAAATCAAATACATAAGTATATATGAATTTGAAGATGTTATATGTTTAGACATATTTAATTATTGTATAATAACAAAGCAAGTGGTTCTGATGAAAATTCTCACCATATGTCTGAGGCAAAGGAACTGCCAATCAAGGGATCTGTTCTCGGAGTTTTCCTACAGTATTATATTCTGTTTTCTGATTTACCTATGTTTTCATGCCCTTCCTGAACACCATTTCTCTGCAAGCCTGATTCAATTCTATTTGTTTTTTCTCCACCAGGCTCTGCAGTAACATGGAAGCAAAAACATTTATTTCTCAATTAAATTTGGAAATACATGTGAAGTTCTAGACTAGTATGTGACAGATTACAAGCAGCCAAGGTCATTCCAATGATTGCTGTCATTTCCATTGCTAATATTATAGCCACAGTTCTGTGATTGTCCAAAAATAGGATTGCAGGCCATGGCTGCAGGAGATACATTATATTCTACATTTGATCTGAATGGGGGCTTTAAGCAAGAGCTACTCTAAGAAGGCACATCCTCTGAATTTCATTAGACAGAAGCCAATGAATAATTTCTGTGGACCTCAAGGGTCTCTAAAGTCGCATGGTGAAATCTTCATCCACAAGGTTGTATACTAGAAGACATACAGTAGAACCTTTATGAGGCTGGTCCCACTAGGAGGTCCTCAAGTATGTTGGGCATGTATTTAAAGTGGAAAGTGAGATCCTCTTTTTCATTTCCCAGGCATATGGACACTTGCTTGTCTTTGCTAAATTCCCTTACTAAGATGTGCTGCCTACCCAAAACAATAGTGCAAATCATTCTTGGATGGCTGCTTCCAAATCCACAAACCAGAATATATCCCCCTTCTTTATAAACAAATTATCTAGAGATTTGCTGCAGTGTTAGAAAACCAAGAAACATGGTCACTTATAAGAGTTAATGGTGATGTTTAGTGAATCATGAGTTCAATTCTATTGTAGTTATTACACCAAGGCACATTCTACAGTTTTTTTTACACAACTTTTCATGCCAATATTTTAAGACTAGTAATGTTTTTCAGAGCCTAGTCAAGTTTTGGTGGAAGCTCAGTTGAGATATTTATCATAACCACCCTTAGGAGGGACTACCATACATTCTCCCAAAAGATGCCAGCCAAACTTTAGGGCACATAGCTTTTATCAGCATGTGGGTGGCACAACTCCAGGGTGGTGACAATTGTGTCACATACCCTAAAGATCTAGGAATTTAGGAAAAGAAGTCATGCCAATGAAATCTACATGCGTTCATAAAAAATAAAAGGTATATGTGAATGTATACACAGATTGAAAGCCAAGAAAAATAGGATGAACTGTAAAAATACATAGAAACCTTGAACAAAGATACTCCACAAAGTAAGGGTCAAAGAGAATGGCCTGGACTTAGTGGAAAGACCCCTCGAGTTCACAGCTGATGTTACACTCAATGGTTAAAGTCTAGAAATGTTCTAGGATCAGCAATAAGGCAGAGACACTGCTTTTGCCACATCCACTTAACGCAGTACTGGAAGGCCTGAGCAAAGCAATTATACAAAAGAACAAATGAAAGATCTGTTTGCAGTGACTTACTTATATATGGAGAGTAGCCCAAATACCCTGAAATTGCTAGAAAGAATATATTCAGGATAGTTTCAAGATTCACATTAACATGAAAATTAATTGTGTTTCCATACACTAATGGTCAGTCAGGGACAGAAACTAAGAAAATTATTTCATTTACAATAACAACTATAAAAGTCAACAAGTAACTGAAGAAACCAAGAAGAAAAAAACCCAACACTTGTGAAGTATAAACTGAAAATAAAAAAATTTATGTAAAAATAATAGAAATACATAGAAAAAAATAATTCTATGCTCATAGACATAAGATACATCAAGATGTTAATACACAGTGATTTATAGATTTAGTCCACTTCCTAGCAATCATTATTTTTGTATAAATAAAAAAGAAAACCATTCTAAAGTTTCCAAGAACCCTCAAGGGAACTTAAGTAGTCAAAAACAGTCTTGAAAAAACCCAACAGAATCAGCAGTCTAACGCTGTTAAATTTAAAATATATTATAAGTCTACAGTAAACAAAGCAATGTGTTTTTTTAAAAAAGTAGAATTTTGTATTAGTGGAACAAAAAGGCCAGAAATAAATCCCTGTCCATATAGCTAAATTATTTGTGGCAGTGGTGTTAAGTCCTTTCAATAGTCTCCACTACATCTGGATAGCTAGATGCAAGAGAATGAAGATGGGTCTTTACCTTAACACATACAGACATTAACTCACAATAAATCAAAGACCTAAACTGTAAGTCATTTGGAAGAAAGCTTTCAAGTCCTTGGATATGGCAAAATTTTCTTGATGTGACATCAAACATGCAACAAAAGAAAAGAGAGATTTGCCATCCTTAAAATTAGAACCGTGTTTGTGTGTGTGTGTGTGTGTGTGTGTGTGTGTGTGTGTTTTCAAGGGCACAGACAACTGAATTAAAAGGCAACCCAGAAAATGAGAAAAATATAGAGTTCTTCTTACACCTGGTAATAGATTAGTGTCCATGATGCCTGGAGAATGGCTTCAATTCTAAGAATTACAACAGCCAGAATGGGGGACGGTCATGATTTTTCCTTTGCTCATGACACTTTGGACTGAAAAGACTTTTTAAAATCTTTAATCACACTTAAAGCATCTTACAAAGGTTTTAAAACCCTCCTAAAACAGTGCTTGCTAGGACTTGGGTAATCTGTACCCAGAGTGGGAGAGGTTTAGCACAGCACAGGAGTTAAGTCTCTGCTCTGCCTGTGTTTACTTGGCTTGCTTCACTGTACATAGTGTTCTTCCCCGGAAGCAAGAATGCCTATGTCTGTAACTTAAGCCATAGGGTCTCATCTCAGTAATTTAGGATGCTATAGTCACACTGCAGAGGTGACACTGGAGAGGATCAATCTTAGTATACTTCAGGAATCACAGTAACACTAGTGTGTCTCAATAGGGCCATTAGTATTTTGCTTTTGCTTGTGGGACTCCTAAAGATCCCGAGTGCCCACTCCGCCCAATAGCCACAATTCCAGAGTCATCATTTGATCTCTATTACTAGACATTTCACACTATGCAGGTATCCATGGCTTCTAGGAAGTACTTCTCATGGCTAACCCAGGGACATAGGATGCCTCATTGCTATTGTTAGTCCTGGGCATATTCTGTAGCTTCACTATTAGTTATATGGTGACACTGGTTTTATTTCACTCCAATAGGAGGCTATTGAAGCTTTATTCATCCTTTAGCAATAATCACCTTTATAAGAAATTCCTTGGGGGTAAATATTGTGATTATGTGCTTCTAACTGTACAGGCCATTAGTATCTCAGACTAGGATAGTGGCCTGGGGAGGTGTCTTCTGGTACCACAGTAGCTACAGTTTTGTCTATGTTCATGAGCAGGCCACTTATATGGAGTCCATTTTTCTGATTTACTTCATGGATGTTTTAATGATTACTAACCATTGATGGGCTACTCTATGACACAGGGGGAAACACTGAGTACATCCACTATTTCTGCTCAGACAAATTCTTTCACTGGACTTTAAAGTTTATGTAGTCCTAACAAGGTACTAGCAATAGATATCACATTGTAATAAAACCTGCAGCTCTAGGGTAGAAAGGACAATAGGTTCATTGTTCTGTGAGACTTACTAGATTCTGATGATGAACATCAAGTCCCTGCTCCCATCTTGGCTCTTTATACTGAAAATGGCTGCAGTTGTATCCTTACTGAAATTCTAGTGTTTTCATATAGAATTTGAACTTAGCTACTATGTAAATAAACACTGTTTGGAGATTCTAGGTCATCATCCCCAATTATCTTGCCTTATCAGCAAGTTACACTATTTTATGTCACAGCTGTTATGATTAGCTTTCACACTTCAAGGGAAAGACCCAGCAGGAGCTCTGTAATTTCATGACTGAACAGCTGAGTAAAGATGTCATGAAGTTGCTTGTCACTTTCCGTGGAACACAGCTTGGTGAAATGATCAGAAAACAGATTTCAGTGCTTTTGAAAGAAGTGGCAAAAGCAGCCACATGCTTGTACATGACTTTCTTATACAATGGCAGCTTCATCTCTGTGACAATGGGATCCTTTTATACCCAAGGACTACCTAGAGCCAGCTTGCCCCTGCTGCTTGATTACAGTTCACACTGCTGAGCAGTCAGAGCGTCTGCTGAGGGCTCACTCCCTTCCTCAGTTCTCTTTGCTACTCGTCTTTGATCGGTTTAGGTTCTCACTCCTGGAGCTTCCTGTATACCCAGAGCAGTGAAAGGACATTCATCAAACACATTGCAGCAATTAATGTACAGAAGACCAGCGCAATCTCTGCCACATCCATGAATGTCCTGCCTACTGCTGGAGATGGAAGAGCTGCACACGGGACACTATGGGCACAACCTGCCGGAGCAAAAACATGGAGCACTCCTCACCAGCTAGCTTCAGGCCACACTATTCTCTATTTTTAGTGGTAAACACAACCCCCTATAGACTCAAGGCCACCTCAGAAATTGGTTTTTATTCATTTTCTCAAGGGGGGGAAACAACTTTTGGCTCAGAGTTTGCTGCCCCTTAAGACTCAACAAAAGTTGAAACTTGAAGGAAATTCCACTTTTCTTTTTGACTTTTACAAATGAGATTCTGAACGTTTTCTTCATACAGAAGACAAACATCGTTTCTCCTTTGTCTACACAGCTTTAATCTGGACGTTTCTCTAGCAATTGCCACAACTTTGTACGGAACCTCATTTAAAAAGGTACACCCTGAGCTATTTAGGTTTGACTGAATAAAGGCCAAATATCACAGTAGATTCATGAAGTCCAAAAGTCATTTCAGTTTTATTATAAAAATCTTTATTATAAGAAATTTACTATCTTTAGATAGAAATGTTGGTGAAGAGTTTTCATTGCTTGGGGAGCCTGAAAAATTCTTCCAGTTCTAATGAACTTCTGACTTATAAGCCATGGTTAATTAAAAATCAGAATAACTTACCAAATAAATCACATGTTAATTGTATAAAATAAAAACAAAAAAACCCCTGAATTTTGATATTTACACTGTTATCATGTTCCCATTTTCAATGTATACATATGTTTAAAATATATGCTGTCTAATATATTGCTTAGCTAATTCCCATGCATATATCCTACTATTCCTTCAAAATTGAGGCTACACCAATCCCTAGCAATCACTCTGCTGCTTTGAAGGGCAAATTAAAATATATCTAAAGCATATCACATTTTTTAAGTTGCTATTTATTCATCTTAAACCTATGAAAAGAACTTCTACAAAACAGCTCAACTTTCACAGAAATTACAAGTAGGCGCTCTGGATATGGTGCTTCTATTTTGAATTCGTGCAAGTGCACCTAGGGCTATTAAGTGTTAAGCGCTGTCTGCACGGGTTCTATGTGGACAGCAAAGCCTGGCAGGCAGCAGTCACTGCTGACTGGTGAGCATGAGCCGGCTTACAAGGGTATGTCAGCAAAATATGAAAACCATGCTCCAACCAAGCACAGGTCTTTGGGGGGGGGGAATACCAATCAAATGAAAGAAAAAAAATATTTTTTTAAGCCCCTTAAACAATACCTACTTAGAATGCTAATACTACAGCCACAAACAGGGCCTGATTGTCATTTAAAAATTGCCTCTATTCAGGAGCTTTTGTATTGAGAGAAAAAGAGGCCACAACCAGGAGTGGGCACTCTGAGTACTGAAGTGGTTTATTTTTAAAGCTCCATGCTAGTTGTTCACTGGACGGAGTTTGAGGGTACACTTTGTAAATTTCACTTATCTGAGAAGAAAAAAATATTGTGAAATGTTATTTAATTTACAAAACACTGTAAAAAGGTTACTCAAGTGGTATGCTCTACTTCTAAGTCCCAAGTCTCCCCTGAAGTCTCTTCCTACCTGAAAGGCACCCAGGGGATGGTGGCTTTGTTCAGAGAGGGAAGGCCCTCTCACTGGGTAGCTGGGGTGAAATGCTATGTTTGGAGTGTTGGATGCAGTTCTATTGTCAATTAGGAAATAATCCATGAGAGCCTGCACACGTCTGAGAAGCAGATCATGGCTGAACTATGGCCTGATTGAGCCAGACACAGAAAATCCAATGGTGTTAAGCAGGTCATTTTACCTGATCCTAGCCAGTGGTCATTTTTTTTTCCTTACTTAAGAGATGCCTTTTCAATATCAAGGAAATAATACCTTAGTAGAGAATTAAGAGAAAGACCTTCACCATTATAAAAATTAATTTCAACTGTGGAGAAAACCCAATGAATCCCAAGCATGGGACAATTGCCAAGACAATGGTATAAAAAGGAAGGTAAAGGATGAACAGTAGTGTACACCCAGCCAATTGGCCTCACACTCAGGCCCCACAGATGCCAAGGGCAAGACCCACAGCTAAATCCAATCAAAGGAGCTATCAAGATCTCATTGGTGACCACTCTCCTATCTCTCCTTCTCCTTTCTAGTGTTACTGCCACCCCTTAGACTTTTATTCCTTCCTACGATAAGCACTGCACAATGATCTTTGCTATCAGATTAGTCTCCGCTGTACAATTCCATTGTGTCAGTACAGCGCGTGGTATTTCTCATGGCATCATGGTGTAAGCTGTTCACACTAAATTCTGCCTACAACTCCCTTTTGAGGGTTGGGCCAATTTGAAGACTATGTTTTATTCCTGGTGTTGTCTAGAAATAGATGTATTTCCTTGTGTGAGTAATGTAATTTTTCCCCCGATAAATTTCTTCATTGAAAAAGTCTGAGACAGCAGCATAAGCCTTAGAAGTTGGATGAAGCTTCACCAGCCTCATGACCATATCGACACATTTTCTGCTATTCATTTTCTCCAAAGATGATCCTTTATGCTTTATAGATATGGGGTTTTTGGTATATATTTTTGTTCTAACAAAATATACAGGGCCACCCATCACATGCACTAGACTTCGAAACAATAAATAACAGGTTTCTGACAGGCAGTGCTATCAGTATGTTTTTTGGATGCTTTGCATTGTTTTCCAGCAACATCTAGGATTGCTTTCACTTTTTAGATGGGGTCATCAAGGAAGCAGAAGTGTCTGGGATCCAAGGTGCTTTCTGCAAAGCCTCGGAAAAAGGAAGATGGCCGGTGATGGCAGACCGAGCAATGGTGAGGGGCTCTTGTGATTCTGCTCCTTAGCTCCTTTCCAATTTGCAGTGGTGGGCAAGCAAAGCAAGGCTGGACTGATGAGGGCAGCCAGTTATGCTGTCCCTGTTGATGCTATGTGTCCCTGAAGCTCTGAGTTAAGAGGAAGTTGATGGTAAATAAAGGGAAAGGAGTGGCATTGGGACAAGAGTGAGACAAGGGAAGAGGAGGCTCTTTCAGTTGAGCATGGCTTTGATGTTCAAGAGACTGATATTTTCATTTAGGTTTGTTTTTGTTTTTTTGTTTTGTTGTTGTTTTTTGTTCATTTGTTTTTTGGCTGCCCTAGAACTAGATCTGTAGATCAGGATGGCCTCCAACTCACAAAGATCCACCTGCCTCTGCCTCCCGACTGCTGTGGCATGTATTATCACTGCCCTGCTTGTTTTGAGGTTTTATATTCTATGCCACCCTACAGCATCTGCAGGTTGTATTTGGAACCATATGATATCTCCTCATATTGAGCCAATTTAACATTAACATACAAAGAAGAAATCCTTTGGGATATCTGTCTCCTTCCAGGTCCTCAGACAGCATTGGTGCTCTTTGCTAGGGTGATTAGAGACCCCAGGGAATGTGGAGATGATTTGGGGCTCACTCACTGGTCAGAGTTGAGAACTATCACTGTGACTGCTATATGTTCACTAAGCTCATGGTCTGTTTCACTCTTTGCACAGGGAGAGACGTCATAGCAGAGCTGTGTGATACTTCTAGTCCTGTCTATGATGCCTTCCCTCATTGTACAGCTCAGCTTTTCTCTCTATGGACTGATCGCTGATGAAAGGAATCCCAGAAATCTCTATACACTGACCTTTGCATCACCAAACCTTGCTTAAACAAAGCGTGGAACTTGAGAATACTGAATAATTGACGTATCATTGAGCTGGGATATGGCACAGTTGGTAGAGTTCTTGCTAAGCACATGGGAGGCCTCTGCATACGTGGGTCTCCAGCACTGCCCAAACCTATGGTCACACAACTTGGGAGGAGGAAGCAGAAGGATCAGAGGTTTACGGTCATCTTTAATGTATGAGGCAAGCCTGGGTTATATAAGACCATGTCTCAAATAGAAAAGTTTAATTGTGTTTGCACCATTACCTATTATGCCTGTTTGTTAGAAGGCATTGCATCCTTTCTGATGAATTTGCTGACCTGAACTACCCCCTAGGCTTCAAATTCATATAACTGATGCTTATGTGGCTTGATCTCACAGGCAGCCACAGTGCTGCTGTGGTTCCATATCCCAAAGAGATGAGGAAGAGGAATTAGAACAAACTCAAAGTTCAGAGAAGAGGATAAACCTTTCTCTGAGGGGGCAGAAAATCAATGTTTTAGGCTTGCATTTCCTGTGGCACATATTCTTGTTTTGTTTTGAAAATACTTTAATAATGAAATAAGCCTCTTGGCTTAAAGAAGCTGCATAAAGCAGGCTGTGGAGCATATTTGGCCTATGGAGTAGGGTCTGTCAGTCTCTGGTCTAAATGCTGAAAAACTGTGAGATGTGGAAATTGCATGAAATACAAATCCTGAAAGTATAGATCTGGTTTTCTTGGAACATGGCTGTGTTTATTTCTTCGACATCGGCAGTTGCTTGAGCACTGTCAGGGAAGAGTGGGATGGTTATGCCATGACTGTGGCTCTAGTTTTGTTCCAAAGTAGAGGCAACAATTGTAAGTGTCTAGACCATCTTGGGAATTTAGCATTGTCTGTTAAACAAAGGAAGAGGAAGCAACTATCATCACTGGCCTTCTGGAATACCCAGATGAGATGGTCTAGAAGAACTGCTTTTATCACTACCTCACCCCCCATGCAGTAAATGCTTATACCCCCTAGAGAGGCGCAGGCAGCATAAGGTCACAGTGATATTCGAGAGCCTCTTAGAACCTTGGCATGTTCTCCCACCAACACTGAAAGCACAGCTGGCAGCTCAGCAGGTGGGATGCCTTTCTTACTATTGCTTTTTGCTATTAATGAGACATGGTGTAAATGTTGGAGCGATCCTGCTAGCCAAGCATTAAGCTTGGTGGATGAACAGTTGACTCTTAATCAGAATATGAACTTGAAACTGAGACAGATACACTTGAACTTAAATCTCCAATTTCTATCATACCATAAGACATGTCACATAGTGTAATTCATGAGGTTGAAACCACTGCCACTGGCAATTTCGCTGGGATTCAAGAATTTTGTTGTTCCCCCTCTCCCAATACTTAAGACAAGGGATTTGCTGCTGCAGTTATAGTTGACAATAAAGTCTCATCTATATTCAAATATATGTATTTATAATTTGATATGAGTTACATATAATATTCTGTTTTAAATATTTTGTGTGTCATCTCAAATCCTGTTGATTCATAACCTATGATTTAAGCTTGAGATCAAGCTAGGAGAAGGGTTACATGCCTGTAATCCCAGCACTTGGGAGGCAGAAGCAAGATCAAGGTGTTTGAGGTATCCCTTGACTTCATAGGTAGTTTCAGGTCAGCCTGGGCTACATAAGACTGTCTTAAACAACAGTAACAGCAACAACAAACTAACAAACAAATAAAACAGCCTCTTAGCCTGGGAAGAGAGCTTCATAGCATCACTGAGACAGATGCAGATTCTCACAGACAAACATTGGACAGAGGTCAGGGACCTCTATAAAAGAGTTGAGGGAATAAGGCCCTCAAGGTGATAGCAACCCCACAGGAAGACCAAAAGTGTCAACTAACTGTACCCCTGGGAACTCCCAGAGACTAAGCATACACAGGCTGATCCAAAACTCTTCTGCCCCTCCCCCACCCCCTGCCCCAGCACACATGTAGCAGAGGCCTGTCTCATCTGAGCCTCAGTGAGAAAGGATGCACCTAATCCTGCAGATACTTGATGCACCAGGGTAGGGGGAATAGCAGGGTGGGGGGAAAGGGGAAAAGGGGCTGGGGGGTGAAGGGAGGAACTCTGTGAGGGGGTACCTGGAGGGAGGGCAGCATTTGGGATGTAAATTAATTAATTAAAAAAATAAACATTTAATAAAAGGAAAAACACAGTTTCTCACAAACATGAGAAGAAAAAGAGTAAGTGTTGAGGGATCAAGGCACGTGTGTAAAGATACTTGCAACGTTTTCTCATGAGCAAGGACTCTGCTGGAGTCATCTCCATGAGAGTAAGTTGAATACTGTTAAGTTTGGGGTTTATAACTCAATATTGAAAATTGGATTATATTGTCTGTTTTAAGGAGAACAAACTACTGAAGGGAGGGACCTAAATTTTCTCTAGTAAAATTTAAGAATTTTGATTTAGCTTCGAAACATGTATTAAAAATGCATTAAACAAAAGTGGCTAGAATACAGATTTCTAGAATCCCTCCGCTAAGGACAGACTCTACATTCCTGCTAGTAAGTGCTATTTCTTTCCTTTGCCTTGGTAGGCTGTACAGAGCACCCTCTTTTTGTCCTTACCACCTTTGTTACAAAACAGCACTTCCATATAACACTCAGCAAGCATGCTTTCTTCCCACAGCTAGGATTACACAGGAGGTGGGATGGTCTCCAACCTTTGAAGGGGGTATATATCGCTATAACACGCTCTAGTTTTACATTCTATCTTCCAGATCCTGTATCCCCTTACTAAATGGCCCACTCATTGAGTTGCCTAAGCTACTCTGACTAAGCTCCTTCTCAGGTATCTGGTTCCCATAGAGACAGAACAGCCACCACTTTGTTCAGCATTCATTTCTTTCTATGCATGTAGAGGAAGGCGGAGCCACATACTTACCCGACAATGGCCAAGAACATAAGTAAATCTGCACTCCAAAGAGGCAGATTGCCACTAAGCTACCTTTAGACTGCCAGGAACAAAAGGGATGCAAGCTATTCCAGTCTGCTTGGTTACTATCATTGTTTGGAAGAATTCTGAACAAACCTCATAGTTTTCAAGGAGTGATCACCTAATTTGAGAACAACTTCTACCCAATTCTAATATCCCCTAATGAGGGTAATATTAAGTAAGTCCTCTTTCATAGTTCTGGCTGCCTCTCATTTCCTTAGCAATGAATATCCCTGAAAGTATCTCCCAGGTTTTTCTGATAATCAGTTCATCCTATATGTGACTATTCTCTCAGTGTCAAAGGACACAGCCCAGGAATCACTCTTCTCTTTCATCTACTTTGTTCTGCCCTCTGCCCCAGTCCAAGTCTTCATCTTATTCTCTACTCACAACACAATCCAAAATCCAACCATCCTCTCTAGACTGATCGGAAACCAGATAGATTATTTCTCTTCCCCTGCCATTAACTCTCCATGCACAGGTAAAGTAATCTAAAGCTTTAAATCACTTTCTCCACTGAGGACCCCCTAAAAACCCCCACTAATGACTTTCCCTGTTTCTAGTAGTGAGATCTGTCTTCAGCAGATGGCTGGGAGACCCTGTGTGAACTTCGCTTTTTTTCCTGACACAACTTTAGAAAGGCTTCAACGCTGCACTGTTTCTCAAGCCCTTTCATTCCTCAAACTCTTCCATGCTCCTGCAATTGGTATTTCTTCTGCTTAAAACCATTACTCCTGAGGTCATGCTGGCTTCAGAAGCCAAGTTATGAGACTACTCAACAGGAAAGTTCTATCCTGGGATTCCACATGGTGGATGTAGAAAGTTGACTTCCACAAGTTATTCTATGACCTTCAAGTTCATGCCATGGCATGTATGCACATGTGCACACATATATACATATAATAAAAGCAAAAACTTGAAAAATAAAATGGGTTTTTCTGAAGCATAAACCCAATCAATGTGTCAATGAAGGAACCAATTAGAGCCCTAGTCTACAAAATGTATACATATGACTTATGGAAGTAATATGGGAAAGAAAAAATCAATAAAAAGCAAACTATATCATGTGTCCTATTACAATAACAGTAAAGAAGAAAACAGATGGAATACTATTTGAAGAAGTATCAAAATACAAATGGCGGACACTTTCAGAACCCCTTTAATACACAGGGCATTACTGAGAGAGCATTTTGTCTCTACATTGCTAAGAACTGAAAGAAAAAAAAATCTTAAGGCAATGGTCCCAATCTTAGTGGGAACTCCACATGCAAACCAATGATTTATGGCCACAGGCAGCCAGGAGGTCACTAGGCTGTGTGGTGCCACCACCTTATTCTATACAGGCCCTGTCTGTGGCTCTGACAGTGGCCACTCTCTCTGTATTTCAGTGTGGTAGATAAAAGCCTGTGACTCTCTGGGTGGTTTTCAAATGCTGCATGTGTAAACAGCTACTCTTCTCAACACTTCTGAGTGAGCTCCAGACACCACTAGCTTTCTTCTTTAGGGGTAACTGAGACATCCTGTGACTTAGTTAAGATGATTGTCAAGGCTCTACTATTTATAAGTTATAATTAGCTTTATGTAGTAGTTTTAAAAATACTGATTGATACAATTATAGTATAATTTTGTATTGTACTTAATACAAAAACACCACCACAAACCCAGCTAGAATTTACTGAATCCTTACTGTGTGTTCACTGCCTAGTTCAAGTTTCTTTTTTCTTTCTTTCTTTCTTTTTTTTTTTTTGTTTTTGGTGTGGGGGTTGCTGGTGGATTATCTGACATAATTTTCATTGTCTTCTCACAGGGAATGTATTTAAGCCTGAGATGGGCTACACAGGACTTTACATAGATCACTGGATAGAAACTCAAATGATGGGACTGTCCAGCTCACAGGAATGTGTGTGCACATGTGTATTCACAAACACTCCAAGGCTTTTATAATTAGATCTATTGCTAATAATTTGAAACTTGGACTGTGAAGCTCAAGGGATAATGTTTCTCTTTCACCCTAGACTTAAGTCAACCTCAGAGACTAAATGTATTTTTATTGAAATAAATACCTGTTAAAAGAATGATTACACTATTGTATCTGTAATTAGAGTTTGTTACCTGTTGATAAATCTCTGGTCTCACTAATATAAGAATTTGGTGTCTTGGTTTCCAAACCAATCTTAGCTTCAAGGATCTAGGACTCATTTCTTTAGCCATTAAAAATGATATGTATGCATATGCAGGATAATTTTAGAAAATACCTATGTCCAATTTAAATAACATGGTTTTGCATGGCTAAAGTGTTTTAAAACCAACAAGCAACACATTGCAAACAATTTCTAAGGTTTTAGGAAACCCAAATACCATAACACTAGCAAGCAATCTCGGATATTATTCCTTACCAATTCACCAAAATAAATACCACAATAAACAGATTAAATAACTCTAATAAGGGAATATTAATATTACTGTCATTCAGGAGCTTAGTATTATATAATATTTACATTAATTTAGCCCAACAGAAAACGGTCACATAAAAGTATTCATAGCAGATATCTTAAAAGCAAGATACCAACCCTGCTAATCACTGTACATAACAATAAATGACACTTGCCCCACTGAATGCTTTAAGAATAAAAGACAGGGCAGAGAGCAAAAGCACAACCAAAAGTCTTAGCTTGTTACGTGTTTTAAGAAGCATCCAATCACTTTTCTCATGGAGGAAAAAAACAAAGCATAAGCTAAATGTAATCTGTCTCATTTTTAAGGCATAGAAATAATCTTTCCTTTTCCCCACTTGTAGTTTTGCCTAACTTATGTACTTGGCCACACTAATAAATTATGCTCCTTTTAATATCTTAAATGCATTGCTTAAACTTAAATGCCATTCATAGGACAGAAATCAATAAATAAATTCAAGGCACATTTACTTTAGAGCAATCAAAGCTGGTGCTTGGTGTACTCACCCTCCCGTATCTGTTGGCGTAGGACCCCGTGAGCAAGGAGTGGAAAACAATGATTGTCTCATCCAGGTCCCAGATGAACACTCTCTACGAGGAAAGGGACAAGTCAATGCACCTTTGCTCTGGTTGGCAACACTGCTATCAGTTAATATTGACATGACACAGAAGCTTTGAACCGATATACACAATGAAAAATCTGAATTTATGCTTTTTACAAACACAGCTCTTCCTAAGGGCTCTCCCAGCTTTTAGTTCTAATCTTGGATGGGGCTCTGCATAGGGCATATGTGAACATCACAGTGCATATAGGGGATTTGAACACCTATGAATTTGGGTATCAACAGGAGGGGGTCTTTGAACGTGTCCCCTGTGGATATTGAGGAGCGACTATATATTTTTAATCAGATGTTTTTAGTTTTCAAATTAAGCAGCCACCCCACACATCTTCTTAGACACCCAAGGGGTATTTTGAACTGGATTTGGAGTTCATTTCAAAAAGTTCTTTGAGATACTACAACAGCTACACAGCCTGTTCTTCTCCTTCCTATTCCTCCTCACACCAGCACACTTACATGTACATAGACGCTGCTGGAAAATGTCCATCTTCCTGGCCAAAATAATCAAGTTTTCCACCCTCAGATTTTACTTTGGCAAAAAGCAGAAACTTAACTGCAGTGGCTTTGAGGCAGTGAGTGCTGCTGTCCTCTCAGTTCCTGCTTAATCCCCCCATCTTTGAACTCCATCAAAACCTGTTCTCAGGAGCTGATCACCATTTCATTTTAGAACATTTCACTTTTCCCTTTCTCAGTGTACATAGATGTGTCTTTAA
Source organism: Grammomys surdaster (assembly GCF_004785775.1). Taxonomy (NCBI): domain Eukaryota; kingdom Metazoa; phylum Chordata; class Mammalia; order Rodentia; family Muridae; genus Grammomys; species Grammomys surdaster. The sequence goes on along the minus strand of NW_021604566.1, from coordinate 12,225,243 downwards.
TTTCAGAGTTGCTTCACCTGTGTTCTTTTAGGATCACATTTACTTAATGGGAAGGGCAGTGACACACAGCAGTGCAGTAGAATTTTGTTTAAGCAGAACTGCTTTGTTTCCTTCTGTGTTTTGTTGTGTGAAATTAGGGTGCTACACAGCTGGGCTGGCCTCAAACTCACTATGAGCCAAGAATGACTTTGAATTTTTGGTCCTTCTACCACTATTTCCCATGTGCTTGAAAGACATGTGTGTGTGTCACCCCACCTGGCTACTGTTATTTCTTGAGAAAGAAACAAAGAAGTAGATGCTGTATCATGTATACACTAGGAAGGAAAATACAGGATTAAAGAATTACAGAAAGCTGGGAAGACACTCAGTGGTGTAGCACATATGGAGTTTGTTTAAGAATCTTGTTTTCCATCCCCAGTGCTGCAGAACAACAGCAGGAATATCTACTAAAAACAACCAACGCTAACTATGAGAACTATGGATGATAGACAGGTAATATGAAAGAGGGAAAATTGTTCACCTTGGTTAGTATGAGCAATAAGCAATAACAAGTACTTCCTCCCCAGTGTTCACAGGCCAATTCTGTTGACCCATTAATGAGCAATGTGACACCTTCTTCCTTAGTCTAGTACAGGCAATGCCATACCTCAAGATCAGAATCCGGAGGAGGTGAGGGATTATTGTTTCTCCTGCCTCGACCACGTGACTTCCCATCCGAACCTCGACGCAGTCGATCAGAATCAGACTCTTTAATGGGCGTTGACGGACTGTGGATTGTACTGTACTCTGTAACAACATAAGAAGGACTTTCAAGTCCCACTGCCATGGTGCCAAGGACAGCCTAATTCACAAGGAAGTTCAGAGTAAAGCACATTTCATTTAGATAAATCCGACGTCATCTTTTGCATGCATTAGGAAACAGCTCAGGAGATATGAGAATCTGAGACTTGTTTTGAAAGTACAATGTGATCAGAAACCACTCAACTTTAACTAGGCATGTGAGACAGCAGGTTGTCCCGGATTGCCTTTATTTTCTTGGGGTCTGTATGATAAGCTGGTGCTCCCTCCTCAATCGTCTCCACTGGTCCTTTCTCAATGGTCTGTACCACTTAGCCCTGACTTCCTTAATGGCCATTGGCCACCCGGGGAGCCTGATATTTGATTCAGCTGTGGCTCCCCCATTTACAAGCAGGATTCTGGTTCAAGGAGAGAGATGAAAAGCCAGCCAGCCCCAGGGCAGGGAGATCTGAGTCATAGAGCAAGCTTTTCTTTCCAAATTTTAAACTCACTACTTTCTCGCTCGGTGTATGTGAGAATGGGAGAGTGAGCTGATGTGGGTAGCAGACTTTTAGTCAGTGCTCACCTTGGTCTAGCACCCATCTGGGTTCTTCTTGTGTCGTAGCTTCTTTAAAGCAAACATCGAACACCAGGCCTAACATTAAAATTACTCATCTGGCTAACTCAGAAAAACCGAAACCACAAAATGAAGAACAACTCCAAAAGGGCTGGAAGCAATAGCTGAGCAGTTGTAGACTTTGAGGAAGATTTTTATCTTGTGTGCAGAATGAACAAACCCACCACTCTCACCTCCTATTCTGGTCAGGACTCCCATCAGATAATGTCCACTTTGCCCTAGGTTCTCCCCATGAGGCTCAGAGCCACATTCCTTTACTAGATAAGGATAAGAATCTCTTTATTTAATATGAGTAATTCTGCCTCACTGTGATCTTGTTGATCATAAATTACCAGACAGAAAACTACAAGGGCAACTGAAAGCCTGGCAGCCTTGGTTAGTGCATCCCAAGTCTTAAGTCTACCTTATCCCCAGTCTTAACTCTATCTCCAGGTCCTCTGAAGTCAAAACATGGAACCACCATTGTTTGCAAACTGAGAAACGCTTCTCTGATCTTTGTGAGAGAGGATCCACAGTAGCAGACTTCCATAAGTCATTTCCTTCTCTTAGTCACTTGAACCTGCTCTGCATGTCTTGTTAACGCTTAACTCAGCAGATCCCCAGGACTCAGCCAGGGACTTGTATCCTCTTCATCACAAACAGAATGATAAACTCCCTTATATAAACAGGCCGTGAGACTCTCCTACCCAGACACCACCGAGATGACCTACAAGCCAGTCACTCGTTTGTTTGTATAAGAAAGTCCAAACAACCTCTCACCAGGTCTGCCATCTAGTTATTAGGATTCCTTTTAAAGCTAATTCATTCATTAGAAATGTTAGACTCAAGTATAAAGAAGAGGAAAACTATGTAATTTTCAGGAAAGATGATGAAACTGGAGATTATCATGTCATAAGAATCTAGATTTAGAAAGATAAATTTTTGCATTCTTTTTGTCATGTAAAGCCTAGATTCAAAATATATGACATGAAAGCACATGGGACTACTCTTTGAGAAGAAGGAGGGCACACAGTAAAAATGTATATGGTAATAAAACCCAAGTTTTATACACACACACAGAGAGAGAGAGAGAGAACTGTCACCCAAATCAACACTAACATTCTTTTACTGCAAAGGCAGAATGGCAAGGCATCTGCACCCCATTTCTAAGCAAGGATTTCTTTTCTGTATTCTGCAGAGAACAATTGGCTCCAAATGAGTGTTTTAAGTAGTCAGACTGATTCAAAGTTGTATTTTGAGGAAAATTTAGCCTTCCATTTTAAGAAACATTACACAATGTGTGGAATCTGGGTGGTCCTCATCTGAAAGGGAGCGCATGGCAGTCTCTACCATGGCTTCAGTAAGAAGCAATCCTTTGTAGAGTTGGCATTACATGCATCTTACAGGCTAAGTTCTTCACTGTAAAAGCAACCGTAAACCAGGGACTCCCCAGCTTCCGGAAGAGCCTATCCGAGAAGAGCTAAAGACATCTAGCTGTAACTTGTCACATGGTAACTTCTATATATGGATTTCCAGATTGTTTTTTTTATGTTCTCAAAATCTCTATCTAAGTTGGGTTTTATTGCCATAGACTTTAAAAAAAATTTTTCTTAAGATATATATATATCTTATATATATCTATATCTATATCTATATCTATATCTATATCTATCTATCTATCTATCTATCTATCTATCTATCTATCTATCTATATATGAGTACACTTCAGACACACCAGAAGAGGGCGTCAGATCAAATTGCAGATGGTTGTGAGCCACCATGTGGTTGCTGGGAATTGAACTCAGAACCTTTGGAAGAGCAGTCAGTGCTCTTAACCACTGAGCCATCTCTCCAGCCTTAATTTTTTTTTTTTTACTGTGTTCTACTTTATCTTTTTGGTGTATATTTGTCTCTAAAATACAAATTAAAATTGAAAAAGTTTCCTAATTTTTTTTTTTTTGGAAATAAGCTGTAGTTAAATATAGTTTACTGAGTTCATTAAGCAAAACAGAAAAAAAGTATGCAAAGTTTTTTTCCTGGTAGAAGAAAAATTATTTTAAAAGATTAATACTATAATATATTTAAATATTTATATGCACATATATGTATATATGAATATATATTCATATATATATATATTCACAACTTAGAAACTTAGGACAATTAGGAGAAGATGATATTAAAACTGATGCAAGTTAGCTTTGTAAAGATCTCTTCCTTGGTGTTCTACAAGATGGAATTAAATGCTTCTCACTCTACACCAGCTTTCCTGACTTTAACGTCTTCTTCCTGCTACTTGGGATAAACAACTCACCTAATTTAATCTCCTAAGCCACCCACTGTTCAAGTTTCTTAAACTCTCTCCAGTTGTTCAGGTTCACCCACACTGAGCTGTGGGTGTGAAAATATTGTGAAGAGAGTTTCTTTCCTTTAAGAAATATTGGTTCCATTTTGTGCTCACAGATCTAGCTGCAGCACCCAGGAGCTGGAGTACATGGTTGCACCAACCAGGCAAAGCTCTGTCTATAAGGGCTGAAAAATTCATGGACATCCAAGCAAACACAAGAGGGTAAAATTAAAGGGGAAGGTTATAACATGGGGAAGGTAGAATTCTGCAGATGGTGAAGGAAATCCACATAAACAACTCTAATAGGACAGCTGTGCCAGTAAAGAGAGAATAAAAATCTGCCCCAGGTAGCAGCATGGGGATGCATGGGGGACACAACAAACAACAACAGTTTGATCTGGGTCTACAGAGGGTCTAGCAGCACAACAAGGAAGCTGGGATGAGGTGAAGAATTCAGCCAAGGAGAGGAAGCTTTACCTCTTGGGTGGCAAGAGTCTGAAGACAAGTTACACCCAAGAGTAGGAGACAAAGGAAGAGATAATTCAGTAACTCACATGAGGGAGGAGCATGTTCTGAACACAGGTGGTGGCAAAAGAGCAGCCATGGCTCTGCATCCTGATTAGGAGGCACAGTCAGTAACTAACTAGGTAAGAAAAAAGTCAAGATTCATGTCTGTGGTTTCACAACTGAAAACACTGAGGATGCAATGTAGGAAGAAGGGGTTACAGGGAAGAATGGAGGGGGATCCTCAAGATTAACAATGGAAATAACAAATTTGAAGAAGGCTGGGAGAGTGGTAGGGAATGGGGGAGGTGGGGGAGTGGAGAGTGGGGGCATCTCTAGAAAGTCTCAGAGGCCTGGGATGGGGAGGTCTCTGGGAGTCTATGGATGTGACTCTAGCTATGCGTTCCAACAATGGGAATATGGAATTAGAAGTGGCCACCTCCTGTAACCAGGCAGGACCCTCAGTGGAGGAATAAGGACACCAATCTACCCACAAAACCTTCGACCTAAAATTTGTCCTGTCTATAAGAAATGCAGGGACAAAGATGGAGCAGAGAGTGAAGGAATGGCCAACCAATAAGCAGCCCAACTTGAGGCCTATGCCGTGAGCAAGAATCTGACACTATTAATACTCTGTTTTGCTTGCAGACAAGAGCCTAGCATAACTGTCCTCTGAGAGGCTCTGAGCAGCTGACTGAAACAGGTACAGAGACCCATTGCCAAATACTGGATGGGGCTCGGAAAGTCTTATGGAAGAACTGGGGGGAGGACTGAGGAACCTGGAGGGGAAAGGACCTCCACAGCAAGACCAATAGAGTCAACTAACCTGAACCTTTGGGAATTCTCAGAGACTGAAGCACCAACCAAAGAGCATACATGAGTTAGATGTAGGCCCACACAGATATGTAGCAGATGTGCAGCTTGATCTTCATTTGGGTTCCCCAACAACTGGAAGGGGGCTGTCCTTAAATCTGCTGACTGTCTCTTTTTTCTCCCAGTTTAATGACCCACTAACTTTAATAAGGACTGCCAGTGTAGCAGTGGGGTTTGGAACTATCTAATGGAGTCTAGTAGGCTCAATATTTGATAGACAAGAGTGCTTTCAAGTCTAGCCCTTTCTTTGCTACTATTTCTACCAGCCAAGCAAATCTACACACAAAAGAAAGGGCTTTGTCATCTTTAAGAGCTAATTTACAAGCTAATGTTCACCTATGTAATTATTTAATTATGTAATTATGCAAGTATTTTCTAATACTGCAGAAGCTTTCCATTCATTCTTCAACATGAAAAAGAAAGACAAAGGCTTGGAACTCAGAGAACTCCAGTCTTGGCCAGTAATTCCTACTTGAACCTTGGGGATGTAGCTTCCAGTTTTTCCAGCAACCCAACTCCTAACTTACCAAATTGAGAACACAGCCTGGATTGTTGAACTTCAAAGTTCCCTTATCTTTGGACATACAGTAGAGGTATTTTCTTAACAGTCAACTCTTGGAATAGCATAGTTAACAGACAGCTTTAAAAAAAGCCTCCTAGTGAAGCCCCGCCTTCAGGTTTACATCCTGCTGCGTTCTGGCCAAATACTTCATGCTTTCCAACTTACCATCTGTTGTGTATATGCGTTGCCAAATACTTTTCAAAAGGCTTATACCAATTTAAATCAAGTCAGTTTCATCACAACTTTATTCATGCACATAGGTTTCCTTGATGAAGGCATTGCTATTTGGGCATCATGTCCAATTAAAAATCATTTTAATATGCATATTTTGGAGGCATTTGTAAATATTTGCTTAACAGTTCTTTTCTTCCATGAACTGTACAAACACAATTTATAAATATCCCTTTATTGATTAACATAATGCTTCTTTTCATATTTGAAGGCATACTTCCAAGTCTGAGATTTCCTTAAAGTATGCTCTCCTTCCCAGCAGCCTTTATTTATATGGTATCTTGCTTCCCAGTATGAAAGGCTGGTTGCTTCCATGGAGATTTAGAGGGAAGTGTTCACATTTATTCTACAAAAGTAAGGAACCTCTGATCTAAATTTACACCCTGCAGACTGGATCCGCCAGCTGTATTGTAAAGTGGAATGCAGGGTTTCTGCAGTCTTCTGTGCTGGGGAGGATGGAAGGGCTCCTTGCTCATTTCTGGTCTGAAAAAGGAGAAAGACTGTTCTCTAAGCAAAACCTAGTAGTGATGACCCAAGGATGTTCTTGTCACAAAGACAATGATACAGGGCTGTGCCTAGAAGTCCTGTGATCTCTTCTACACCCTAAATCTGTGTGCTAAGAGGAGACCATTGACAAAGTGAAGAACTTAGTGTAAAATCTTTAGGCCAGTGGTTCTCACCCCTCCTAATATCGTGACCCCTTAAGACACAGTCACTCACAATGTGGTGACTCTCCCCAAGCGTAAGATTATTTTCATTGTTGCTTCATAACTGTAATTTCGGCACTGCTATGAACCATTATATAAATATTTTTGGAGACAGAGGTTTTCCAAAGGAATTGTGACCCACAGGTTGAGAACTACTGTTTTAGGAAGACTATCTGAGTCCAGTGAACACGAGAGAAGGTTATTGGTAATTGTGCTGTGGTTGTGGCAAACATGGGGCAAAGACTACAAAAACAGACTTTCACTTCAGGCATGGGGAAGGCAAAAGCTTCCTATGATGAAAATTACTCAGAAATTCCATGCCTAGTGCTTCTGATAGAACATGTATGTGATGCCTGGGCCTAATCCATTGTTTGCAGTCATTGGTGTCCTGGGGACAATCAGACTCCAGGACAGGTACTCACACTAGTATCACCATGTAGCAAGTAACACATTTCTGAGAAATGTGAAAAAAACTTTTTCACATTTTTTTTTCTGAGAAAAAACTTGAGGCCAAGTGTCTTGTTCACTGTATTGGAAAATCAAACAACTTGGGTGAAAAGGTAGAGGGGAAAAGAACCCTGGAGGCCTTTTGCACTGAACAACTTTGACATCAAAAGAACTCTCACTGTGAATCTGACACATGTCTCTTATGGCTAGACAGTACATGAAATAGTCACTCTTCCCATAAGGCAGGTAGGCAAAGGCTGTCTGGATTCCAGCTCTATGGCTAGAGACTGTCAGAATGGAAACCTGACATTTCCATTACTCTCAAAGCCCTAAAGATTTGTCAGCAGTGGCTTCCACTCCATGTTTGAATTATCATGTGACTCAATAACGTAGAAGCCACATGGTCACAGTAGAATGCATATACATATACACACTTTCCTACTTTTTTTTAACTAATAAAAGTGGGACAATGTTGAAATACTTCTTTTAAAGGTCCTTAATACAAAATTCTTCTGTGAAAATGATCCTGGAAACAAATCCGTCTGGAGCAGCCGCACTACACCTTTGCTCTTGGGATCCAGGGAATGGAAGAAATGGTTTTCCTGTATTGTTCTTGTGCCTGTGAGTGCTTGCTGGGGGCTGAGCCTCATGATGCTGAGAACACGCTTCTCCAATGAGTTCGAGCCCCATCTCTGCTTTCTAAATGGTTGTCAGTGTCATCTCTATGCTGACAATGGACCACAAGGCCTGACCCTGTGAGTGCCCTGTCCCGTTTTTCTATCCTACCGCTTAGAATTCTGACATGAGAATAGCTAGGTTCTGTGGGTTCTACATATTGCTGAAGTGTTTTCCTCCTCACGTTTTAGATAATTCCCATGCCTTCATCCCGGCTCATCTGTGCTGATGGCAACTTCCCCCAAATGCTTCCCATCCCACTTCCCTCTCTGGTGACCTCTCTCCCTCCCTAACCTCATCCCACTAGTCTCCTTTACCCAGGCCTTCCTGGCATATTGTCAGCCTTCCACATATGGTCTTCCTTCCAGACCTTCCTACATCCTGTTGCCTCTCCCCAGAATACTCTTCCTAAGATACTGAGATGGTTCCTTCCTCTCCAACTTCAGGTCTTGGCTAAAATCACCTTGCCAGATAAGTCTTCCCAGATAGGTTGTCTGCCCTGATTCCACATTCCTCCCTGAGCTGCTCATCCCTGCAGGCCCTCAGGACTACAGCTCATTGTATTCTGCCTCCTACACTAACAGATGCTCCAGAGAGCCTCTGCTCTATTTTTGCATACTGCCAAGGCTCTAGCACCCAGAATTATGCCTGGAAGCTATCAAGGTTCAAAACACATTATTTTCACAACCTGGTAGGGAAACAGTCTTTGGTCCACACACCAAAATGCACCTCATCACTGATAAACCCCTCCAAAAGTCTATTTAACTATTTTCTTGAAAAACATGTCTGAAGTAAATACTGCTTGATGTATCTCCATTCTGCCTGAGAAGGAGCTGACAGGAGACATCAATCAAATGCACTAGATTCATTTCCAGCTTCTCACTTCAGGGGTTCTAACAGTCTAGAGTTTGATGGAAACCTGGCCCATTTACACTAAGGTTGTGTTGGAGTTGAGAACTGGAGGAGTGGAGGAAAAGGACTCCATCCCAACTTCAGGATTATTTCTACCAGACTGGTCAGGTGTATGTTAGTATCCTCACAGATTAATAGGTAAATAAAACATAAAGGATAGGTTAATAAAACATAAATGCTGCCAGCTAATATGCCAGCCAGGACACAAACCCAGGGCAGAATATGAATAATATTTGTTTAAGGTTTTGTTTTTATAATGAACAACATAACCTATAAAAAAGGTATCCAGTCTGCATACATTCCAGAGTATGCTTGCTTGCTTGTGATTTATATGATTATCTGGATGTTGTATTCTCCTGAGTTCCCTCAACAGCAGAACTGAGACAATACTATTATAAAGATATCACATAATTGATACATGTAAGGAAATATTTTGCTCAAGCTCATTAGTGTTGCTGCCAGGTTTTCTGTTCAAAGCTGTCAACCTGGGTTGGCTACATTGTTTGTAAAGACAATGATATTGTGACCTCTCAGTTTGAACTCCTTTCATCCTTCAGTGAAGTTACAATTCAAGCATGTTCTGCTGGACAAAATGCCCTGTCCTGGAGCCCACATATAAATGATCTGTTGTGCTACTTTGAAACCTATCTCCCGTCTCTGCCTTTTGTCTGTGTGTCATGCAGACATGAACGAGGACAACATTATCTCCTTTGCTATTTTCCCTTCAAATACCTTCTATGAGACATCTCCATTCAGGCTCTCTTCAGGACCCTGCTGCTCCATCTAGTACTGCATTATAACATTTCAGCTTCTTTGGGGTTCATGCTCTGACCTCAGCAGTATTTTATCTTGAGCTCTTTATCTCCCCAAAAACCAACTGAATATTCAAAGCAACAGGAGCTTGATCTCATGAGACTTTGGAGCACATATTCTTCCCCTCCCCTTCCTCCTTCCCCTCCCCTCCCCCTCCCTTCATCCTTCCCCTCCTCCTCCCCCCCCCCCCCCCCCTCCCCTTTCTCCTCCTCCTCCTCCTCCCTTTCCCTCTGACCTTTTTCATTTGGCTTGGAGGGTACGAGGGGCTAAACTTAGGACCTTACACATGCTAGGCAAGTGTTTAACCTATGCTCTGTACCCCAGTCCCCTTGATGCACATCTCCTGATCCTCACCCTTCTCCACAGAGAAAACAGTGTTTTCTATGTCCCCTAATGTTAGGGAACACAGCAATGTGATTCAATAGCACAACTGAATATGTCTCAAGGGAAATGGAAATATAGTCTTTTACTGTAACCGTTATCTATCTCAGAAGCTGCTGAGTCCAGGGAGATCATTAGATGAACAGCTTCTGAAACAGGTGCTGTATGGAAAACCCTAAAGTATGCTAGGAGTGAAGGACCCCTTGCAGCTCGCACAGTGCTCTCAGGACAGAAAGGTAGTGTGAGGTGACATAAAACAGCCCTTCAGTTGTTGAGATCGATTTTACCACAGACAATGCACTTTTAAAAATAAAGCATTTGAATTAAGGAAGTTCGGAACTCTGAATATAACAAAGAAAGGATGGAACAATGTATGCTCTTGGAGGCTACAACTGGTGGTGCTGGGGTTGGAACACTGAGTGTCTCCTGAGTTCCCTTTGTTACAGACTTGGTCCCCAGGCTAGCAATATTGGTACTGGAACTAGTAACAACTATTTTGATTTCTCTTCTTTTGCAGTGCTGGAAAACCATTCCAGAGCCACATGCCAGACAAGTGCTCATCCAGAGCCACATCTGCAGCATACTGAAACTCCCTTCCAGGGATGAGCTCTTGATCATTGAGAGTTCCCCTCAAAGACTGTGGGACTGCTTCCCTCTCCTCCTCTTTTCTTTTCCTTCCTGGGAGAGTGTTTTTTGCTGTGCCAAGCCACATGTTCCATCCATGATGTGTGGCCTGTCCACAGGCCCAAAATAACGAGGCCAACACATTATAGACTACAACTGCCAAAACTGTGGACCTAAGTAAACTTTTTAATGTGTTGATTTTCTCAGGTAGCTTGTTATGGTGACAAGAAGCTGACTAACATATATGACTGCTCAAAATGGTCTACGTGCATACTCTCCAAAGAGGTGACATCATTAAGTCTCACAGCTGTAAGTCAGTATACAAATTCAAGGGCTTCCTGAGTATGTAATAACTGTTGAATAAAACATCTTACTTTTTGATTTTATTTTCTGAATGATTTACACCATACTTTTCCAAGAAAGGTTGACAATAACCTACATACTAAATATCAGATCATACGAATGTGCGTTCCAAGTGTGAATGTGTCTGAAGTCTGAGGTCAAGCCCAGGCTTTAACCTTCAGGAGCTATCCACCTGTCAAGAGCCCCCGGGATCCTCCTGCTCACACCTCCCCAAGCTCCTCAGTTCCAGGACTGCATGTGTGTGTCACCACACTCAGTTCTCCTCAGTGCTGGAACTGCAGTCGTGCAGCACCACACTTAGATTTTCTTTGGTTTCTGGGAAATCGAATTCAAGCCCTCAAAGCACCTTACTGAGAGAGTCATCTCCATATCACCTACACCCTACCACTTTTTTTTGGCAGGAAAGGGAAGGGATGCCAGGGGACTATGGAGCACAACCATTTCTGTGCCCTGGGGTTTGTAGTCAACACTGAACAAAGGCACATGTGGAGGCCAGAGGGCAACTTGAAGAGTTAGACCTCGCCTCCCACAGTGTGGGTCTTGGGTACTGAACTCAGATCAGGTACTTTATCCACTGAGTTATCTCACTGGCCCTAAGCAGTTACTTCTAATGCAGTTAGGAATTTCTGGATTGAGTGAGACATTGAAGTCAGCCATGCTGAGAGAGACATCATATTCTCTAAGGAAATTCACAGGGCACTGCCAGGAAGAGTCCAGGCAGAAGGTCAGAGGCCTAAGAGAGCCTGTGATATTCCTCAAAAGGAACTTGGTATTCATGGGGTTGCCAAAGCAAGGGGCTATTATCCTTTACAGTTACCTGGGACAGTATGCCAAGAAAAATATGTACTTGAAGATTTTCTTTTATTATATCCTTGTAAATAGGAAGGAAGAAATGAACAAATAAATAAAAGAAAGAAAAAGACTTCCATAAAGCCTTGAATATATTCTTATTTATTATTATTATTATTATTAATTTCCCAGTGAACATTACCTTATCAAAAATTATCAGACTTAGGACAGGAGAAGTGGATTAGTGGTAAGAGTGTTTACTGCCCAGGCATGACGACCTGAAATCAGATCCCAGCACCCATATGAAAACTTGGCTACCTGTGCTGTGGGAGGGAAGGGTATGCACTTCTGGGGTTTACAGGCCATAAGTCTAGCTCCAGATCATGGTTACTGGCACCATTTAAAGGGAACAAACTCGGTAGAATAGAACAGAGGACCCAATGTCCTTCTCTAGGCTCCACACATGTACTCAGGCATCCATGCACCACATGTATATATATGTGCACATCATGCACCCCCACCACACACAAACCAAAACGAAACAAAAAGAAAAGGTAGTAGACTTAAAGGAATTTTCATAACTTGGGTTGCCAGAAGTGTAGTCTTCCCATAAACTCTTGCATGGCATCAAGGGAAGTCATGCCAACTTGTTGACTGGCATTAGATTGTAAACCAGTAGTTCAGAGATCAATGCTGATTGAATTAATTGTGGAGGGCATCCATGACAACAATATATGTATTCTGTAATCATGATGTCTCTTTCACACAGGCATGAGGTTTTTCTAGATACATTAACTCCTCAGTCATATTCTAGTGACTAAGTAAAGCATTATTTTCTCTACAGCACATCCATTAACCACTGTTTAATGCTCTGTGGATTACCTCATTGGCCACATGTAGCTTCAATCCCACAGTCTTTTTATATAAGGAAAACAGGTAAGTCACATTTTACAGGCTTCTCTGACACATACAGGACACAATGTACAGCAGTAATGAACTGCAGGCAGGGAAGAACCCATTGCTGATCTGAATTAGCATTTCTTTATCCTGTCCTCTTTAGCCCCAGAACTCATCATGGTGTCTGTCGTATAAATATTTACAAATCCCCACTAGACATATGAATGGAAGGGAACACCTGAGGGCCTGGGACATGCCAGATATTTTGTTAATTGTTTCATTTTATTGGTGCAGTTATCTTTCTCCATAGATGAAAAGCATCCAAGTTGGGAATTTTAATCCAAAACATTAAAAATTTTCCAAATGTCCAAGATATTTTGATTTCTTAGTATGATCCCCAAATGGAAAATGCCACCATAACCTCATGTGATGTGTTTCAGACACACTAAAACATGACTTGAAACCACTCCCACACTTTGTATAAGGAATATATTAAACAATACAGACATATTCTATTTCCATGCTTTTTCCATATACATATGCAACACTTTCAACATTTTGAAAAGTCAAGTCTAGAACACTTCTGTGTTCTAAAATTTCATGTAAAAGATGCTCAAACTTCACTATTCTTAATTCCAAGAAACCTGTTACTCATGGCCTGCCCAGAGCCAATGGCAGAATCAGGGTTCAAATCCAGGAATAATTAGCCCAACTCCAATTCCTTGCTCTCTATCTCATTTTCTCTATGTTGAACTCCTTGAGAGTCTGGTGCCCAAGAGATATTCAGAGATATTCTATAGCTGAGGTGTGGTGTAAGTGCAAAGAGGGGGACTCAGACAATCATAATCAGGGAGGCAAAGTATATTAAGTTCATCCTCAGTGAGCATCATTATGTCAAAGGGCTAGGAGGAAACTGGAAAAGCAGAAAGATCTGTAACAAGACCTGGTAACCCATGCTCGGATTTTACCTTGGGATTTTGCAGGTACAATAGAATACCCATCTCCAATGCTAGAAGGATGAGTTGTGTGGGAAAGATCAAGCCATGCCCTTCTGCTTCCTGAGGCAGCCACTTCAGCAGCTATCAGGAACCTTCATCTATGACTAGCTGAGGTGTTGTGAAGATTTAACCTTTCTAGATTCCTTATATGTATTCAATAATGTGACAGATAACCTTAGACAAATGAACTGAAAAGTCAGTCCTGAGTTTATAGTCAGTAGATGCCCAATTATGTCATATGAAATTTGTGAAGTGGATTTATAGATACAAGATGGTTGTGGACCTACAATCCACCTACAATCTAGATATTTTTCAGTCAGTTTAAAACTCAGAATCTATTGTCTCACAAAGCAATGACAGATATGATTTCCAAATCAATCCATGATCACAAAACCAACCTATAATCCAGGTGAAAATGATACACACAACATAAAGTAGTAAACAAGTATACCCCTAAGTAGCAGCATTGGTACGAATAGAGAAGCAGTAAAATTTCTTAAAGAATGATACTAAGGAAAATTGATTTTAATTTTAGGACGAGATACTTGATGAAGGTTTGGAAGGAGTCATAAATGTTTTCAAAAGTGTTAGAGAACTTGTTTAGGACTCTAAGATTCCCACTTTCACCCTAAAATGGTTGGCTTCCATTTTACTTGATAGGATTATTTGTTATTCCTGTACTTAGTGTTCATCAACCATGACTTGAAAGTGGGTAAATAAAATTTTAAAAAATAAAAATGCAAGTGGACAAGGTGGAGAATGGCGCTTTTGAGGATGAAGGGAAAGGGAAGAAAAGAATACAATGATGACAAAGTATTTGCTAAGCAAGACAGAGTGAGTAAGAGGTAGGGGATGGGAAGCAAGGACAAAGTACCCAGCACCATGCTCCCTCAACCTGGGAGACTAGCCTTAGTGGAGTAGGAGTCAGGATCTGGAGCAGGAGTTGGGATCCATCAGCACTGATAACCGAAGCTGGACTGGCCTGTGGCAAAGCCTGCAAGACCACGCCCACTATGGAGCAGACTCACTTGAGAAAGTGGAAATAGGGTCAAGTGACCCACACACTGATTTTAGAACTCTGAGATTCTAAAACACACGGGAACTTCAGGCCTCCCTTATCCCATGGAGAAGCTGCTCCTTCAAACCTGCGACATCTATTTAACAGAACACCCCAGTGTACATGTCTCTGCTGAGTGCTGGGAATGACTCCAGAAACCGCAACATTGCTGCAGCCTTTGCGGATTCTGTGTTAACATTTTCACTTTTCTGCCCATTTCAGAGCTCAGCCCCAGCTCTGCGAAGCAGCCTGCTTCACTGATTAAGAACATGAACTTGAAGCTAAGCACTGGTCTAGAGCTGGTTTGACACATTTTGTGGACTTCATCTTAGCTTTCTCATTTGTGAAACGTCGGTAAATGTCTACACTGTCCATATCACATATATCTAGGTGAGGATTAATTAAGTTAGTGTGTTCAGGGGGAGGAATTGAATGTAGAAGAGTGGTGGCTATATTAGGTAAGAGCAACCTTGGGGCTGATAATACAAGATAAGGGGACACTCACTCTTCTCTGTAAATATCACTGCGTTTTTCTCACTTTGTGCTGTTTGTGCTTATTACTGCTCAGAAATAAAAATATTCATTAAACTTACTGAGTTTACAACTTTAGATATTAACCTACCAATCATACCCTTAACACTTAATTCAGAATCTACTTACTGGGATGAGGGTTAGGTTGGTGGTGGAACATTTGTTTAGCCCTTGGATTGACTGTTAGCACTTCAACAATCAAACAAATCCAGCATTAAATTATCTTATCCCAGTTAAGTGAAGTGGAAGAGTGTAAGCACAAACAATCACCTGTCCTTTGACCAGCCATCTCTACTTAGCATGGATCTGTGTTGGTCCAACAGGATGCTTAATCTTTTACCATATTTCAACTGAGAAAGCCCTTGTAAAGAAAGCTGAAATAATGAGTGTTTGGGATTGTTAATTAAATTAAGTAATATATGACTTTGATTTGGTTTTTTATGTACAAGGCATACATTACATATAAATATGCTATAAATGATACCTGACTCCAATATACTAAATAACTCAGTAAGCTGTCCTGACTTGTTGGTGAACTCATCAAAAAACTTACACAAGTCAAAGTGAGTCAGGAAGTAGATAATTTCTCTGGTTGAATTTGTACTTCTTAGAAACAAAGTGCAAAATTTGCAAGTGATAAAAGCCATTTTTATTATATTTTGACATCATAAAACAAAAAGTGGACTTTATTTGCATGTAGTTTATAGTCTCATTAAGGATAATGCTACATGTCCTCTGGCGAAGCAGAAAGGAAGAAAAGAAATGCCATCAAGAGACACAAATCCAACAACCCTAACAAACATCTGTTTCCCTTTTTCACATCTTAATAGCCTGGCTATTTTAGATACAAACATTTGTTTTGCTGACAAATGTTTCCAAAAAAAGTTAGTGGAGATTGTTTCACTGAAATGGCTTATTCTTGAGCTGAACAAATTGCAAACTTCTCCAGCATCTCCAGGCATTTGTGAAAATGAACAAGTATGGCCTGCAGATTTTCCAACCATTCAGTTCGTGGCCAGCATGTGGGGAGTGGGATGCATACTCTTGCAAACCTCAGTTTCATTTCCACAGTGAGCACCCACAGGCATGGTCAGACTAGACTGCCTCTCTTATGTTTATGGGGAGATGCCTGGCAGTTTTGTTTCTCATTCTGTCACATGGAGTTCCTGCAGGAGCACAGAGTTCTGGGCTCTGCACAAGATCCATCCCCCCCTTTCAAGTCCTTTGCTCTAGTTTCTTGTGCCTTGGCAGGGATCAGAGAGACAGAGGGGACAAATGCTTTCCCATGCATATTGAATTCCCTCTTACACTGATTTTTCCTCTGTCACTTGAAATTTAATATTGGCAAGGTTCCTGCACATCACCTTAGCTGCTAACTCGTCTCTTAGCAGTCAGGGAGTGCAAAGGGAGTCTGACCAATTTTAGTGGGGTGGGAATTTACATTTTTTGTGGTGTTCATACTAAAATTCACTCTTAATAAATAAGTAATTAGTTTTTATTTCACATTACTTTCAAATGTGTTTTTTTACCATACAACCATTTCTGTCACTCTGATTTGCTTTATAACAGTTAAAAAAAATAAAAACAAGTAAAGATTCTTTTCCTGAGAATTCAGCAACACAATTCTCATCTTACTACCTAATATTTGTTGAACATTAAATAGCTGTGTACCTTTAGGATCCACTGTAACAAAACTGACTCTCTAACATATTCTGACTTTTGGTAACTCATCAAAAATAAGTTGGGCAAACCTGTAAGATGGGGGCAAATAGAATTGACTTCGTGGTACATTACAAGGCTGTGTATAAAAATGAACTTATAACTATAAGCTCTGAACTGCACTTGAATATATCTGATTATGTATTATTCTGAAGATAATAATTGACATATTTATTAGGAACTGTTCTGAGAGAATTGGGACTAAAAATATGTTTTCAAGGCAAATTACTTAACCAAGGATAGTAGCTGGGTTGCAAATTGTATCCATATGATTTATGTGATATATATATATGTGTGTGTGTGTATGTATGTATGTATGTATGTATGTATATAGTCAGAATAGACTGCCTCTCTTACGTTTATGGGGAGATGCCTGGCAGTTTCGTTTCTCTTTCTGTCACATGGAGTTCCTGCAGGAGCACAGAGCTCTGGGCTCTGCACAAGATCCATCCCCCCTTTCAAGTCCTTTGCTCTAGTTTCTTGTGCCTTGGCAGGGATCAGAAAGGCATGTGTGTGTGTGTGTAGATAGATAGATAGATAGATAGATAGATAGATAGATAGATAGATAGATAGAGATAGGTAATAATGATAGATAGATAGATAGATAGATAGATAGATATATTGATATATGGATGGCTTGGGGCTTAGGTTCTTCCTTAAGAAAACTCAGTTTATTTTAAAAGTTCCTTTGTGATAATACTTTCAATTTGCTAAATTATTTTATACATTCTTTTGAATATGCACATTTGATTTTGTTGATTTGAGGGTTTGGTGTAAGGCACTACAATTTATACCCCAAAGCCTAAGGCATGGTGTGTTAATATTAGCAAAAGATAAAACTCCTTGAAATTTCTTTTCCTTCTTTATAGATTTTAAAATGAAAGAAATTATTGAGCTACTAAATAACCATTTAGAATCTATCATTTAAAGTTAACAAAATCATGATTTGATTTTGACACTGTTTTATGTCTGAGATTGCAAGGAAACTACAGAGCTGATTTTGGTTCAACTTTTCTTTGCTAGATAGTGCTGCTCTAATGTTTATGAATCTCTGTCTTCATAGGACCAATACACTTTCTCTAATGATAGAAAGCCATTTAACTGAGAAGAGAGAAATAGTTGAATGATCATGTTACTGAAAATATTGTATACCATAAAAATTCGCAGATTTTACTTCCCTATATGTTCAGTGAAAGAAAGGATTTCAATGGAAGTGATAATTATGTAAGCATATTTGGAGTAAACTAAGAATGAAAACTGTGAAATTTTGTGGTACTCGGAAACCCAAGTTTGAAGAAGGCTTGAAATCAGCCATTCTAACAAGGAAAACCAAGAGACTGAAGCCAAAAACACAACAAAAAATTCACAAAAGAAAGTCAATGAAATAAAAAATAGTAATAATAAAGAGAAGAAAAGAAACAAGACAGCCTTCCTTTTTCTAAAATAAGATTAGTTAATGATTTGGCAACACAGCCTGACTAACCATGATGAAAAGGGGGAGAGCAGGTTGCTAATATCACAAATGAGAGAAAGACATCACTGAAACCTCTACAAGTATTGAAATAACAAGAAAACTTATCGTAAGTCAGGAGCGTATGTCTATGGTTACAGCACTTGAGGGTAAGGCAAGTGTCAAGAGTTTGAGGTCAGCTCAAGCTACATGTCTCAAAAAACCAAGAAAACCGAAACAGAATAAAACACAATATTATAAACAACCCTATGTACACTAGTTAGGTAGACTAGGTGAAATGAACCATTTTCTTCAGAGAAATAACCTGTTGAACCTCTCATAAAAGAGAATTTAAACAGACCCACATGTATACAAGCTAATCACAGATTCAAAGAGAAATCACTGGACCCATATGGGTTCACTGGTAGTAAATATTATCAAATATTTAATGAGCAAACTATTTGAATTCTCTGTACTTCTCTAGAAAACACATTCAGTGGGAATGTTTCCCAGCTTAGGCAATGAGGCCAGCATTATGCTAATACTAAAACCAGACAAGGGCTTCTCAGGATATGAAAACTGTAGACAAGAATCTCTCATGAATATAAATGTGAAGATTCTCAGGAAAGCATCAGCAACTGAGTCCAAGAATGCATACAAAAGACCATACGCTATGACCAAGTGGGATTTATCGAAGGTATGCAAGGCTGGTCAGCACTGGAAAATGACAGAAATGCAATCCATCACATCACCATGCTAAAGAAGAAAAGTTACACATATTTTAACAGATACAGACAAAGCACTCCACAAAATGCAATAGGCTCACTCAGGACAAAGCAGGATCTTTTTCTTGATAAAGGTCATTTAAAGATAGGGACAATGCTCACATTCCACTGGATGGTCACACAGTCAGGAGTACACAGACAACACAAATTGGAGCCAATGCATTATTTTTAAAAAGAAAAAAAAAAGACATGTAGATGGGTCTGGGAGAGGAGGAAGCGACTATGGGTAGAGTTAGGGAGAGAAGTTAATAGGGGTTAAATATGTACGATCAAGATATAATGTATAGAATTCTTCATGAATTAATACAAGTATATATATTTTAAGAGATACAGTTAATCTCATTAGAATAAGGACAGAAAAAAGTATACTTGGAAACATGGCTGATCAAAAGCAGATTCAGAGATGCATTTGTGGTGTGAGAAATAACTCTTTGTTTACAAATGACAAGGAGGGGCTGTCTGGAGACCATTCAACCTGGGTATTTATCCCAAGTGCAGTCACCAAAGGTAGACACTGATGTGGATGTCAGGAAGTGCATGCTGACAGGAGCCTGATATAGCTGTCTCCTTAGATGTCTGCCAGAGTCTGACATATTCAGTGGTGGATGCTCACAGCTAACCATTGAACTGATCATGGGGTTCCCAATGGAGGAGTTAGAGAGAAGACTGAAGGAGCTGAAAGGGTTTGTGGCTCCATGAGGAGAGCAACAATATCAATCAGCCAGAGCTCCCAGGGTCTAAACCAACAACCTGGGAGCACATAGGGAGGGACCTGTGGCTCCAGCTGTATATGTAGGGGAGGATAGCCTTGTCCGGCCATAGATGGGAGAGGAGATCCTTGGTCCCATGAAGGCTTTACACCGAGTGTGGGGGAATTCAAGGGTGAGGAGGTAGGAGTGGGGGGTTAGTTGGGGGCACATCCTCATAGAAACAGGAGGAGGGGAATGGGATACGGGGTTCCTGGGTGGGGGGAGGGAACGGAGTAAGGGGATAACATCTGAAATGTAAATATAATATCCAATAAAAAAAATGACAACCATCTTCCTAGTCAAAAATAGAGAATAACTCTCTTCCCTAAAGATGGGAAAGGAAACATCTGAAATTAATGATCATAACAGGGTTAAAACGTAAAAAGTAACAGAAATAAGATTATTGCTTTCTTACCACCCTCATTTACATCATCAGGGCAGAGGGGGAGAGGACAATGGAAGAGAGAGAGGCTGGAGACATTTACAAGAACTATTTTAAGAAAAGTATAACACCCACATAAAAGAAACACAAGATATTCTAGGCTTGTGGATAGAAAAGTTCAGCATTGTCAAGATACCAGCTTGTTAGCAAATTCATCTAGGAATCCAACTGAATTACAGGTGAAATTCTAGACCAGTGTATCTCAACCTATGGGTTGCAGCCCTGTCAGGGTTCAAATGACACTTTCACAGGGGTTGCCTAAGACCATTGGAAAATATAGATATTGATGTTGCAATTCATAATAGTAGCAAAAGTACAGCTATTAGTTGTGGCTGGGAGTCATCACAACATGAGGAACTGTATTAAAGGGTCACAGCTTTAGGAAGGTTGACAACCACTGTTCTAGACATTTACTTTCTGAATCATTTATGAAAATGATTCCAAAGTTTAGATGAGGCAAAAAGCTTTGAAAAGACAACATCATTTTGGAGAAGAGTAAAATCACAAGATATTTTCTGACTTGTTGAGCTACAGTGATCAAGGCAACATACACTGGAGGGAGAATCACCATATCCGAGGAATTGAATACGGAGCTCAGAAATGCACATCAGAATGGTCAACTGATATGTGACGAAGGAGAGGTTGCAGTATAATGGAGAAAAGGCTTCTCATAGTGATTCCAGAACAACTGGGGCTCCTCATGTAGAAAAGAAGAAACCTGCCTACATCTTGCACAAAAACAAATTCAGAGTGTATCAACACACTTAAACATAAAATGAAGAGATCCGAACCACTCAGGCAATAACAAAGGAGACATTCTTAATCATGTTTAGTTTGGCAATAAGTTTTTAACACAATATCAAAGGTGTGATCTGAAAAATAATAATAATAAAACCTGATAAGGTACATTTCATTAAAAGTGAAATTTCCTCTGTGATAAATCCTGTTACTAGAAACCCATGTCCTAGATAAAGACAGTTGCGAAATATGTGTGTACCATGAGGCTTGAGGGCAAAATATAAACAAATTATTGAAATATTAAGAGAACAACCTGATTTAAAATGGACAACAGTATTGCTCAGAGACACCTGACCAAAGAAGAAATATAAGATTTGTACATATGAGAACATACCCCACTCAATGCACCATTAGGGAACAGCAAATTAAATTAAATTACCACAGCAGTGATAATGGCCAAAATCCAAAATATCAACACCATGGAGTGTTGACTAAAATGTGGAGCAACTGAAATATTGTTGGTGAGAATACAAAATAGCAGTCACGTGAAAAATAGTTTCATGATTTCTACCAAAACTCACCATAACTTTGCATATAATCAGGAACCATACTTTTAAACATCTACCAAAAAAAGAGTAGAAAACACTTGTATTCCCAGCTTGTCAATGTATAGAGAATAAATGGTTGGAGTGTTTAGCTCTAAATGGGACAGACATAGCATAACTGTCTCCTAGAGGCTCAGGAGTCATTGCAGAAGAGGGGGCGGAAAGCCTGTAAAAGCCAGAAGCAGTGGGTGATTAAAAGGAAACAGTATTTTCCAGATACAACAGGGGAACTGCACAGCAACTGTGACAGCATGCAGAAGACCTGGACAAGCTCAAGCCAGACAAAAATGGCATCATGGAGCTGGGAAAAGGGGGTACAAAGTCCCACTACCCGAGGAGTTATTGTCATTTGATAGCTGCGGGAAGAGGAAGAGTCAGTTTTATTTAAGGGTATGACCCCTGGTGTGACCTCTGGTATGTCCACTATACTCCAGGACAGCCCCCATGCCAGAATGTTTGAGCAATACAAATTGTACTTGAAGGACTCAAAGAGATAGACTACAGATAAAGCCAGATGTCAGAGATAAAGAATACAGAATATGAGGTTGATGGGCTGGGAGAGGGACATGGATCTGAGAATGAGTGGATGGATCTGTTAAAAGGGACATTGTATGAGGTTTGCAAAGAATAAAAATAGTATCTAAAAAGTGCACAGTATGAGAAAGTTGGGTCTGCACATGTTTCCCAAAACAAAAGAACAGCAGCAGCAGCAGCAGCAGCAAACAAAAATGCCCACGTTACCTCTGTGTTCACTGTATAAAATGTTCACTTGTTGAATAAGGTGAAAACAGATGCCACAGATATAGAAAGGCTGACTGCATACAACACCAGGTAGAAGCCTATACAGCTTTCCTGGATTGCAGAATACTGACTTTAACCCAATAGATTAACTCAATTCAAAAGAAACTACATCTGAAATGGTTTTGATAAATGTATATATTTGTTGACTTTAATACTTATTTCTATCTCAAAAGCCATCAGATAATACTTAAAAATCATTAGAATTCTTTCATTTAATGAGTTCGTGAATTTTACCATCAAAGTTTCTCTCATTCAGAGTGAGAAGGAAGGCAAGTTACTGCCCTGAACTTAGTGCTGGGATCCTTTGGAATTTTTTTCAATGACTTCTGACTCTGAAATGTAAGAAAGGTCAATTCATAACATTCATTTTAGTGAGAAACTATGAACTTTTAAGAAATTTGAAAAATATTTATTCCCCAGATCAACTATATTCTAGAGATATTAAATAGTGAAATTAAATTGAGTACATATGCCACCAGTATTTTTTCCTTATGAAAGCTCCAATGCACTGTCCACTCTTAAAGTAAAATCATATATACATTTTGAAAATTATTTTTTATTGTTTTCTACGTGGCATATTTTTGTGTCCAAAAAAGTAGAGGATTTGGTGGTATCTGTTAATATTTATAAATGTACCATACACAAGATTTACATTAGTATTTGTTAGACAAAACCTGTTTCCATGTTTTAAGACAAACAGCTAAAACTGACATGCTAAGATTCTGTCAGGGCACTGGCCTGCTCTACACACCACTGTTGAAGCTATCTTAAGCAAGAAAGTAGGTTCTACTTCTGCGAATAGGCAACAGGAAGAAGCTCTGACTTTGTGTGAGCAACAGCTGCTATCAGAATCCATGAAACAAAGGGCTACCATTTTTAAAGTTAGGACAATAGGGTGAAGTTGGAGAAAAAATGTAAAACATAGAAGATTAACTGAGGGAATTACACATAGAATGCTTGGAGGAGATTTGTCCCACAAAGAACAAATCAGTGGGGAAAGAGAAACTGAAAAGATCTGTGGATGGGGAAACACTTGTCTGTTGGACCTTGGGCAGAAGTATGAAAACGGCCCACACTGGATACACTGCTACAAAAATCACAGTATGTCTGCAGCACAGAAGGACGGAGCCATCTTGTTGGTTGGCACAATTTCCCTTTGGTGTTACTTAACATTTTTCTTTTCAATTCTTAGCAATGTAGTGCTGGGGTGGAAAATGTTGAATAATAATAAAAAATGTTAAATTATAATAGGATAACTTATTTTCATATTCCAAATGTGGTATGGTATTAAAATATTCTTATATTAGTTATTAATAACAAGTAGGTATTTTTAAGTATATGCCTAGAGGCCATGTGCTAAGTATACCATATCCTGAAAAATGAGAAATTGTCAAATAAATAAATAAATAAATAAATAAATAAATAAATAAAATCTCTCATGCTTTTGATAAGTTCATATACCTTATATCAACATTTTTCAATGAATATATACCAATAACAGCAATACATAATTGTGCAGGTCAGTGTAGTTAAGTGTTTATGAAAACTAGTCAAAATGACTCAACTTCCTGCATGAGTTTATGACCTCAGAAAAATGCAGTTAAGCATTGAGAATCCAGCCAGGACTAATCAGAAAGCATGATTACCTGCTGCGGGGTCTGTGACCGCCTGACTCGTGACGCCAGAAGGGGGTTCCTGGAGTTGGTAAGTGGCATTGGTGGACGGTGTGGTTGGGCTGGTGTTACTGCTTGTCATGTAGTGTGCTGGATAAGGCGAGCTGTTATAATACTGTGCGTACTGACCCTGGCCAAAGCCGGGATACGACGGGTAGTCCTACCAAACCAAAGCACAGGAGAGCGATCTGTTAAAGCACTGCCGCTCACTCCCTATACTGCAAAGTCAAGTCACAAATGCTTGTGTTTACGTGTCTTTCCTGAACTCATATAAGCAAGTACATAATCACTCGTGAGCTCAGGCTTGCAAGCAAAGTTTAGGCAAGGATGCAGTCACTCTTCAGAGCTTCCATTCCATGCCATGGTACAAAAGCAGGAAACCCATCTGAAAACCACAAATGACTGCTACAGAGATTGTATAAAGAAAAAAAATGTTTAAAAAACTCAGGAAAGTGCCCACTCACATTTTAACATCAACAATTCTTCCTTTATGTAATAAAATCATGTTGTATTTGTAAATGTTTCAGAAGTTGAATTGCCTAATTAAATTACCTGCTGTGAGCTGTTAAATCCAGAGGAATTGGTGAGTGAATTATTTCCTGCATATAATCCTGATGATGTGGTAAAACTGCTACCTGAAACAGAGCAGAAAGACAGCTTGCTCAGTGATGTACTCAGTCAGCTGGGAAAACGTCATTCCCATAAGGCTGGGGTGAAGCCAGCTCCATCCTCTGCCCTGGAATCTACGTCATGAATAACATTTTACTTTCCTAAAATAATTTACAATTTTAGGGGATGGAGAAATGACCCAGTGGTTAAGCACTTGGTGCTCTTTCAAAGTACCCATAACCAGTTCCAAACACCCACATCAGGTAACTGCAACTTTAGGGGACCAATGCCTCTGGTTTCCTCTAGGAGCTACATTCATGCACGCGCGCGTGCGTGCGCGCGCGCACACACACACACACACCACAAAATAAAAATTAAATATTTAAAAAGATGGTTGACACTTCAATTATACTATATTGTAGTAAAGAAGCTTAAAGTTCAGAGTCCATGAGTAATTCAGAAAAGAAACAAAAACAAACTAAGGTCAAAGGTATACATTTGTCCAAGAATACCAGTCAATACATTTTCCATTTTAATCTGTAAAACACACTGGTTTTTACGTCTTTACATAAAATATGCAAAATATAAATGGAGCATTTTCTTCCCTGGAGCCATTTCTGCTCTGTTCTTTTAGCTAGTTTTCATAAATGTTCATTCTCCTTCCTTAAAATAAAATAAAGTTATATTAGATAAACATTAAGGCTAGCTCAGAAACTGCATTGCTACCTCTAAGGAGTTATAATGCTCCCTGATGTCCTTATTTATGGGACCATTATAATGGGCCTTTGAGAAAGCTCTCATTATTTTATTTCACAGGAGAATAAATGGCAGCACCTGAAATTCTTAATACAAAGAAGATTAAAGGGGAAGATTTACTGCCACAGGTGTGGCTGAGAGCAACACTGGGTGTCCACATTGTTCAACAAGGAACAGTAGGTGCTGTGCACACACATCTCCAAGTTCCTCCCTTACATCATTCATTACGCTACTGCTGAGCTGGTCCAGATAAAAACACAGTCGTCTTCTGATGGTCTAACTAGCAAGCATTTCTAAAATGATTAAGCTTAGAGATGAACAACTGTGTGTTTTTAAAAATGTGTTATACACTGAAGTACACTGTCACATGGTACATCTTTATGTACCAGACAACATAGAATTTTACTGTTAAGAATTTACTCTTGGGAAAAACAATAAGTTTATTTAGGGAGCTCGTTAGCAAAGATGCTTGCTTTGTCACTGCTTTCAACATCAAAGCAGAGGAGTCCCAACCCTTCAAGGGCGCTGCCATGAAACATAGTACAGATTGTCAGTGGTATTGGTGACATGAGATTTTTTTCCATATTATTTTATAAAAGCACAAACTAAACCAACAAAAATACATTTAATTATCTTATTTTTAAATACACTGGAAACATGAAAATGTTAAGAAGTACAAAAACTGGGCTGGAGAGATGACTCAGCAGGGCCTTGCTGCCGAGCCTGATGACCAGAGTTAAGTCCCCAGGACCACATGCTAGAAGACAGACCTGCCTTAGGCAAATAGTCTTTTTATCTCATGTATGCAATGGTTCACATTCACCCCGATACATACACACATATAATAAATGAGTCCATGGAGCTAATGTAGACTTCTAAATTTTATACTCAGAGCCTACACTATTTCTAGGATTTTTTCAAAAAGCGATTTTTGAAAGAGTAGAATTGTATGTCAAAGAGTGTGTGTCTTAGTCAGGGTTTCTATTCCTGCACAAAACATCTCGACCAAGAAGCAAGTTGGGGAGGAAAGGGTTTATTCAGCTTACACTTCCACACTGCTGTTCATCACCAAAGGAAGTCAGGACTGGAACTCAAGCAGGTCAGGAAGCAGGAGCTGAAGCAGAAGCCATGGAAGGATGTTACTTACTGGCTTGCTTCTCCTGGCTTGCTCAGCTTGCTTTCTTATAGAACTGGAGATACCACCCTTGATCACTAATTGAGAAGATGCCTTACAGCTGGATCTCATGGAGGCACTTTCTCAACTGAAGCTCCTTTCTCTGTGATAACTCCAGCTCATGTCAAGTTGACACACAACCGGCCAGTACAGTGTGCTAAACAGCAAATGTGTAGGCAGATCAAGGAGAGAGTCTTCAATGGGAGCTCATTCCTTACAGGTAGATTCATGGCTAACACACAGTGGTTACTTCTCCAACTATTTACTTACTATTAAACATTTAAATAATGGCTTAACGGTCAGGACACACAGCTGTAGGGTTGTTAATTTTAGGAGGTGCTGGCATGAGAGCTCAGAGGACAACCCCAACTGTCATTCCTCAGGCACCTTCCAACTTTTGGAGGCACGGTCTGCAGAACTTTGCCACATAGATCAAGCTAGTTGCAGAGCAAACCAACGGGTTCTCCCATCTTTGCCTCCAGTCTCATTTTCACTGGGATCTCAAGAGCACACTACCTTGCCTGATGTTTTACATGGGTTCTAAAGATCAAAACTTGGATAACTGTTAAATACTTGCTAGGCAAGTGCTTTACAGACAGAGCCTTCTCCTAGGCCAGATTAGAGTTTTGAGGCTTGAATTAAGAACTGCCTGGACTCTGAACAGTTCACCTACATACTCTAAAATATGATTTCCTAATCTTTGAATCTTAAGAGGGTTCTCAAACAACAAGTGAAGTAGTCTTTCAAAAAGCAAAACAGTTCTTCCATACACAGAACAGGGAGGCATTATTGTTTATCCCAGACCACACAAAATTCTCCATTGTATTTATGCATCTCTTCCCTCTCATTTTCCAAATGAGAAAAATACTTCATCTCTTTGCATATTAAAAATTCTTCCTTCTTTATTAAGTATCTATGAATCTCAAAAGCCAGATCCAAGAATTTGTTATTTTTAATCAGCAGGGGAAATATTTTCTAAGGTAGTTTAAAATGCACTTATCACACAGACTCATAGTTGAGGTTTCCTCCTTTATACATTTTAAAAATAGCCATTCTCCCAAGTCACCAGAACACCCCTCTTGGCCAAGGAACTCGCTCACACTATTTACACTCCACACAATGAGGTTCCAATGAACAGTCTATGTCCAACTGCATATGATAATCATATACACATGAACCAGTAAGTATTGGGCTCATTCTGATGATTCTGTGGGACTAGAAGGATGACTAAGACTGCCACCACACAGGGCTTATCAGCATGATGCCAGTTTTATGTTGTTCCTTTCCCTACCTCCTGGCTGGCCTAGAACTCACTGTGGCTGGCCTCAGACCCAGAGATCTACTTATTTCTGCCTCAAGCTGGACACCAACAACTAGTTTATTTTGCTTTTCAAACATCAGCTCTCATGAGGATATGATTTTTTTCTGTATTTGTATATCAGAGAACAAGTAGTTAATGATAGTGATATACCAAAAAAAAAATAGTGAGCACTTAAAAATCCCTTCTGAAATCAATCTAAATTTCTTCTGCATAAGAGTACACTTTTCTGAACTTTCACTATTATATACGTTTGATAGGAAAAAAATACTTTGGGTTACGACCTGTTACTTTAATTTAAACTATACATTTTTAGGTTATGACTTGCTACTTTCAGTTAAATGACACATTTTTGGGCAATAAATACTGACCTCCATAATCCCCACTCACCAAGAAAATGAATAAGATATAGAAAATATATTTTTAAATGGATGTTTTCATTCCATAAGTTATTCACTGGAACAAAGTAGAAAAGACTATGGAAGCTCTATTGGCACACACAGGCCACTAGGGCAGGGCCAAGTAAATCACAGTTCACTACTCCAAATGGTACCCAAGTGACTTTCCAGACATATGCTGCTTCTAAAACTGTGCACTAGCTGGAAGGCAACATCAGTTATAGTCATTTGCAGGCTGAGATTCCATTCCACTCGGCACGCTGAAGCAGGAGTTTAATGGTACCCCAGTGACCTGTGAGACTTAATGCAACTTCCAAAAGGATCTTACTTGCTTCAGGGAGACGTGTACCTCCTAGAGCCTGGGGGTTAGGCCATTTGATTTGCTAGAAGCAAGATTTCAGGGATACTCTACCTGGTTTCACATAGTGTTTGGATAAATATCACTGCTTTCTAGTCCAGGACTGCTAACACTAGCTGTTAGCCCTAGGCTCGGCTAGCTCCCTTCCAATCTCTGTCCAGTGCTCTCCTGTTCTCTTCCCATGGAGGCACCAACTCTTCCTCTAATGAGCATGACAGATCCTGTCACCCCCGACTTGAAAAGTAACTGTTAGTGGCTCCCTGTTGCCCTCAGGATAAAGTCAAGCTCCTTATGGGGCTTATTTATTAGGTCTTAGCTGGTCTGGTCCCTATTTATCTTCTAGATTTGTTTGATCTTTTCCTAGCAGCCCTAACCACACCCCAGATACCCATTCTAGTCCAACTAGTGGCCCAGCATGTTGTTCTCTGAAAGCTGCTCTGCACAGCTCATTTCTGTAGTCAAGTCCTAGCAACCTTAATTCTGCACTGTCTAGAAACCTGCTTCTTCAGAAAGCCCCCAATCTAATTCTCCACCCATTTCTGTATAAGCCTAGATCATTCTGTGTTCCATTCACTTACCCACCTTTTTACCTATGAATATCTTTGTATCATGTATGTATGTGTATATGATCACATCCATGGCTGTCAGTATTTTAGGCCAATTACTACTAACTCATCTATAAACAGACAAGCAGTTATATTTGTTAGTCTTTTCTCTATGAGATGGGAGTATAGAAATGTTATGCACACTGGGCCGTGGTGGCACATGCCTTTAATCCCAGCACTTAGGAGGCAGAAGCAGGCAGATTTTTGAGTTTGAGGCCTGTCTGGTCTACAGAGTGAGTTCCGTTCCAGGACAGCCCGGGCTACACAGAGAAACCCTGTCTCAATAAATAAATAAATAAATAAATAAATAAATAAATAAATAAATGTTATGCACACATACATGTTTGAGTTCATAAAGACACAGGGGTATCTGCACACTACATATAAAATATCTAGATAGCAACATATATAGAGGTATAGTAATATTTTTTAAGTAGGCAACTTTCATTTTTTCTGTACCTGTTAGGTGAATGCTCATCTTCACCATGATTTAATATTCCACAATTTTGATATTTTTATTACAGAGAGAGAGAGAGAGAGAGAGAGAGAGAGAG
>NW_021604566.1:12187381-12195005 GCF_004785775.1 Grammomys surdaster | reverse complement strand
GAAGAGAAGAGAGAAAAAACTATGGTAGATATTAGAAAACAACTTGTAGAAGTCCATTTTCTTGTTCAACTATGTGGAATGTAGGAATTAAACTCAGGTTGTCAGGCTTGCTAGCAACTTTCTTTACTGCTGAGTCATCTTGCCAGTCAATAAATAATTGGCAAGGCTAATATTTTAAATTTTCAGATAAAATAATGATAATTAGGATACGGTACTAGAGTGTCCATGGGGTTCAAGTAGCATTCAAATAGAGGCCTGCCTGCCTTTACAATCTAGTCAGTGCTCTCCTGCCTCTTTTCTGTCTGGTTTTGTGGGCAGTTGGAAATTCATTGAAATATTCCCAGGGTGTTCTTCTACCAAAGAAACCAAGGTAAACATAGCACATCCGAGTCATCCTACATGGTGCCCAAACCAAGTATTTGTCCCTACTTAAGTCTTCTGGTTCTACTTCCTCCTTCCTCATAAGGGAGCAGTCACATGCCATTTTACATGTGCAGAAAGCACCTGGCATTGTAAGAGGTGGCAGAGCTGTGACTCCCTCTCACCAAACCATTCAGTTCTAAACATGAAACCCTTCGTGTCCACAGTACATTGACTATCAGATTATCTAGAGTGCTTTCTTATGCTTGAAACTATGCAATCAAAATGTGGCTGATGAATGAATGGCCTCTGAGTAGCCATGAGACTCTGTTGAAAGGTGCCTATCTAAGCCCTTCCCTAGATCCAGGAATCCCAGCAGGTAGGGTAAAAGGTTAGTGTATAACTTCAAAGCCTACATGTTAACCAAAACCCCACTGTGCCTGAGTTTACTACTGCATTTTTAAAAATTTTTATTTATTTATTATTTGTTATTTTTCCCAATCTGCTTTTATACCATTTTAATTACATACAAGTATTAAGGTCAGTTCTAGGTTGAGGAACTAGCAATACAATAGATGCAAATAGTCAAGGAACAAGCAAGACAATAAACACAAATAGTCAAAGAACAAGCAAGGCAATAAACAAAGTCCCGTGATCACTGTTTCTAAGGGCTTCTCAGGATGACCAAAAAGATATTTGAGCTTACTTCCCTGTCCTAGCCTTTACTACTTCATTTTGGCAACAAATTCACTACTGGTGACCAAGATAAGTTGTCTTAATGCACAAAGCAAATAACCATACTCTTTAGCATTTGTAGAACTTGCGTTGGCCATTGTTTGGTCTTTTCAAAACCTTTTCAATATTTATGTATGTATATATTTATCACGTGTACAAACCTGAGTGCCACATGCATATGTAAAGGTCAGAGGACAACTTTAACAACTTTCAGGAATTGACTGTCTTCTGCCAGTTAGATGCCAGGGATGTAACATGGGTCATCAGATTGGCAGCAAGCACCTTCACCTGCTGCACCCTTTGACCAGCCCGGAGCTGAGCTACAGACTGCAGAGTGGGAAGCCCCATGATGATAGCTGGTCTCCAGGAAGCAGTATCAATGTTGCCCACTGGACTTCCTAGATCTTCTAGATAAGTAAAATTCAGCAGAATCATTCTATGGTCAAATGCTTTAGATTTTATTTTACATAAAACCATTAAAGTTACCAGCATGGAAAGAATCCTTTCTTATAACCCATCTTGGTTGAGAAGTTTGGCACAGGTTGGCTCACGTGACTTTTCTGTGACTTTTGAGGAAGATATACTTCAGGAGAGTGTGGAGGGGCCACCTTCTATCCAATAGCTTAAGAAAATCGTATCTACTAAAAGAGTATTTCTGCAAAAAGCTACACTTCCTTTGTCATGTGAGAAGAGACTCATCAGAACCAATGGAAAATATATTTTCTTTCAGAAAATCTGTAAAGGACAACATATTTTCTTGTTCGTTGGTCTTTTAAAGTTGAGGCTGTTTATTGAATAGGCAGATTACATATCTGTTATCACAAAACCAAGTTTTATTCTAAAAACACATTTTTAAAATTCCACAGACTCACAAGGACAATGGAGAAAAGTGTGGGTTTGCATTGAGGTAGGAGTCACTAGAAGATTGGACAGGGAGCTGCCTCACCTTGGGCTTGAAGCCACCATGCAGCCTCAAACAGAAGCATGACACTATCCAGAAAGAGCTGAAAGCAAAAGGAAGCTTTATAGAGAAGCAGGAGGGAAGCTGAAAATGTATGACGGGGGTCCCTTGATCGTCTCTTAAAGAAAAACATAGGTAGAGAAACAGCTTTGGGAAAATCCAAGACTCCTAAAGCTCAAATGCTGATATTGGCAAAGCAGGACCAGGAAGTGTTATGAGTCTCTTCCCCACGATGGAGAAGAATGAGGAAGCTATAGTAAATATTAGAGCATGCATGCGCATCTGGGCTTGCAGATGGGGCTGGGCTTTAGGGTGCAGAGCTGGAATGCGGAGCAAGGGCAGATCCCACGGCTCTCCATGCGTGGCCCACCATGTTAACCATCCAGAATGTGGTCAAAGTTGTTCTGAAAGCCTCCTGTGGTCCTGTTCCTCTCAATTAATGCTTCCCTTCATCACTTACTCTCCCTGTTCTTCAAGGCCTAGACAATCTTTGTCTTCTCAATAACCTTGACTATTCCTGTGTATATTGTCAATGTTCTAGGAACCCTGGCTCACTAATAAATGATATTGTGGGTTCTTCCCTAGACCAGTTTTGAGCAAGCTTTTCTTCATCTCTACATCCTGTGCCTAATTTCTTAAATTCATTTGTTGTATTTATTTTGCACATGTATCTATGTGATATGCACGCATGCTCAAAAGTCTGTGGGAGCTTGTGGGGGTGTATATGCAGGTGAGGGAGAGTTTGCAGTTTCAGCTATCAGCAGTATAGCAGAACACCAACCTGTGTTTCAGACAAAGGCCCAATAGCTTATTTACTCTAAGTTAATTGTTGACTGTATAGCACACGTGTATTGATGAAAATATGTTTTGCTTGCATATGAAAAGCTTCAAATTCAGAATGCAAAAAAAATCCTATGTTTGTAGTCAATTTTGAGTTTATTATTACATATAGGGAGAGAGAATGGAACACAGCTTCATCCCTTTTCATATGCATCGCTGATTTCTCCCACGGCACTTACTTCAATGTGTATTCTTATCACCTTTGCTGAAAAACTAGTTGACTATTTACCTCTGGGCTCTCAGTTCTGATTCTCTGGTGTATGACTTGATATTAATACTGTGGTCTATATTAGAACTATATTAGCATGTCACTATAACTCTGCAGTGTATTCTGAAGTCAGGTAGTGTGATAACTTCCAGCCTTGTTTGAATTTGCTCAAGACTGTCTTTTCTCCACATGCCATATTTCTAGAGTACATTTATATTTCAATATTTCTGCTTTATGTCTTGAGTGATTTCCAAAATTAGCCAATGCATAGGGTCTTTTTCACATTATACATGGACGAGATGCTGTTTCTCTGCTAGAGAATAGCCATTATTTCTATGTTCTGGTTTACTGTTTTCTAGTCTACCATGCAAACTTTCAGAATCAATAATGGTGACATGGTCTCAGATAGTCAAAAGGTTGGAATTAATTTTGGTTTATACAAAAATCATATACACACCAAAACCTGAGAAAATGACATGTAGGAAATTTAATAGAGAAATTTGGCTTCAAACTGATTCATTCCTAAAAGGCTTGGCTGTCACTATTTTTATTAGGCTGGCACATCATAGAAGTCACCCAGAGATAGGACAGCACCAGGCTCTGGTTTCTTGTTGCCATTGTCAGAGGCTCCTACAGAGAAAGGATGGAAATTTGTCAACGATAGCAAACAAAAAAATCGGTCTTTCTGAGAGACTCTGTCTAGCTCCCCTGACCCTGTAAGTACAAAGCAACTGTACCTTTAAAACTCACCATCCCTCAAAAAAGTTTCATTAAAATATCTCTACTACTTTTTCTAAGTTAAGAACATAGCCTTTGTTGGTTTGTGTTTTGTGTGTGATTTTACCGGGAGAATGACACCCATCTCTAACTTCAAAAAGCTTTAAAAAAAAAAAAAAAAGGAACACATAGGTCAAGGGTCTACTTCACAGAGAACAAGGGCTCACATTAAAATCCAGAATTCCAGCCAACATGAGCATGCTGGACCCTGTTGGGACCTGTCTGTACTTCCCATGTTTTAGAGTATTTTCTAGCATTTATTCAGTATGCAGGATGCTGTCTGACCCTTGTGTATTTTCACAGAAGGCCATTTGCTTTCCTTCCTTGGCCTTTTTTGCCATGGGCTATGTCCATCATCGGGTACAATCAGAAGTTAGCATAAGTCCATGGGGGAATGCCTCAGAAAGCCAGATGGGCTACTGAAAAGCAAGCCCTGCCCCTTCACTAAGACAGAGCTTAATGGACCACGTTTCCCCTTCTTTTCCAGTTTATTTTCAAAGAAAAGTTTTCACTTAGGTAATAAAGGCTGTAATCCATTCATCTTTCCTGATATGTTTCTATATATTTTAACTAAAAACAACTCATATAGACAATAAAATTGGTAATGGTCACAAATTATTGCTAAAGCTAGATTTCAAGGGATTTCCATGTAATTTTCAACACTTGAAATAACACAAGATGCCAAAGAGCCGAAATGGAATGTTACCTTTTAAAAAAGCAACTTAGGAAAAAAAAAGATGTAAAAGAGCCAAGAACTTAAAAATAAGTATGAGGTGACAGGCAAAGTAATTAAAGCAATTAAGGGGAAAATTAAAAATAAGGCTGTGATCCAACCATAACCTCCTGGTGTCACTGAGCCAGGAAGCACAGTTCTCAAAAACTTTAATAGATTTTCCCTTTAAGTTCGACAATGCATTTTCCTAATGTATCTTTGGTAAGAGTTCCTCTTAGAAAATATCATTTCTAGAGCAAATAACTTGAATAAAGTAAACCTACGAGTTTCCAGGTATCTGGTAAACAGGAACAATTGTACATCTGAAGAGCCTTAGAAAGGAAACAGCATCGATGTTCTTACTCCATTCTCACTCCACCCTGTGTACACACACACTCACACACTCACATGCACACATGCACCCTTCTCACACATGACAGTGGAGAGAGGTGGGCTTGCGCGTACATGCACAAATGCACCATGTGCACATGTACCCATGCACCCTTTCACACATGCATGCATGACAAGTGGAAAGAGGCACGCCTGTGTGCCCTTCCTAAGCTTCTGTCCTGACATATTGTTTCTCCTCACTAGCTTCAACCTCAGTCTCTTTAGCAAAACACACACCACACACAGAGGAGAACTTAAACTTCTTTATCAAAACAAGGGCATCCAAAGAAAAGAATCAGTTTCTTCAAACCCTGGATTCAGTGGTTTCCTCACTGTAGTGCCTCCTATGTCTCCTGGAAAATTCTGACACCTTCCTTGGAGTAGAATGACAGGGAAATCCCACAATATCACTGCTACTGGAGAGCAGTGAAACCCCAAGGAAGCACTGTATACCTCTGCCACGAGAATCCTGATGTCTGTTCAGGAAAAGCCATGCACTGGTAAGGACACAGGTTGCTTTAAATATATACTATAATGGTAAATTCAGTGAAAATTTACTACATGAAATTCCAAATTCTTTCCCCCTATAAATCACCAGGGACTATAGATATTATGTTCTAACTTTCACTGAGCTATAGATCTCTCCAGCTCCAACAAAACATGCACATGTTTCAGACATATGAATGCTAGACACGGGATAGAAATATGAATCAAGAAGGAGCTGCCTTTGACAGTCTGTGATCCAGAGAACTAAGCTGCCATGGGAAGGTGTCTTTCCTCCCAGCTTAGCTGGCATCAGTAGTAGTTTAATTTCCATTGTCTTTGTGTACCTGGAAATCATTGGTTGTTCAACTCTATGCTTCCTTATCCCTAATAGAGAGAAGTTTTACATTCCCTACAATAGAGCTTTTGGAGTTCTGTGCTAGATGGAGTGAATATTCTCTGTGATCTATGGTGTTTAAGTGGACAAGAAAGGCAGCAATAGTTCTGTACTATGTTTTTAACTACATATATACATTGAATGTTTACTTGTAAGTCAGCTGCCTCTTTTACATGAAAGGTTTATGGTGTAGCTGGCAAGGAGTCAGGGAGACCAATCAGTGAACCAGAGGTGACCAGCCTCACCTCAGTGGCTTTCTTACTCCTGTATAGATGCACATGTGTGTGAACATATAATCCTGTATAGACGCACATGTGTGAACATATAATCCATTCACACGCCTCTCCCTTCACTCCGCTGCCACTGTCGTTTGACCAGTGAGCAGCACTAACAACTCTCCCCAGGCTTTCTGAACACCTAAAGTCAAGGCTCTCTAGCCTCTAGCCCCTTGTTGATCCCTAGCCAACCCTTCAAGGCTGTTCAACCACAAAAGGTTTGTGTGTGAGAAAAGCTCCGAAGACCATTCAAAATATTCTCCAGGGACATAAGAGAACACTGGCAAGCAGAAAGAGAACAAAAGGAAAAGACAAAGACTTCATTTTCTCAGGGTGAACTCTACAGTGACTGAGAGTATGGATGTTATCATCTTCCTCAATTGAGGTTAAGTTTATTATTTTTCACAAAAAAAAATCACAAACAAAATAATTAAACAGGAAAAAATGTCTACTGATCTTGTTGCAAAGATAAAAAGCAGATTTCTCGAATGCAGAGATAGATTTAACAGGATTTGGGGAAGTGCACTAAAGCAGAGGCTGATAGCAAGTGCTAGACTTCCTGAGGCTCGCTGCCATGGCTGAAGCAGCGAGTGTCAGAGCATAGAGTCCAGGAAGGATGGAGAGAGACTGTCCCCGTACAGCAGGCCCCACCGTGGTGCTGAGTGAATGTGTTATTTGGGAGCTCTGAAAGAGTTCAGACTCAGATAGGACTCAGAAATGAGTTTTCCTAAACTATTTCTTGAGACTTCAAAGCAGAGAAGCAACTGATTATACAGTTAGTTATTGGCAACGTGTCTCTGCTTCCAGAACCAAGTCCACCCTTCAGAAGACACAGGGAGTCCTGGCAGCCACCGTTAGGGTTGTGTGGTGTAAAAGCCTCTCCTGTAGATATGTTTACCATGTGGCAGGATCAGACAGCGCACAACATTCTCCCTGGAGATCTCAAGTAGCCATCTTTGAGAAGTTAGTCATAATATGCTAATTGAATGAATTGCTAACACATTTTTCAGGGGTTTCAGAGTCTTCTTTCTGCAAGATGTTCAGAATTTTTGGAAAGCTTGAGACAGTATACATGAAATAATTAAAAATAGTGTTTGCTATTCTAAAAGGCTCAACGAATGTTGCTTCAGTGTTATGTTGTGTGGCATTAATGTGCTCCGCATGGCACAGCATGTTACATTCCTGTCTTCTTCCTCAACTCTTATTTTCCTCTGTCTATTTAGACTGAGTCTTGAGATATATCCCTGGTACTATGTAGCCTAAAACATGACAATCCTCCTGCCTCAGCATTCTGAGTCTTAGGATTATAAGCACACTTAGCCACACCCAGCTTCCCCCAAGTGTCTGAACTATAAACAACTTGATGTTTAAATGACTATCATCTCCTTTTGTTTTCCTTCCAATCATTCCTTGCTCTCAAAGTAGAAACATGAAGTGAAGGGTAAGTGGGGGACAGTGTGGCTGACAGGGGTAAGTGGGGGACAGT
>NW_021604566.1:12161292-12187371 GCF_004785775.1 Grammomys surdaster | reverse complement strand
TGGCTGACAGGGGTAAGTGGGGGACAGTGTGGCTGACAGGGGTAAGTAGGGGACAGTGTGGCTGACTCCTTTCTCTCAGTAAAAGGCTGAAGTTACTTCTTTGACAATGATTCTTCCATTGCCTGCTGTTCTCACTTGTCAAGAGCCATCACCGAGGTCACCAGCACAGTCTTTCTTCTATCCAAGTTGCTCTTGTTGCTCTGCTGTTTTCCCTGCCCACTCCCATTCCTCTTTAAAATCATACACAACCCCCTTCTTAGCAGTAATTTTCCCTTCGTGTTAAAATATTGCAGAGATTTAGTTCTCTTTTTAATTTTTTTCCTTTCTTTTCTGTGCTTTTTGGTTATAGTGTGATTGGAATTTTTTGTTGGTTAAAATGTTTGAAAATATATTTTATTAACTACATTAAACATTAATCATACTTTATGTACAAATACACAATATATTATAAAAAATATACATTATATATACTGTACTGGCTGGTTTTCTGTGTCAACTTGACACAAGACGGAGTTATCCCAGAGAAAGGAGCTTCAGTTGAGGAAATGACTCCATGAGATACAGGTGTTAGGTATTTTCTCAATTAGTGATCAAGGGGGAAGGGCCCCTTGTGGGTGGTACAATCCCTGGGCTGGTAGTCCTGGGTTCTATAAGAAAGTAAGCTGACATTACAAGGTCCCCTTCAATTACTGGAGGTCAGGCCTCTATCCCCACCTTCACAAGATTAGAATCGCCACAGCCCGTCTATACTTAGAGAAGGGAGGAGATGTCAGGGGCAGCCCTGCTTATACACTGAAGGCCTAAAATCAGCAATAGGCCTCTCATACCTGTATGCTAACACAAAGTCTTGGATCTCTGTGGAATAACATTGAAACAGATGGCTATAAGCTATTGTAAACAGGCAGCTTTTGTGGAAATTTACCAGCCTGAGTAGTCATAGACCTTGTAAATACGTAGCCTTGGCAGACAGTACCAACTTAGATAAGGACAAGTGAGTCATAGGCAGAGTCATAGTGACCTGTCCCATGAACCTTCACCCAGCCGATACCGTGTTCTGAAAGATATCTGTACTCCTCCTGAACACACACCCTCCCATGTCATCCTTTTCCCCACATCCTACCTTTTTGTGTTTATAACCCCTGTGTGAATAAGTAAAAATTACAATTTGATTTAAAAATAAATAAATAAAAATAAATAAATCACAAGAAAGAAAGAAAGAAAGAAAGAGAGAGAGAGAGAGAGAGAGAGAGAGAGGAAGAAAGAAAGAAAGAAAGAAAGAAAGAAGGAAAGAAAGAAAGAAAGAAAGCTAGCTAGCTGAGCAAGCCAGGAGAAGCAAGCCAGTAAGTAACATCAGTCCATGGTCTCTGCATCAGCTCCTGCTTCCTGACCTGCTTGAGTTCCAGTCCTGACTTCCCTTGGTGATGAACAGCAATGTGGAAGTGTAAGCTGAATAAACCCTTTCCTCCCCAACTTGCTTCTTGGTCATGATGTTTGTGCAGGAATAGAAACCCTGACTAAGAAACATACAAACTTACATGTATACCTCACCCCTTTGGAAAAAGAGATAGCTGATGCTTCATAATCTGGAATTATCACAAAATTTGGATCATCATCATTATACTCATCATCGTTGTCATCATTATCATCATCAAACAAACACTTGATCAGCACCACAGAGGAAATAGTATTAAGTTGCCAGAGGACTAGTCATAGTGAGGTCCATGTGGGTCAGAGTAACTTGTACATCTTAACTCTGTCTTACTTTGTTCCCATGGGAGGTACCATGACCTTTGTGTCTACAAGGAGGAATGGAGGCAGAGAGCAGGGCCAGAACCATATTCTCTAACTAGGGTTAAAGGTCTCTAACTTCATCTTTATACTATCTCTTTGTGTCTGAATGTGTTGAGACATGTGATGGGCACCTGTTCTCTTCATGCCAGTCAGCAGGATGCTTACAGGAAGCAGGAGGCACCCCTCAGTTTCCTCAAGTCATCTAAACTACTGAAGTGTTTTCCCTGGTGACTATGACAGTGTAGCAGCTAACCCTGAGTACCTATCCTATCCTTTAAAGAGTGAAAAGCTTCTCTTAAGGGAGAAAACTAGAAACAAACAAACAAACAAACAAACAAAGAGAAGAGTCACAATAGATGCTAAAATACACTCTGACTTGTCTTCTGGCTAGCAGATCATTTTTTTTTTTCATTTGGGAATTAAACCAAGGGCCATGCAAATATCCAGTTTATGCCCAGCCCAACGAGAAATGAAGCAAAGGAGCAGTGATATTCATTACAGGTTAATACAATCTGAGGAATTTTGAAAGTCATTTTATAGATGGCACAATAATACTGTTAAGACATGAACTAGGAACTGGAGAGGAAGACTTAAGAGTACTTGCTGTATTTGCAGAGGACCAGAGTCTGGTTCCAGTGCCCATGTTAGGAAGCTCATAGCCATGTGTAACCCCAGCTCCACGGTTTCTAATGCCCTCTTCTGAATTCCATGGGAACCATCCCCTCTACCCCACACGTACATACCCTCACACAGACATACTCCTAGAAACATAAATATTTTTTTAATCTTAAAAAAAAGTATTGAGAAGCTACTTGGGTCTGGTGGCACATGTATATAAGCCCAATACTTGGTAGGCTGAGGCAGTAGAATTAGGAATTCAAGACTACCCTGGCTATGTGTGTCAAGTCTGAGGCTAGCCTGGGCTATATAGTAAGGCTGTGTTTCAAAATAAAATTAAAAAGGACAGAAAGAGAAAAAGATACTTCAAAGTCAAGAGACTCCACAGGCAGCCATACAAAATCACTGATCAATGGCAGAAATTGTCATGCTACATTTAATAGGGGTACATTTGGAAGTGAGGCAACTCAATTGTTAAAGCGCTTGCAGCATGGGTGTCATAAAGACCAGAGTTAAAATCCCCAACACCTGCCCCAAACCAGCCAGACCTGGAACGATCCCAGCACCTGTGGTGATATGAACACCCTGGAGCATAAGCTGCACATGCACATGCACAGAATACTAAGTTTCCTGCTTACTATGGGTTCTCATCCCTAAGATCAGTCTCTCTATACATAGTGTGTGTAGGCATGAAGTGTCCCTAAAATCCAAAAAACATCTGACAGCATGAGGATTTCTTTCCTCAAGCACATTGGTAAACATGTTCAATCGCTATTTCTCAAGGTATCGGAGGCTGGGTATTTTGCATCCTAACCCTTTATTGACAATGACGGAAAACATAGTTAAGGACATATGATTAAAAGAGAGAAATAAAAAACTTTTAAGACTCACATTCAGAACCATTTGTCTTGGGCTGGAGAAATGGCTCAGCAGTTAAGAGCACTTGTTACTCTGGACAGGACCCAGATAAATTATCTATAACTGCAGTTCCAGGTGAACTAAGATGCTTTGCTGACCCCCATGGGCACCAGGCACACATGTGGCACACATACATATATGTAGGCAAAACACCCAAACATACACTGTACAGTAAAATATATTTTTAAAAAACAATCATTTGTCTTAACACCAGACTTTCTAGAAGCCTGCAGTGGCTTCTCTGCTCAGAGGGTGTTTTGTTTTTGCTGTTTGACATTGCTCCTGCTCTATCAGACTCAGATCCTGATGGGCAATGGGACCCTCATCATACCCTGTTTATTTCCCTCATAGTCTGGAGGGATCTACAGTGGCTGAGTGGATTTGGTTGTCTCTCTCCTTGGCAAGATCCTGTGTCAAGCAGTTCTTTACTGTATTAGGCCTTCCATTGTTCCTGGTCTGTGAAATCCATCAATGAAGTATCTCTACCACCTTTTACTCCTCCTGTGTCTCTACTCAAAGGAAACTCAGTACATGTACAACCTGTTCCAAGACAATTTAAAGGTTTTGGAGTCTTACAAATAAGTAGTTTCCTTCTACCAATAAACTCTGTCTTCTATAAAACTGTTTTATTCTGTAGCCATTAAGCATATCAAAACTTTATGATTCAAGCCAATTTTTTGCTTACCAAATGCAAAAACAAATGGAAAAAAATTAGTGGATCTTGACCAGTAGAATTTTAACTTGGTATGTGGTAAAAACTAAACCAATAAAAATCATAAAGTATACATACACTTATGAAATAGTATAAAAAGATTAAGAACCTCAGTATAATAAAGCATTGAAGAAAGATGAATAATACCAATGAATAGAAGAAAACAATTTTATCTTCTTAGTTTAAAGACAGACATATAAACATAACAAAGTTAACATCAACATGTGAACTCCCAATACATCACTGCTTATGTAAATATATAAGACATTCTCAGGAAGCATGAAAGAATTTCCCTAGAAATCGTACACTTGCACTTGTCAAGAGAAAGAATTAGAAATACAGATGAAGTATGCCTTTAAAGGCCCAGTAACAGTGGAGTGGTTAAATACAGTGCCCTTGAGTGTCATGCAGCCACAAAAATGACTTTTGGAAAATCACTTATTGATATAAAGGTGTTTATACAATTGCCTACGGTGTATGTACACATACAAGAATGGCAAGAATTTTATGTAATAGATGACTGAATTTACTTTTGCTTATCCATATTTTCTAATTTATCCTCAACAAATAATGTAGTAACCACACAACAAACATAAGAAATGAAAATTCTACAAAGAATTCCTTCAGCCAGGAAGCAGGAATGAACAGTCAATTTAACTGTCTTTGCATCATAGAAAATCAAAATTAGTTTGTAAATTTGATGTCTGGTATTAAAAAAAAATCAGAAAGATGTTTAATTATGTGAAACTTTTTCTCCAGTACTTTACGAATGCATTTGCCAGGTAACAATCTGCTAATTATAAGTGCTATCTATTAGTCTTGAAGAGGTCTGAGAACCCATGCTTGAGCTGCCATTCCACCTAGATTGTACCTACGCCATGTTTTGTCTGCAATTTCAAACAGAAACCTAGACACTGGTTCTTGGAAGCATTATCTTGAGGCTCCATTAGGGAGCTATAAAGGGATCT
Organism: Grammomys surdaster; assembly: GCF_004785775.1. Lineage (NCBI taxonomy): Eukaryota > Metazoa > Chordata > Mammalia > Rodentia > Muridae > Grammomys > Grammomys surdaster. Next base: position 12,182,364 of record NW_021604566.1, on the reverse strand, counting down.
GTGTAAATTAGATTTGGTCTTTGGAAGGTCAGTCAGTCAATACACATCACGTACTGTATTATAGAGCAGAGTGTGCTATTCTCCAACACTATCCCATCACTAGAACGAAGAAGCATATTCCTCATAGAAAAGCTGGTTAGTAATCAAGGGTCTTTTACATACCACACCACAGCCTCTTCTCTGGCCAACTTCCCTTATTTTTTATTCTCTTTTGCTAACTGGTAGCAGATAAAAAAGCAGAGACTTTGGCATTAAAAATAAAAACGGAGCATTTGAAATACCACCTGTAGAGATCATTCCATCTAATTCCTTCACATAGATATGAAAATCCTGATCCAGAGGGCAGCAAGTGAAGAACATAATTTGAAATATGTTGTCATCCCGCTTCTGAGCCCAGTTGACTGGCCTCATCAACTCCCAGCTAAGGAACATCACATTTACTATAGGAATTAACAGCCAACAATTGAAGGGAAACAGCAGAGACTCTATACAGACCTTGCATCTGGTAGCTGTACGGTGCCTGTCCAGGTTGAGGGGTGCCAAAGCTTGTGCCATAGCTGAGAAATCCTGTCTGTCCAGGCGACTGAGACTGTGACAATCCACCTTCCGTCTTGATGCCTGCCCATAATGCACCTAAATCAGTTAGTGACAGCTGATCTATCTGTTCATTTTTAGAAGCTGGTAAATATAGACAAGCATATACCCCACAACTGCCCAGTCAAATGTCCCCCAATTCTTCTTCAGGAATACAAAGTGTGAGTGCTTTCAGTTGGATGCTGTAAATTACAAGGTCAATTAAAAAAAAAAATCTTGCCTTGAACGTATTCACATGATTCTCTCTGATCTTCCTGCATTCAGCTTTCTAGAAAGCAGAACTCTTGAGGAATTGTTTCCATAATTCATTTTGTTATTTTACTAGAGTAGGTCACTCTGTCACAGTCAAGAAATAATCACAATGAAAGCTTGGCCCCACAGTTCCACAGTCTCTAAATCTCCTTTTCCCTGAGAAGTAGCTACTGAGTTCCTACCATCGCCATCTTTTTTCTCAACTTTGATGCTAGTACACAAGACATTTTGAAGTCAAAGAATGGCTGCAGGGTATAACACAATGAAGGAGCTTTCCTCTGCGTATCTAAGTCAATGGTTCTCAGCTTCCCTAATGCTGTGACCTTAAATACAGTTCCTCATGTTGTGGTGACCCCCAACCATAACACTGTTTGATAGCTACTTCATCACTATAATGTTGCTATTGTTACGAATCTTAATGTAAATATCTGATATGTGACCCTCATGGGGGGCTGTGACACACAGGTAGAGAGCCACTGATCTAGATCTTTCAGGAAAGGAGGCACAAAGAAAGTAGAATGTCAAAGAACTGAACCTCAAAAACAGCAGAGTGATTTAGAAACCTGTGAATCTGCCCAGTAGTGCCTTTTATCCTGACTTATTTTCAAATATTTAAGTTTAATTCTTCTAAATGTAGGCTAAAGGACTTCTGAATTTATATTATGTAAATGCAAGTTTATATTTTATAGGATTAAAAAAAATAATTTACTGTGGTCCTCAAATACTTCCCAAAGCACCAGAATGGTATACTCATCCCAGAGTGGGACTTGGCAACAAAGGTAAGCCACTGGTCTTAATTATAATTAAAGGCAGTCATGCAAATGAACAACTGTCCTTAATTCCCACAGAGGGAAGATAGAAACATTCCGGCCAAGAAAATTCACATTTTTCAATAATCTTGGTTTTCACTGAAGATAAATTATATCTTTAGGATCTAGGATACACAGTAGTCTGGCTGTTTATTTCCATTTTAGGGGAATTTCATCGGTAGGATGGAGTTAGGTAATCATCCTAAGGCAGTGAAGAACTTGACTTGGCTGGGAGAGGCTATTTTTATTTCTTGAGTAATTCTGAATACTTCATGATGACCTTAACACTGAAAACTTTGTACAGTCTTAACATGGAAAAATGTGATGTGCTGTGTACAGGTAATTTCGAGTCAGTGAACTACTTAAAACATGTAAATAATCCTTGGAAACACACCTGCCCTAGACAGGTGGCTGGACAGTTCTAAAAACTCCCTTATTTCCATGGTGCCACCAGTAGGGACTTTCCCCCTTCGTTCTCTAGGCAAGGGTATCCTGATCTCTCTCTAGCCCTGACTGGGCCACCTGCTTTTACCTTAGAGACTCAGCATGGGGAAATAGCCAGAACAGACATGAAGAAGCAAGAGAAGGTGAAAAACACTACTCATTATAACAAATTCCTTTTCTATCATATCTGCTATTCTTGCTATGAAAATCTCTCACCCCCACCATGGCTATGTGGGGAGAAGACTAAAGAGAGGAATGTGAGGAGGACAGGAGGGCAGTGAGGGGTCACTTCCCCTGGCAGTACAGGTGCCTGTCTACTGGAAAGTCCATGGGCACAGCAAGCAATTTCCTACAAATTCAATTCTGAGCACCAAATTGATGACTGCTTTGATTCATATTACAGCATACAAGCTGAGCAATACAGATGGTGAGTTTCCTTCATCCCCAGAGTAGTTTAAAGGAGTATCATGAAAAAAAAAAAAGGTCCATTATCTACTACAGTGAAAAACTCTGAATGAAAGTCACGGAAAGACAATTTTAGAATGTTCTTTTTTATGCTGCTTCTAAAGCCTGCTTCTAAAAACCCAGCATGTTAGATGGCACTGAGTTCTGGTGGTTTTTGAAGAAAATTTACAGAATCTGGAGTCATATGTAAGTTACACTTGATTTCCATGCATTTTAGAAGAAACTAATAGATGGCTAAATTACTTGAGGTCAAGACACAGTACTGAATGGGGGAAAGTTGTTTAGCTTCTAAGGAGTGGTAAAATACTTTTAACAGAACAACGATGCTTTCAGTAGAGTGCTGGAAAGTATACCACACAAAAATTATAGCTACGACAGTCTAATGGAATGCCAGTATATCTATCACAGTGGCTACAGTACGACCGATTCTTCTGGTCTTTCCCTATGAATACTCATATGCCTTTCCTTGATCATTCTGAGGGGGTTTTCTTCTCAATAAAATGCCCCATATTAATATATTTTACTTGATTTAGTTGGTTGAAAAATTGCAATCACAACTCATTCAAGAAAATGCACTTTTGAAATTTGAAGTCTTTTGTAAATAGAACTTTGGGATTAGGCTGGATTTACTTTTAATTTACAGGTATTGACCCTATCACAATTGAGTTAAATTACACCAAGATAAAGATAATCTCCAGGTGAGAAGAAGCAAATGGCATGGGAGCTTTGAACGTTTCCCGATCAGTGCCTTCAAAGTGCAGTGTGGGAGGTGATATATAGATCACTTTTCTTAATGGGTGATAATGCTGAAATTTGATCATGTAGCCACCCCCAGCTTTGGGGCAAGCAAGAGTTTGTTGAATTCTACGTGTACTTCCTTAATCATAGTTGGGTATCTGATAAACAGGAAATGGATCTTTACCCCAAAAGACTTCATTCATAGAAGTTTTATCACAAATATGCAAAAAAATATTTTGGATTCCAGAGTCAAGTGCTCAGATGCCAAATTCAGATATACACAGAGAGAAAAGTAAGCAAGGGGCCTCCAACCCATGCCATCTGTTCGCCGCCTCTGACCTCATGGGAGGAGGTCACTGTCTTCACAAAGCTCACTAGCAAGAATTACAGAGACTTTATAATAGATAGGTGACAGTGCTTTGTGTAGCAGACCAACAGCCTCATTGTCGAAGTACTACTTGAGCACACATCGGCCCACCAGAATACACCATAAGAATAATGGCCCAGTGACTCACCATAGGAGGAAATTCCATAGGGCTGTCCCGGTTGTGGGTACGTGGCGTAGGCTGTGGCTTGTTGCATTCCTGTGGTAAACTGTGTTTGCCCATATGCAGCCATAGTTTGTGAGGAAGGGGTAGGGAGAATATGTGGGTATGGTCTGCTATTTGTCAGGAATGACAGAAAATAGAAAGCCCATGCATTAGATGGAAACATGCAAGGTAACAATGAACAACTGCATCACAAATTCCAGTTAAAGAGTCTCTTACAGTCAAACTTTCCACTAGCATCAACAAAGCACTTCAAAGTACTTCAGTGCTACCATGTGGCACTTAAAATGAACTTGCATATATATGTAGTTAATTAAGCCTCGAGAAAATTCACTTCTACTTGAATTAAGATGTAACATGGGCATAGACATGACTTATAATAAAATAAAATCTACACAGAAAAGTATTGATTAAGAGAAAATACATCTTACTTGGAAGGATAAATCTGTGGTGGAGAGAATGGGTGAGCTGGTCTCGGACTAAAGCTGCTGCTTCCAAGAGCTGAGGAAGAGGAAAACACACATAGAGCACACACAGTGAGTCAGGAAACTCAACGATCATACTAAACATGCAAAAAACCCAAAACAAACCAACAAATATGACACTGCCATGGCATGACCTATGGCATTGCCACAGAAAATTATGCGTATCTGACCTCTGTGATCTGTAGACTGGGTGGTTTCATATAGGAAGGCCTGGAGAGATGTCTTAACAGGTAGGAGCAAGGACAGCTCTTCCAGAGGACACAGGTTTGGTTCCCAGCACCCACCCAATAATGTTGATTAATAGCCATCTGTAAACTCAGGTCTAGGAGATCTGATGCCTTATTATGGTCTCCTCAGGCCATGTACACACATGGTGTAGAGACACATGCAGGTGACACACCCATACACCCAAAATAAATATAACCCTTTAAAAAACTGGGGCACATCCATGCTGATTGAATGGTTTTGATTTTCAATAAACTTTATAAAAATGTAGATACATCCATAAATATCCTTCAAAGTGCTTTGATGGGGGCATACTGTCTCCTTCAAGAAACCCAGGCTGAATCAGAGGGAGGGAGCTGACAGGCCCCCTGCCTACTGTCCGTATGCATCAGGAACACACAAATCTCAGCATGTACCAGCAAGAAGCATGGTCTAATCTCTCTGGGGAGGCAAATGTTCACATTTGCCTGTGTTGATTTAACAATGTTGTTTAGCACATCTGCATTCCTATGGCTATCTTTAGTGTCTCAGGTTGCATACCGAGCCTGTTTGTTCTTGGGCTGCCCTGTGTCTTCCTGTTCTGTTAGTTGTATGCATTCTTCTTGGATGTTCAAGCAAACATTTTTCCTCCTTAAAGAAGCAGTCAGCATTAAAGCTAAACTTACTTTCTTTTAAAGATTTTCTTGACTATGGATGTTTCAAAAATTTACTAGGCTTCTATCAAATGTTCTTCAATATTCATTCAAATTTTTTTTAAAAAAGCAAAAACACCCATTTTCAATAGTATAAGGGGTTTAAAAAGTTGGCTGTTGCTCTATGTAGAACAATTTACCTGTGTAAAACAACATGCATTTATTTTTTACTACATATTTTCACCTTCAAACTTCCCAGTGTCCCCCTGGCTAAAATGCACAGTGTGGGTGCAATTCCTATAGACTGTGACATGCTGTTTTCTTTTCCCATTAATGGTCACTGCCATCGGGGGCCCTGTCACATAACATGTGCATCCCACATACAACGGCAAGTCTTGTGCACTGAGAGTCACATGCTTTCTCATTTGTCACATGATGCGTGTATGCATGTCACACTCCATTTCCCAGTGGGTGCTTGGGAGAAGAGTAGGAGATTTTGAGTAGAATCTCAGAAGAGATGAACTATATTCTTCTCCATTCAAATAAATGAGACTGAGTCCAGGGACAAACAACAGGTCTGTTTGCATTCTAGCCAGGCACATGGCCAGATTTCCGCCACCGCTGTTCCCTTAGAAGGGGCAGAATTCACATGAAAGGAAATACAAACCAAACTAGTTCATGTCCCCTAGCTTTGGGTACTTATCAAATGCCTACTTGGTCCCAAGCCCCTTGTAGGCTGCTGCAGGAGCAATCATGACAAGACAAGTCCTGGCCTCCTCATGGGGAGATTTGTGAGATGCTCCAGTTTCTGGAGGGAGGAATTGGCGACCATACCCTTAGACTATGACAATGAGGGATTCCTGACGCTTGTCTGGGTCACGTGTAGGGACAAGACCTTCCTCTCTCCTTTCTCTTCCTTCTACCATATAATTTAAAGAAGCTCCCATAATCTGCTTGTTAGGAGAGGAGATTCAGAGTTAATAACAATCTCAAGCCCATGAGTCCCCGTGCTTATTGAGAGAGTGCTCAGTAGTCTCCTGTTCTCAGTCCACACTTCCAGGAGGCAGCCCAGCTATCACTGTCAATAGACCCCTCAGCCAGATCAAAATACTCAAAAGCCTTCAAAGGACTCAAATCTAACAGCTTCCTACTTCCACTCATTCATCACTCTGCTTTAGTCCCCCACACAGATCAATAAGAGATGGCTCCACCCATGTCTCCACTGAAGGGAAGTAACTTAGCAAGGGATATGCAGCCAAGTTCTGAAATCCATCTTCATAGACGCAGGGATGCTCCTGTTTCAAAGCCCCCTTCTGGCTAGTGGCAACACACTTGACAAGACAGCAGGTCTGGGGTTCCTCAGTGGACATGCTTTAATGTATAGACTGGCAGACAGCCTAGATCACCCCCACCTAGCCCATCTTTATTCTTTCTCTACAATTCTTCCCTAACAAGATCCTGGCCCATGACCGTGACTCATGACCTACTGGCTCCTCCAGAAAGATGTGAGAAACCAGTCAACTTTCTTCTGAGCCAGGGAAATTCGAATCTCCTAATTCTATTGTGTCCCCATAAAGCCCTTTCCATGCAATGGTTTGCGTGTGTGTGCTTGTGCGTGTGCATGTGTGTGTGTGTGTGTGCATGTGTGTGTGTGTGTGTGTGTGTGCATGTGTGTGTGTGTGTGTATGGTATGTGTCATGCACACCCTTATGTGGGGAGGGTAGAGGCCAAAATCATGTCTTCCTCAATCACTTCTCCAACCTATTTTTTTGAGAATGCATGCTTCAAGTTTTACATGGCCACAGAAAATCAAATTTATGTTCTCAAGCTTCTGGGACAAGGATTTGGCTGCTGCATTATCTCCTCAGCCCCCAAAACAATGATCAAAGTTAGATCATGCAAAAACCTGAAGTACCAACAAGCCCAAGCCCCCTTAGCCAAAACTCCTTCCTTCACTCACCATGGACCATGCTCAGATGAGCCCTCCACACAGGAGCCTCCATTTAGAAAGAACATCAACAGCTCTTCTACTCTCCCGTGAACACCTTTCATTTGCTTCAAAATTGGAGCCTCAAACTTGTCTATTTTCAGAGCTACTTAATAAGAAAACCATACTTATAATTCATAAGGCTTTCCTCTCCAAATGGCACCATATTTTGTATTTGATATCACTAGATTGATTGATTCCATGAATGGACGCTTAACTAACAAAATTAGTAACAAATTAAGATTTTAGGGGAACTGACAGGTTAGCCTTACAAAAGCCTTACAAACATATTGTTTATAGTCCCTATGGACATTAAATTTTTTAAATGACTAAAATAATTGTGCCAGGGTTAGAAAGAGAGCTTGCAGATAAAAGCGCTGGGGGCAAGCCTACAGACTTGAGTTTCACCCCTGGGACCTCCATGGTGGAAGGAGAGAACTTATTCTTGATTGCTGTTCTCTGACTTCTATACAATGGCCTATATGTGTGTATACATGAATGAGTACAGACACACACACACAATTAATTAGTCTGTTAATTAACTAGCTTGTACTGGTAATGAGTAAATGAGCGAAACATCACAATTGTTTCAAAACACAATAAACAACTTTGTAGTTTTCAAGTCTGCCACATGCTTTGGCAAGTGAAGTAGTCTCCCCTAGTGTCTCCACACTGACGGTGGGAAAGGAAATGACATTGGTACCACCAGAGTAGCCCTGTACCTTCTTCCACTTGCTAACTGTTTCTACAAGGATGAAAGAGCATCATCTCCATAGCACTCCGCTTCTTAGAGCTTCAGCCCACTCCCCAGGTCACCCACTACTTCCCTCTTTTTCCTCATATAAAGACTCTAGAAAATATGATCTTTTCTAGATCCCACAGTGTACCCCTCTACCTTCACCTAAGCTCTGGTTCAAGGACTTGCTTTTCTTATATATCTTTTCAAAGTTGCAGCTGCCAAGTGCCTTGGATTCAAGGTATTCTAAGAATCCGAGCCAAGTGCTTCATCACAGCATTTGTAATATGCTTCTGGAAAAGCTTTCATTTTATATAGCTCATGAAAGCTGTTTATCATCCCCATGGTGACTACCTCCTAGACACTCACTTGCACTGGCAATATCTTTAGTATTTGGCAGTATCTCCCAATCGGTCCCAATATCATTATCCTGAAACTTCTCTTTTTCTATACAGATCTCTATGCTGGCTCAAGGCCATAGTCCCAGCTTTTTATTTCTCCATTTCACGTTTCAAACCACAAGGCCGTTTCCTCCCTTCACTTGGGAACATGTAACAAGCACCGCTAATGCAGCTAATATTATTATGTCTACTGGCACTGTTAGTGTGGCTGATACCAAGAAACTCTGTTCTCATGGGGCTACACCATAAACAGGACAACAGAGAATGAAAAAGAATTTCAAAAGTACTGATGAAGGCTAAGCAGGAGAGTACAGAGAACCAACTGTAGAACTGTGCCATGCCTTCCCACTGGGTTGGAGATTCGGGGAGACTATTTCTTTCCAGAATGTTTATCCCCTTGTACATCTTTTCCAAGGCCACCATGAGATGCAGGACTCTTGACACCTTTGCCTCCTGTCAGGTTATTATTGGCTTGTATCTTGTCTGCTGAGGCAGCTGGAGACAGCAGAAGAACTCTTCTATTAGCCCTTTAAAGCCTCTCAGTTCTCCTACCTCTACTTTCCCTCACATCCTATCTCCACATTCTTGACTCTGGATCAAACCAAAAGTCTTTCCACCTGGGTTGCTAAGCCTTAGAGCAGCAGTTCTCAACCTTCTTAACACTGCGACCCTTTAACACAGTTCCTCATGTGGTGGTGAGCCCTAACCAGACAATTGTTTCACTGTTACTTCATAACTGTAATTCTTCTACTGTTGTCAATCATGATGTAACTATCTGATAAGATGTTTATCTGACACGTGATCCCTACAAGAGCTGCAACCCACAGGTTGAGACCCACTGCTTTAAAGGGAAAACTTACTGGGTGAATACATAATCCATGTTCAAGAGCTTTGTGTAGACTCTGACTGCGTGTCTACCCTCCTTTACGCTTGTAAGCTACCTCGCCATGCGTTCCTAGTTTCCACAGCATGTCCTCTGTTTCCTCCAGCTCTGCAGATTCACAGGTCTCACTAATCCTCACTCTTCAGAAGAAAACAGACTGAATTCACTACTCATTTATTCATGTGTTACTTTACTGAGCAAAGATGGATGGCCTGCCATAGGCATCAAAAATACAAAGCTAACAAAGGGCAGAATCTCTTCAAATTCTGTTACCCTCCTCTGGTAAGGTGGTTTAATTTGTGATTGAATAATACTATTTTAGAATCTATAAGTGCCATATATAAACTCAATAAAGAAACTCTGAAAAACAGATAATAGCAGAAAAAAACAAAATTCAAAATGTGTCCTGCTACCTAGGCACAAGCACCATTTTGTTCCCTTATACATAGGAACATATTCCTGCAAAGAAATTGCCTTTCTCTGTGTAGCTCTGGTTGTCCTGAAATTTATTCTGTAGACCAGGCTGGCCTCGAACTCAGAGCTCTGCCTGCCTCTGGCTCTGAGTGTTGCAACTAAAGCTGTGCATCACCATAGGTTTCCAAGATCATAGTCTATAGATGCTGCCCTTTCACCTCATAGAACTAAAAATTTTTTCAGGTCGTCATCTTGTTTGTTTGGTGTGTGTGTGTGTGTGTTTCTACATATACATTGTGTATAAGTATTTATGATATACATACTTACATATGTGTATAACAGCTATGTAGGAATTAATCTACCATATAGACAGTGCTTCTTTTTAAATTCGTTTCTGCTTTTACTTCTATATTTCAATATTTTTCTATTTTTACTTCTATAGTTCAATATTCACACATCATCTTTAATAATCTCTGTTACATAGGATTATGTATCCAGCATATATATGTATGTATGTATGTACGTATGTATGTATGTATTTTTATATATATGGAGGAAGGGGGTTTCTGTCTTCTGTCTTAAACCTTAATACATTCAAACTTTACCATCATGTGTACTCCAAAGTTCCCATCTGCAAACTTTTTGAGCTTTAGTGCTTATTATATCCGGCATCTTCAGGTAGTTCGTACTCTTATCCAACATACCCTGAATTACAGAGTGAGACATGCTCCACACGTGCTTAGCTCTACTTCTCTCTGTCTTGCTTGACTCACCCAAAGGCCATTGATCATGGATGACTTAAATTTTACATCATAAATGTATCACATCCCTCATGTTCACATTCTCATTGCCAGAAATTGACCACAATTCTTAACCAAAGTAATGAAAACCTCTAAAACTGGCCTCTCACTTGGATTCAGGTGTCTCCAAATACATTGCCCCTGTGCTTATGATTATGAATAATTAATGTCTGTGTCAGTCTGTCCTTTGGTGTCTCCCATTGCACAGAGCCCAAAAACAATTCCAGAGAAACTTGCTGGTCTCCTTGGACTCTGAAACCACTCCCTCTGTAGTACATCCACATTGCCCACAAAGTGCCCATTGGGAATGTCATTGTCAACTCCAACAGCTCCATTTCCTCTGTGCTATGGTTCCCTCCAATGAGGTACTCAATCCATCAATGTCCCCCTCCACAGTTACATGTGAGCTTATGCTGCTTGTTTCCTAGATCTGAGTGTGACTATCTAGTCTGGGATGTCTTTCTAATAGTGTACCTTGGCCTGATCTCTACCAGATCCTTGCGTGGGTGCTCGTCAACCTTGGTTCTTCCCTCTGCTACTGTCAAACCACTGGGATAATTTGTCAGTTGTTCATCCCAGTAAGCCCTGAACTCGGACCATTTTCATATATCTATGAATTTATGATGGCACAAATCACATCGCCTTAGAGCAGCCAAATCCCATCACGTGTGTTTTGAGAGAAGAAACTGACATAATGCGCTGTCATTTTCTCATTGCTCTCATCCAATATCGTTAGTCCCAAAACTGTGCACGCATACCTAACTTTATACCTGCATAGAAGCTCTTTCCACTGTGCTGTGTTGTAAATGTGTCATTTTAAGAACTTGACCATCAGTCATAAATCTGAGAAGGCACAGCACTTCTAAAACACAGATCTTAAAAACAGAGCAGACCTTAAAAACCTAGCAGACAATACAACAAGGGTATATAATTTAAGCGATACCTTTGACAGAAATCATTTTTCAATAAAATAATTCACTCTGGGTGGCTTGGTAAGTGTGTGGCAAAGGTCTCACAGGAGGTTACTGCCACCGTTAATTTCTTTGGAGTGTTTCCATTCTGACAGACATGAAGTGCGTGTGCTGTTTGCTACAGTTTGACAGACATGAAGTGTGTGTATGCTGCTTGCTAGGGGATGCACTAGTGTGGCAGTAAGGAGAACCTAGGAATACAAGCCTGTTTCACAGAGTCAACCTAACATAGACTTTCTTCAAATGAGAGTCAGGCTTGATGGTACTAAGTCTACATAGGCTATTTTCAAGAGTCAAATTTTGCCTAAGGAGACTTGGATGATTGGGGGGAAAAAGATAAAAATAAATGGAGAAGCATCATTCACATATAAAGTTAATTTTTGTTGAAGAGAGGAGAAGAAAAGTCCATTTATCTTCTTCTTTGGAAAACAATGTTCTTTGCAAACATGTTAGAGGGAATACAAAAACTGAGACTGTTCATTTGTCACTTGGAAGAAAACTATGTCTTGCATCTGTATCTGCGAATACTCACTTACATAAACACATATACTCCTATAATAAACTAGGAGACACAATGCTTAGTGCAAATGGGAAAATCTAATTTTTGTTCCTTACCTGAACCTGAGAAACTGTCTAAAGACCCGTCTGCTGCTGTGGAAGCTATTTCGCTGTTGCTCATTGGCTCTGTTTTAACTACAAAAGTAAACACACATCGTATACTGAATTAGTAGTCATTTGTAAAGGTATGAGAGAAAAACTATAACATCCAAAATAATGAGAAAAATCATTTTATAATACAATATTTTCACAGTTGATGTAAATCAGATTTTTTTTTACTAGACTCTGTTTTCATGTGTTAAATTTCTTCTCTATAAGAATATCCACTTTTCTGTTACAAATTACTCTTTAGATTAGTAGTTCCAACCTTCCTAACACTTCAACCCATTAATGCAGTTTTTCATGCTGTGATGACCCCAACTATAAAATTATTTCATTGCTACTTCATAACTATAGTTTTGCTACTGTTATTAATCATAATGCAAATATCTGATATGCAGAATATTTGTTATGTGACCCCTGTGAGGATCGAGACCCAGAGGTTGAGAAACACTCCTTTAAAGGATGAATTAATTTTGTTTTTACAGTATATATTTACCAATTTGCTTATTAGTAAAAATATTATAATATATATGTAACAAACAATCTGAAATTACTTTTTGGTGTTTGTATAGAATCTGTTAGTTAGCCAAGCAATAAGAAAGAAAAATTTTAAATATTTGAAGAAGTAGGGAAAAATAAATGGGCAGATTTAAGCCTAGCAGGTTCGATGGTGATTATGGACATGTATGTTCATATGCACCTACTACTATTACTACTACTACTACACACACACACACTTCTTTAGATATCTAGTATAGTGTAGACTCGCAGACTCAATCTTAAGTTAATAAACTCCTATCACCATGCCACTTCATATCATCAATTCATCAATATTTTTTGCACTATGAAGAAAAAAGGAATTTTCCTACTCCAAAATATTGACAAAAGATACTATGAAGCATATATATATATATATATATATATATACATATATATGTATATATATATATATATATAAAATCTTTTTTCTCAATTTAGGCTATAGAATGTTCACAAAACCCACTCCCAACAATATGACAAGATCCTTGTATACCACTAAACAGAGTCATACTGCTCCAAAACTCAGCACATCTGCCTTTTTCTCCCTAGGTTTAGAATCCCCTTTTTGGAGTACCATCATTTGACTGTTCCTAACCTATGTGTGAAGGTGACTTATTCTCTATTCCAAATAAACTAATACTCTAAATTCAACCTGAAACTCTATGTTCCCTGAAGTGAAGGTTCTGACCAGAGAGTCTTGAGGGAGAGAGGCTCCTTCCTCAAAGTAAAAATATTCTGCGTTGTGAAAAGATGATGGAGAAAATAGTTCTTTTGTCTCAGGATGTCACCATCGCTCCAAAACACTGGCAAAGGACTCATCCAGCTCAACTTCTGGCCCTGGGCATTTTACACACACAGACACACAGACACACACACACAAAATGAGTAGTTTTCACATGAGCATTATAAGTAGATGGGTAGATGGATCAGATAGCCATTTCAGTAAAATAATTACTTACATGGTTTTTAAACAAAGTTGGGAGAAACACACATATGCACACATGCACGCACATACATGCACACACACCCCGAGACTAATAGAAACCATTCTGCCTTATTGTTTTCATGTAGACCACACAACAGTGAGACTCAAGTTCTGACTCAAGTTTTCACTTTTCTGCCAGTTGTTTTGGGTTAGAAGTCTTAGTTGATGCTAATGCATGCTGACAGAAGCCTGCCGTTCCCTTCTTCCCCCATGCCACCAGACACCTAATGTTCTTGCTCTTCATAACCACGACATTGCCACCACAGCTGTAGGAAAGCCAACAGTAACTACAAGGGGGTTTCCTGGACAAGATGCCCAAAATTATACGTCATGGTCCTTTAAAGACCTGACACAGGGCCCTCATCAAGTCATGTGATCACAATTGGTCTAGCCCCCTGTCGAAACGGATCACCAGAGGGAGACTAAGCTTAGACCTTTTGCTGAGCAAAACAAGATAGTGGGGTAAGATGAAAACTGATCATGTAAAATGCCTACTATGGGTCAGCTTTCTTAGGCTGTTATCATTGTAAGAAACCCTTAGGTCCTTACAAGGTCTCAGAAACTCCTTAGTCAGGTACTACCTTGTTGCTCTCACCTGTAAAAAAACTGAACCTAGAGGCTAGGAAGTGCCTAAAACTGATTTAATTTGGCAAGTTCCTTTATTTCTGAGCCTGTGACCAAAGTTCAATAAAACAATAATAAGTAAGTAGCTCTTTGCAAAAGTTAGAGCTGGGAGAAGTCGGCTCAGTGTCACAGGCTGTGGTTTGATTAGAAAGTAGGACTCTGCCAGTTCCAACCGGCAGAGCTTCCAGGCTAGTGAGGGACTGGATGATCTCAAGTAGAAATTCCCTGCTAAGACATCGAGAAAAGATGAAGAACTTTTCTACTGCCTTGGTTGTTGGTCCAAATTGCTTCTAAGTCTGCCAAATCTAAGGTCAATGATTCTATACCTTGAACTATACAATTACTCTGAGAAAGTTTACCTACAACAAAACCCCTTCTATCTCTGCTCTCCTGAAATCTATGTCTCTGCATGATCACGCTCAATCAAGTGGCAGCTCTCACTCCCACCAGGAACTTCAATTGTTCTTGAAATCCATTAAAACTAGGCGAAAAAAGAAAGGAAGGGAAGATGATACTCTCTTTGAGGTCCCAAGATCATTGCCTTTTTGCTGTCATTCAAATACAGCCATCTATACACTAAAAACCAGAGTCCCACTGAATCTAGTTTCTAAAAAGGCTCTCTGTTAAAGAGGAGATGATTTCCATAGAGTAACTACCGGGATGTGCACGATTGTATCAGTCCTGTAATTGAATATCTTGATCAACAGAAGCCTAGTGATTTATTGTGGTGTAATATATTCTCTGAGGGGCTGGGGAGATGGCTCAGTGGATAAAGAGTTTGCTGTGTAGGCATGAATACCTGAGTTCATATCTCTAGGATAAACTAGGCATGGCAGCATGCACGTGTAATCTCAGTGATGGAGACAGAGTGAAGACAGGTAGATTGATCCCAAGGGCTCTCTAGCCAGATAACCTAGCCTATACAGGGAGCTTCCGGTTTAATGAGAGATCCTGTCTTAAAAGTAAGGTGAAGACACTCCATATTGATCTTTGGTCTACCCAGGCTCACTCGTGGGTGAGTACACATACATGGATACTATACAATAGACAGACAGACAGACAGACAGACACACACACACACACGAGTTCATGAAGGAAAACTTCCTCTCCAAAACCAACCAATATATATATATCTTTTTTTTTAAGGCCAATTATACCCCAGTTGAAGAACTGAGGAGACAATGGCAATGTGTCCACTGGAATCTTACTCACTTCATCTTACCTGAATGATATCACACAGAGCAATAGGCCACAAAAAAAATTACTGAACATCTCTCCATAGTTTTGAGTTTTTCAATATCATGTGCTGACTTTTTATAGAATATACTATAACATGTCCTCAGTTTACTAAAAAGTAGCTATTTTTTTCTCTATTATTAGCAGTCCTATATCTTTTTCCTCTACTTCCCTTCTGGCCTGACATCTGACCCTGGGCAACTGTCTCATAGTTGTTATTCTTTGAAGTATTCAGCAATTTCATCATGTGACCACACACTCCAGACCTTAGCTATCCTGGGCCATTGCTATGTTTCAGATGTTGTGCAAACATCGATCTACTAAAGCCTTTGAGCATCCATGTTGGGTCAGCACATCTAATCATCTGCGGCTGGGTTTCTACAGTTTAATTCTTTGGACCTAATCATCTTTTTCACATGATGTTTTTTTTAATTATTTATTTTTACCAAAATGTAATACAGATTCACAAAATGTTAAGAGAAAGATCTGGTACCGAGAAAGAGCTGAAAGTATGTTCACAATCATCACTAATGTAAACAGCAAGCAGTATAAATTCTCCTCTGTGGAACATCCATCTCTTTTCTGCTTGAAAGAAGAAATACTATGAAGTAGCATCAAATATAGACTTGAAAGTCATAGCTGATTACTATTGGTACTTCGATCTAGTTTTACCACCAAGAGTGCAAACCTAGAATAAGGTACTTAATGCTGAGTACCTCACTTTTCTCATCTATTCTGAGCTTTATATGCTCAGATGAGAATAAAGAATGGTAAAGACTATAATGACTTCAGAAGTACATTGTGTTCAGGGGCCAAGCTTTAGATTTGCCCTCTCTCTTCTTACAGTATCTCTTTAAGCACAAAAAATTAAAATATTTTTCTCCCACTGGTTGAGTTGCATGCTAGGAAAATACTCTGCCATGGAACTACATCCCTGGATCCAAAAGCATATTTTGAAGGTACAGAAAACACTGTTAAAATCTCTCAGCAGCCCCAGATTAAAGTCAGGCTTATGCTGCCAGAAGAAATGCGAGGATCTAACGGAAAAAAAAATCAATCAGTGGGCCTTCCCTAAGGAATGTCGAATCAAATTAAGCAAGGTATTTTAGGAATAACTCAAGGAGGCAGGACTTAATCATGATTACATTAAGAAAACTAGTGCCTTGGACATTACTGTCATCAGTGTATGCTTCTGCTGAAGAAGCAGGCCAGCAGAAGGATGGTGTGGGGCCAGCAGTGAGCAGCAATTTCAGAATAAATGTGGAAATTCTATCATTCTTTACAAAGTAAGCTGACCCCTGAAAACAAGAACACCTCTTTTATACTGTAAGAGGAGACTCTTGACTATCAGACCCTTGTGGCATGGTGAGATTAGCTGTGACAGAAGTCGGCCAACGAGGCCCTGCACTGTAATTCCAGGTTCGTCAACTTCTGGATGAACTTTAAATGTTATGGTCATGAAAACACATCTCCAAACTAACAGGGCAATCAGAGAAGTGTTCAATCCATTTGATGAGTGATAATTCTCCCATATATAAGTTCAGTCCAAATGGTAGCTCTGCTTGTTGGACCTGTGCCAGCTTGTGCTTTGATGGATTTGCCCAGAAAAGCACATGGACGTGGAATGGCATCAGGCTGGGTGACATCAGTCCTGAATCTTCCCCTCCTTTCCAGTCTCCTCCCCAGTCAGTATCTAAATTCTTCTTACTGTAGCTCTCCAATTGGCATAAGCCCAGACACAAAGGTACTTGAGAGACCCAGTTTGACAATCCTCTGCTTCCCATGGTTCCTTCCTCTCAACTGCTCTCATTCAAGTCTGACTAAAACTGTATCACCTCCAAGAAGCATCCCATTTTCCCCATTTTCTTCCTCCTGCCAGACTCATTCAGAACACAAATCCCATGACCCTACCCTTCTCCTCCTTGTTCATGAATTGTCTCTCAACCACGATCCTTTGCAAGCTGTCTTTCTGGGCACTTGCTTTTAAATTTTCAGCAATCAACTCCCTTTTCTACTCTGCTAATCATTCTGTTACCTTCTGTTGCTTCTTTAAATGGTTTTTCCCAATTTCCGACCTTAATTTTTCTTGGTTTTAATTTTTCAAGCCTTCTAAATAAACCCTTTTCTGCAACAGTTTTCTTTTAAGTCATTGATTCCTTTTTTTTTTTTCTGCTGTATTATCTTTCTTTTTGCTTCTGTCTATTCTGGGGTTCCATAATTCTACCTCCTTCCCACCTTGCTCCATTTTCCTTCACGATAATTTTTCTTGCCTTCCATACCTTTTAAAAATGATTTTTATATAGACAACTCCTCAACCATCATCTATATACACACAATGTTGTCATAGAAACAAATCATCTGGTTAAAACCTGACTCACAGCCTGACCAAACATACCACCACCTCCCTCAGAAGCCTCAACTTTTATGTCACAAAGACTGGATGTTTCCCTTCCAGTTGGATTTCTCCCGCTGCCTCATTTCTTAAATCCCACTACCCAGCTTGGATCTTGAGCATGCCTCAGATATTGATGTAGAGACACGACCCCCTCTGTATGATGTAACTGAAGGTTGTGAAACTTTTAATTTTGTTATTCTTCACATCTTTTCCTGTACCCACCATGAGAGAATGATGTTTTTGTGTGCATATGTTCCAACCGTATTAAAATGCCTTTCCCTTGACCAGTACTTGAAAAGCCACAATGTGGCCCACTGGAACACTGGTAGAGTGCTAGCCAAGCATGCATAAGACTCTGGCTTCTATATCCAAAAATGGGGGTATTGAGTCCACCAGTTCATGGACTCATAAAACACATAGTCCAAATACCTTTCTTTCTAGTTACCTCGGGTAATTTGTTACAGTGACAGAAAGCTGACAAAGCAAACCTATAACTTCTACCACTCTCTTCTTTTTCACCTACCTTCTAAATCTCACAGTCATTCTCCTTCCTAATCACCTTCTGCCTCTTACAAAGGTGAAGATTGGAGCAGCAGGTCTACTCTCTCAACTGTAGACAATTATATATTTCAGTGGCCTAGATTTGTACAATACTTCTGGCACTGAGACCTTAGGTATGTATGAAGTTTTTATTCTCTATTCATTATGCATTAGACTTTTACAAATCATACAGTCTCATCTACTTGTCCTGATTCTGTGTGACACTATATTCTATGGGCTATAAAGAAGGAAACACATGCCCCACATGCCCTATAAACAAACACGTAAACCACAGTGGCCAGTGCTTTCACCCAGCTCCAGCTTTGCCAGTCTCTTAACTCCTCACATTAAATATTGGATAAGTTTTCCATGGATGAATCACGTACTTAAAGTTTCATTTAAAAATCCCACCAAGTCTCCCTTAAATGAGATTATGACTATGACTTACGCATAATTATTTCTTCACTTCAATCTCACTACACATCTCATAGCCTTATGCATCTTCATGTATAATAAATTCGTTCATAGCAGGAGAAACATTTTAAAATTTTTCTCTTGACACAATTCAGGCCAATATATGGTTCACAGAATGCAGTAGTTATAGAAGAAACAGATGGAGTTAAAAGGTCTACCCACCTGAACACACTTCATTTCATTTAAACCATGGGGCATACTGCTCAGGCAAACACAAACATCACTGAAATCTAAGACAGCATGTACTCCCCCTTGGGTTATCACTTTGGGAATTTATATGCAAGGTCTCTCATCAAAGTATCTCATGAGCAGGACACACAGACAGTATTTGTGCCACTTGAAATCAGGTACAACTTGGGCATTATTATAAAATAATATCTTTAGGTTTTTGTTTGTTTAAAGCATGCCCTTCTTGACTTAGAAAGGAGACAGGTAAATAAATAGCCATAGTTTTGGTAATAATAGTGCTGTAGCGATCAAAGAGAGAAAAACACATCTGAGTAATGGTTCAGATTCAATGACATCACTTATCCTTTCAAACGCTCTTTTTCTTAAACCATAGGCAAAAGTGAAAATACATTTTTTGATAAAACTGTAGTTTTGATAATAACTGTGCTATGGAATGCGTGCCCTTCAACAATGATGCTCTCCTTCACCTCAGGCTCAGGTACATGCAGCCAGCTGATCACAAAATGAAACCTCTGAAACTAAGAGTCAAAATGTAATCTTCTTCCCTAGCTGGAAGATTCAGCTACTTGTGTAGGGCACTTAGTCATAGGAATGAAAATGTAACCAACACACACTGACAAAAGGAAATGGTTAAGACCTTTAAGACCTGTTAGTCACAGAAACAGCAATGACAGTGGCACCTGAAGAGGCTGAGGCTGGTGACTATCTTGTAAAAAAAAAAAAATTGAATGAATAAATAAGTAAATAAGTAAATAAATAAATAAATAGTAAATGCAGGCTTCCTTGAAAGGTCCTTCCTTCATAGAGCTAATTAGCATTTTTTGTTCTTTTTTTTTTTTTTTAATCACGGTTAGCATTCTTGTTCTAGTGGCTCAGGTTCTCAACACATCAAACCCTGGATGGATTGAGACCATACTGGAATACTGGAGCTCACAGTTCACAATCCAAACATTCCCTGAGTATAGAGCCAGCTTGCTACCCAAAGCACTTTCACAGTATTGTATCATCCCTTTCTCAAAATATTCACTGGCTTCTCCTACTGGCCCAGAAGTTCAAATTCTTCAGCCTGACACTCAGGGTCCTCCAAGAGCTGGCTCCAGTAGACTCCCCCAACCCTATCTCCTATCAATTCCTTCAGTAGCTCAACCTTCTCCTCAGTCCCTGAAACTATCCAGCCTTTGTTCACGGCGCTCCCTCATTAGCATGCATTCCAGCTCTTCCCCACCTATTCAAATTCTACCCATTTCCTTAGGGCTCAGATTCCACCTCGGCCTTGAAGCTCCGCCAGAACCTAGCAAGCTGAAGAGCTCTTTCTTCTGAACTCTAAGGGCACTTTTTGTTTGCACCAGTGGCTCCTAACCTTCTTGAGAATGAAGCGCTTTTTATGACACCAAAATACTTCAAAACCCAAGGATAGCTTTGTTCCAATCTGCTTGTGGAGAAAGTACAGGGTCACACAACCTTCCCTGAAACTAATGACAAAAGCTTTGCATTTGAACAAGTGCAGCAGACAGTCACGTGTACAAAGAGTATGCATGTGACTTGCTAAAGTGATCACCAAACTCACAAATTTGGCTCCATACACAAAACAGTGTTCTTGCCTGTTCTTGCCTTCAGCCAGTGTTCTCCTGCTCTGTATCATAGGCTGAAGATCTTAGTGTCCAAAAGCTATTTTGGAATATAATTGTCTTTCAGGTTTTTGCCAGAAGTCGGAATCTGTATCTCCCCCAACGAGAGCATGATCTCCTTAAGTCAGGGTCAGTTGATATTCTTAGTTGAACTGCTGAGTTCCTCCGCAATGCTTTACACACAGTGAAAACTTTGTTCTCCCCTTCTGTCCCCAATATTGTCTGAAGAAGTTTACAGGGTGTAAAAAAGGCTGGGAAGACCACTAGGTGAATCATCAAAACTGACCGCTTGGAGTCATTAAGTAATATTTTACTGCTGTTCTCTGGTGATTGAGCTAGGAGGCTGCTAAACTGTTCTATATCTGTCTTCAAAGAAGAAGAAGAAGAAGAAGAAGAAGAAGAAGAAGAAGAAGAAGA